>NC_037678.1:22653584-22953584 GCF_003255815.1 Theropithecus gelada | reverse complement strand
GCTGGGGAAGGCACCAGGACAGGCAGCCAGTCCCCTTGCTGGGTCTGCCCAGGGGCTAGACCTCTCGGAAGCTGGACAGTTGCAAGCCAGAGGACTTCCAGCTCTCCCTCCTGTGGGCCACAGGGTCCCAGGAGGAAAGCAGTTGGGGAGATCGGCCCTTTTGTCACAGACAATTTTCTGACCAATTTATCTGTCAGGATGGTACTTGCAGACCCGAATCCCAGAGCTTATGACACTGTAGTCAAAATACGCTCCTGACACCTTTCCCATGTGAATTATGCCCGGTGTCCGTCCACAGGCAGAAGCTGTCATTACCCTACTTTTGTCTCATTGCCCCAGCTGTCCTGAGCCTCAGAGTGGGAAGAATACACAAGCAGTGGCCAAGAGGGTCTTAACTCACTGTGGACAAATTTCTGCCCATCAGCTGCCGGAAGACTGAGCCCTGGGGTGACACCTGCTCATTCCCTGCTTGCTGGTGTCCTGGCAACCCCAGGCAAGAGTGCCTGCCAGGGCTGAGGACCCAGCATCCACATCCAGCAGGTAGCTCTGACCCAGAGTTCAGCAGCATCTAGACAAGCAAAGGGAGCTGTGAGTCAGGGGATGAATGGGGCTCACCAGGAAGCCAAGGCCGCACCGGGACCCTAGAGCCACATGGCTGGAGACGGGACTACAGCATCTGTCTTGGGGTTGGTGGCATTGAAGGAGCTTGCTGTGGAGCATCCTGCGTGTGGGTTTCTGCATCTTCTGTTCTTTGCTTAATTCATTCATTCATTCCATCCATCACTTATTCAGTCAGTCGTTCCACCAGCCATTTATCATCAAGTCCGTCTATTCATTGGCCATGGGATACAAATGAGACTCAAACACTGGAGTCAAGCAGGTATCAGGCACAGATCCTCGCCTTGGGAGACCCTGGGCCCTCCACTTCACTTCCCCATGCCTTGCCTTGCTTATCTGCAAAACAGGATAATAAGAGTTTCTACCTCATGGTAACAGTGGGGGCATTTAATGAGAGGGTGATGGCACTGTTTAGCACAGGGTTCAGCAGGAAGCAGCTGATGTCAGCCTTTGCAGTTATCACTCATCCTATAATTCGGTGACAGGAAAAGAGCACCATCCTAAGAACAGAAAGCTTGAGATTTCAATTTGCTGGGCTCTGCCGGTCGGTTCGTTGGCTAATCTCTTATTAAAGGGTGTAATGGAGTGAGTAATTACTACACATAAGCCACTGAAGATTAATGGAGAGAGACTGGCAAACAAATAGATGTGGCAGGGCCTGTAGGTGGGCCTTGTGGTTGAAGGATGATCATGAAGGACCTCCTTGAGAAGGTGAATCCTTTCAAAATCCTAGACTGGATTTTGTAGGAATAGTAGGAGTTTTCTCGAGAAATGGCGGGGAAGCTCATTCCAGGTGGTGAGAACAGCACGGTTAAAATCTTGGAGGCTTGAAAGGCATACTGGACTTGGGATCATAAATAGTTCCAGATTACTGGAACATGGGCTGTTCCCAGGGACATAAAGGAAGCGGCAGGTGCCTGATCAGAAAAGGCCTGAACAGCAAAGCTGAGAAGTAGTGACACCTTTCAGCATCGTGGCTCCTGGTGATCTGGTCACTGGTTCCAAGAGCCACCATTTCCTAAGTCTCACTTTGTGCTTAGTTCTTTATCGACACTGCCTTCCCTAAACACACAGCCACTCTGAGAGATGATGGTTCTCATGACACCCTTTGGACGGGTGGGAAAACCAAAGCCCAGAGAATTAAAATACCTACCAAAAGCCAAATAACTAGGGAGAGGCAGAGCTGGGATTTGAACCCAGGTCCATGTATCTCCTCACTCAGGCCCTCCTCACACCTGCAGGCCAGTTGTGGAGAAGCAAAAGGGCTAGTGTGGGGGAGATGTGCATGAGTGTGCACACACATCTGAGAGGCATATGCGTATGTGCATATATATGCATAAACATCCACAAGTGTGTGGGCATGCCTACAGTGTGGATGTAGGAGGGTACAGTGTGTTTGGCAGGGCATGCCTATAGTGTGGATGTAGGAGGGTACAGTGTGTTTGGCAGTTTGGCATGCATGTGTATGCATAGGCGTGCATGTCTACTGGGTGTGCTTGCATGTGTTTGTGCAAATGTGCCCATGCACTAAGATTGGGTATATGCCTACACTCATGAATGTGACTGGGTGCATCCCTGAGCACATATGTATGGCTTTGTGTGTGCACATGTGGATACATGTGGGCATGACTGCAGCATGTACACATGTGTGTACAAGTATGCACATGGCCTCTGGCTGGGTGTAAGCATGAACATATGTGTAACTGTGTACTTTCCCTCCTTCACATGTATGCATGTGTGAATACATGTGGGCATGCCAAAAGCAAGTGCACATGCATGTGTAGGCATGAACATGTACTACCAAGTAAGCACATACAGGTGCATGCACTTCCAGAAGGCTGTGGGACTCCCTGTGTGTGCATCTCCTGCCATCCCCAGGCAGCCTCGGCCACAACCGCCAGACAGAGGCCACAAAACAAGATTCTCCTTTTCTCTCAAAGCTTCTCAATCAAATGGCCCAACACTGTCAATACTAGGAGGACCAGAATATTAACAGGTAGTGATTTTCATATTAAAAAATAGAACAGCTACATGAATCAGGCCAGTGCTGCGGTCACCACAGCCTCAGGATTAAACACACACGGTGGCTAACATGCTTCAGCATAAATTGAACACCTTCCACTCGGGCCGGGCTGGGTGAAGCCATGTTACGTAAGTGCCGCCTCAAGTGGTGGCTCCTGTCATGGTCCATGTCAGGCCTGAAACAACGGCCCTGCTCAGCATGTCCCTAAGAGGCTGAACGAAGGTGGGTCGACCACTTCCGGTTCTCCTGCCATGCTGGCCTCAGAACAGATGAAGACAGGGACTGGAGGGAGGAAGGGCCCTGCGTTTCTCTTTCAGCCCTGTTGCCTGCTGCCGCGTGTCTTTGGGCAGTTCATTCAAGCTCTCTGTGCCTTAGTCTCTTTGTTCCACAACATGGGAATATTGATCATACCTCCCTGGGATGTTGTGGGATTCAATGAGATAATAAGGCAAGGGCCTGGCTCTGCAAAGGCCCAGAGTAGGAACATAACCTCTGTCCTCTGTTGTTGTTGCTGCCAAGGAAACTAGCCACCATCTGGAAGGAAAGCTCCACCTTGGGGAGAGGACCCGCCTGGCTGGTTTATTTTGTCTGAACCAATGCCGATTCCCTAAAGCCTATGTATCTCTCAGGCAAGGGAAGGGTCACATATTACTGGATGGTCCAATCAGCTCTGGTTCTATGCTGCCTAGAGTCTGTGGACAGGACAGGTGGCTCAAGGAGTCACATTGGCCATGCCCCTGCCTCTGCGTGCTCCTGAACCCATCACAGAGGTGGATCTTGCACAGCATAGGGTGATGTGTAAGTGAGGCCAGAATCCCAGGCCCTTCTCTTCATCTCCCCAAACCTCAGTTTCCCCATCTGTAAAATGGGGATTATAAATGTACCTGCCTCCTAAGACTGCCGTCTGGATTCAGTGAGATAATCCATGAAACACACTCAACATAAGGCCTGCCACAGGCACAGCGTTCAGACAATGCCTGCTCGTTATCATTATTATTTTTGCCTGTGTCCTTGGTAAACGTAATTCCGTTTGCTGTTCCTTTGAATTGCATGCCATCCTTCCTTATCCTCCTCTCTCATCTTATCTGTAGTTTGCAGCTTCCACAGCCCCACTGGTCAAGCTGGGTCTGGAGCCAAACGCTGCAGAGGTTACCTGGAGGCATCGGTGACAGTCAAACTCTCAGATCCCAAGCTGCACCCAGAGACAGGGACCCAAAAAGGTCAGGGGCAGTGGGGAGGGCTCTTTCTGAGCCAACAAAACAACCATGCGCCCCACGGGAAATGGACCCAGGGCTCTCGGGCCCTCAGGGGAAGCAAGAGGGCAAGCTCACGGGGGTGTCCAACATTTTGGCTTCCCTGAGCCACATTGGAAGAAGAATTGTCTCAGGCCACACAAAAAACACACTGACAGGATTGCTGATGAGCTGGGGAAAAAAAAAAAGTCTCGAGAAAACCTCATAGTGTTTTAAGAAAGTTTACAAATGTGTCTTGGCCACATTCAAAGTCGTCCTGGGCTACGGACAGCCTGTGGGCCATGGGTTGTGCAAGCTTGCTCTAGAGGTCGACCCAGGATCAGATTCCAATCTGTCCTCCCTGAGTCTCAGTTTCCTTATCTATAAAATGGGGTTAGTGCCACTACTTGAGTCACAGAGCTCACTGCAAGCCACCCTGCTGTTTGTGCTCACCTGGGGTAAGGGTGAGCAAATGCACCATTTGACACACAGTCCCCCCACTTCCCAAGCCTGAAGGGCCTCAGATGTTGACTTTGGACAGTGCTTCGCCTGGGGCGCATATGCTCAGTCATAGAGTCTTTGAATTGCATGCCATTCTTCCTTATCCTCCTCTCCCATCTTATCTGTAGCTTGCAGCCTCCACAGCCCACTGGTCAAGCTGGGTCTGAAGCCAAATGCTGCAGAGGTTACCTGGAGGCATCAGTGACAGTCAAACTCTCAGATCCCAAGCTGCACCCAGAGACAGGGGACCACAAAGGTCCAGGGCAGTGGGGAGGGCTCCGTGCTGGGCACGGTGGCTCATCCCTGTAATCCCAGCACTTTGGGAAGCTGAGGGGGGTGGATCACTTGAGGTCAGGATTTTGAAGCCAGACCGGCCAACATGGCAAAACCCTGTTTCTATAAAAAAAAAATACTAAAATCAGCCAGGTATGGTGGTGTGCACCTGTAGTCTAAGCTACTCAGGAGGCTGAGGCAGGAGAATCACTTGAACCTGGAGGCTGAGGTTGTAGTAAGCTGAGATGGTGCCACTGCACTCCACCCTGGGCAACAGAGCGAGACTCTGTCTCAAAGGAACAAGTGACATGTGAACAGAGTTGAAAGGAGGCCATGATTGGCTCTGTCTGGTATCCAGACCACACCCCTCATGGTGCCCTGCAAATTAATATTTTTTTAAATATAGTCATTTTCCCCTAACAATCCAATTTCCCTGCCTTGCAACCTTACTGCATTAAAAGCTGCATTTTGGTCAAGGTGAGCATGGAAAAGACACCTGTGTACTTGTCATCCTGGAACCCCTCTCCTTGGTTGAGAATATACACCAGAAGGCACAGAAAGCCAAAGAGCTAGGGCTGGCCACTCCGCTTCTCCCTGGAAAGCCCTGAGTATCAGGCACCTTTTCTCCCACCACCACCTCCCCTCAGACTATGGGCCCAGGAGCCCCGGCTTGCTATACCCCCATCTCTTTCCCACTCATCTTCCTCTTAACACAGATACTCCCTGTCTTTACTTGTCAGCCTGCACCTTTTTATTTTGCTTCTTACCTAGAGCCTCGTGGATATTTTACAAATAGTTCTGTTTCTTCCTCTAAGACTCTTTCAATCAAGGATGCCAAGATGTAACTCTATTTCTCTCTCTTCCTCCTCCTAATCCTCTCCTCTTACCTCTCTGTCTCATCTATCCCTTCTTACTCTTCCTCTTTGCCACATTTCTGGCCACGGATTCCAGCCAGGCCTTCTCAAATCCAAGGCCTGTTCCTTCCCACACAGCCCTAGGTTCAAATCCCACCTCCTCTTCTTCACAGCTATACTCCTTACACAGATGACTTCATTTCTCTGTACCTCCTCCCCTGTACATTGAAGATAATAAAAGTCTCCACCTTGTGGGATTGCTGGGAGAATTTAATGAGAAAATGCATGTAAACATTTAGCACTGTACCTGCGCATAGTGGGCATGCAATACACGTTCACGGCCATAGCTGCTGCTGCTGGTTCTCCGGCTATTATTGTTACTATTACCCTGGGGCATGAAAACTCTGGGAAGGGTGATCCAGAAGATGGAATGGCATGAGTAAAAGCCCCTGAAGTATAATGCATCATAGCCCATATGGTGGGTTTGGGGAAAGGGGCCATCAAGGGAGAGGAAAACAGGGCCCTCAGAACTCATAGGAATTTTCATAATATCTTTAGACTCAAAGTCCCCACTGTGGTGGGAAAGGATTGGTTCCCCCTGGGAACTACTGCAACATCCCCATAAATCACATCCAGTTAAATGGAGCCAGCAGAGTCAGGAATTCCTTCCCCATTCTCCTAATTGCCACGAAGCGGCCTCCCAGGCCCCCTCCTCAATGGAGTGCTCAGATTCCAGTGCTGAGAATGGCGAGGCCTAGCCAGCTCTGGAATGTAGGCTATGGAGAGCTGGGATCCTTCCAGAGCTGAACGTCTGATCCTCCTCACCTCCTGCCTCATGCAGAAGAACCAGAAGTCTCAAGCACCGCCACCCAGAGAGACTGATTTCCCTCCCATAGTCTCTCCTATTCCCAGCAAACAGCCCTCCATGGGCCCTGCTCCTCTCTTGCTCAAGAATTTATCACGGCTGCCCAGCGGCTGCCAGCTATGATCCAACTCCTCACTCTGACATTCAAGGCTCTCCACAGTGGGCCTCTTCTGCTTTTCCATGTCCTTTCCTCAAGCCTCCACCCTCTCACCACCCACAGGCTGCCTACTTTAGCCACACCACGTAATCTAGTCTTCTAGTCTTTCTACCTTGAGGCCATCTGCACATGCTGTTCCCTCTGCCTGGAATTCCATTCACTTTCTCTTTCTCCATGGAAAACTCCTATTAATCCTTCAGGATGCACTTCAAATGGTCCTTCTTAGTAAAACTGACCTGGAGTCAGCCCTCCTTGCTCTGTGTGTGTCAGCACCTAATTCATATAACTGTGGACACATGCACACACACACACACACACACACACGCTCCTATGTCATTACCTAAATATCACAGCAAAGCAAGCCCGTTTGAAATCATCTAGTCCTAGTCTTACTTTTTAATGACAGAATCCTGTGTTCAAACCAAATTTTGAAATGGAATTCCAAAATATAAAATGGATAAATATAGATTGGACCCATTTGAAGTCTGATGAGAAAACGGCAAGAGATGAGATTCTTTGCATCAAAAGTTACAGAAATTCAACTGGAAGTTGCTGAAGCAAAAAAAAAAAAAAAAAGGAATTTATGGGCTCATATAACAAGAAAGCTCAAGACATCAGGTAGAGCTGGATTGAGGAGTTGAAACAATGCATTGGGAATCTGCCTTGTATCTTGGCTCTCCTCACCTTTGCACTGGCTTCATTCTCAGACATTCTCTTCCCAAATCGTGACCCAGATGGCCTCCAAAGCTGTAGCCTCCCATCCTCCTTGCTCAGCCACCCCCAAAGGAAAGAGTCTCATTCTAGACAGTTCCAGCAATGGTGCTAGGGAAAAGGTTCATCAGCTCTGACTGCCCAGGCTTGAGTCATGTGATTGCTCCAAACCAATCACAGTTACCAGGGCAATGCACTGATCTCATTGGCCACTCCTGAGTCCTCTGGCACCCTCTGGAGTCAGAAGTGAAATAATCCCTCCAGAACCACACGGACTAATGACAAGGAAAGAGAGATTCCCTAAGGTAAAATCAGGGTGATAGCACCCAAAAAGGGAATCTTGGTAGGTTCCCAAAACTGATGCCCACTCCACCGAAACCTTACCCCACCTGCCTCTCTTTTAGCCCTCATGACATTTTCTGAACCCCTAGGGCTCTGCAGATCATGGCTTGAAAACTATTCATCTGGTCCTGTTTGGTAGAAGAAAAGTGAAGGCCCAGAGAGGGAAAGTGTCTCCCCAAAAGTCACACAGCACATTCTATCATCAAGCTCCCAATTCCCTGAAAGTGCCTATGCCTCCTTGATGAGTCTCCTTCCCACTGGGTCCGTAGCATCTCCATTACCAGGTTTGGCTGAAAGGATTTGTCAGTTGTCAGCTTGCTTGTCTAACTAAATTAATGTTTTACATTTCTCTTCCAGTTTGCAAACTTTTTAAAAATTAATCCCATCATTTCAACAAGTGTAACAACTAAATTATCATCTTTACATGATTAAGGAGCCTGCCGCGTCTTCTCTTGGCAAACACTGCATGCACATAATTTTACTAAATGTAATAAACCAACCATAGAACTATTAATTTTGCCATGGTATTCATAACAATTAGAAACGCATGAACCTTAAAATGATAAAAACTGAATGGAATACTGAAATTGCAGGAAATCCCCAGTCCTCTCGCTGCAGGCTGAAGACGATGTCATGAGATGCAGATTAAGGTCTAGAAACAGAAATTGGATGTCATTTGCCTCTTAGCTCCATTGTAATACACTCAGAATGAGATAGACCAAGATGGGAGCACTTGGCTAACTCAATGAAGCTTCCCCCCAAATCTAGACATTTGTGAGGAACAAAGCATCTGGAAAAACTCTCTGCCTTTCCAGAGCTTGAGGATCCTCTAAGAGTGTCTAGTCCTGGAATAACAAATACATGGCAAAAGTACCACCATCCTACTTCCCACACCTGTGGCAGACATAATTAATTTATCACAGCACTCTTTCCTGCTGAGTTCAGACAGCTCGACAATCTCAACACAGACCTCTAAGACAGGCACTACCAATCAATCATGAGGTGATCTTATTTGCCAGCTTTAGCCCAATCTTGCAAGTTTGCAGGAAGAGAAACTTCGTGGCAGAGAGGAAAATGACTTGCTCAAAGTCAAATAGAGATTCAAGCCAGAGTAGAAGGTAGAAGTTGGGATGCTGTGGCTTTATTACAACAGACCAGGAGGCCGCACAGTCACCAACAGACGGTTTTTCTCTCAACCTCTTAAAGAGGAAGCCCACTCCACAGAGCCCTAGCAGGTCAAATATCCTCATGACACCCTCTCCTTTTCCTCCTCCCAGCGGTTTTTGTTTTTGTTTTTTTTAATCAAATTTACCTTTTCTTTCCTGCATGAATGGTGGAACAACACACTGCTGGAACTTTCCTAGAGAAGCATTTGGCAGCTTGTATCAAATGCCTTAAACATCAGCTCTCTTGCTTGAAGTATATATATATAATTTATCTCAAAAATATAAAGGACAAATGCCCAAAAAGAGTGTTCATCATGATATTGGAAAGAATAAAATTAAAAACAGCCTAGTAATTTATTTTAAACATTATAAAATAAGATTTGTATTAACACAAAAGATGATGACAGTATTTTTTAGTAAGAAATACAATTTTTCAAATGGTATGTGTAGTGTGGTGTCATTTTTGTAAAGAATAAATATTGACAGACATATGCACATCCAGGGTTGCCATACACAGTTGCCCAGACTGTGAAATGGATTACTATAGCCACTCAAAATTTGATAGGTGTGGTGGCTTCTGGAGTCGGGGGAATGTGACAACTCTGCATATAGCTTAGAAGAATTGAAAGGTTATTTACCAAAATAGTGATAGTGGCTATGGTGGAGTAGGGAGGGTGAGTGTGTAATTCTTGCCCTAATTTTCTAGTATTTCCATAATGAACATGGCTCACTTGTGTAAACACAAAATAGTAGCCCTTTCAAAGCAGTTTCCTGATTATAATCTACTTATTACATATCCTGGTTTACTTAATTACATATCCTGGCTTACTTGTGTGTATGTGTGTGTGTGTATGTGTGTGTGTGTATGTGTCTGTGTGTGTGTTATGATATTAACCAAGAGTTGATGGAGGACTTATGAGTGCCAGGCACTGTGCTAGAGATGCAGTCCCAGCATTCATGAGTTTCAAATCTAATAAAAGCCCAGGAAGGCATCCTTTGGGATATTCTGTAAGGTATATTATGGGAAGCCTGGCCTTCCCAATAGACCAAGCATCTGGGGGAAGATACTATGCCTTGTCAGTATCCTTAGACCACAGAACTGAGATGCCCATACACACTGCAGTGGAAGCTGGGGGCCAGCTAGTGTCTAGCATGCACCGGCAGTGAGAACATTGAGCCTCGGTCTCCAGAAGATCCATGACACTCAGAATTTAATCCCTGAGATCTTCAAAGCCAGAGCACCTGGATTTGAATCCAGACAACTGAACCTCCACTTCCTCATCTGTGAAATGGAGAGAATCACAGATCCCTAACTCCTGAAGATTAAAAGAAGTCTCACAACGCACAATGCACAATGCCTGGCTTAGAAGCAATGTTCAATTGATGGTAGAGATTATTATGTATTGTTATGATGATCACGTCTGAGCCTCAGCTGATGAAGGGTCTAGACAGAAGCCCCATCCAGCCCTTCAGGACAGGGCTGGAACAGGATCAGAAAGAAAGCAATTTTCCAAGCCGGAGATCTCCAGTTGCCCTGGCCATCGACAGCAGGGCTGGCCCACAGGACACGGGCAGCTGCTGGCAAGAAAAATGACATAGAGTTTTGTAAGGTTCACTTCTCTTTGTTCCCCCCTCTCTGCTTCAGGTCCCCAAGCATTCAGCCCCAGGTCTTTTTCTCTGTAGACGACAGCTTGTTTCCTTTGGGGAAACTGCAATCTGTGTGTCTACAACACCCACTGCCCTTTAAGCAAAATGGAGATGATCTGAACGGGTCTGAGAATTGGCAACTCCATTCCTTGGCCTCCACGTGCTTTCTTCTAGTCCAGGAATCTCCCAGTTTCCCCTGAGAATGAATCACAAGCCTATTCCTGAATAAACAGAGCTGGACTCGGAGTTGGAACTCCTGGCTTTCAAGCCCAGCTCTGCTGTGTGACTAAGCAAGTTCCCCTACCATGGGCCTCAGTTTTCCACCCGTCAATGGAGGATTAGAGACCAAGTTTCTTTTTCTTTTTTTGAACCAGAGTCTCACTCCATCACCCAGGCTTGGGTGCAGTGGCACAAACTTGGCTCACCGTAACCTCCACCTCCCAGGTTCAAGTCGTTCTTGTGCCTCAGCCTCCTGAGTAGCTGGAGTTACACGTGCACACCACCACGCCCAGCTAATTTTTATATTTTGAGTAGAAATGAAGTCTCACCATGTTGGCCAGGCTGGTCTCGAACTCCTGACCTCAAGTGATCCGCCTGCCTCAGCTTCCCAAAGTGTTGGGATTACAGGTGTGAGCCACTGCACTCGGCCTGCTAGATAGAATGTTTCTGCAGGTTCTTTCAGCTTTGACAGTCTTACTGACATTGCACCAGTTGTGACTTCAGACAAGCCTTGGTGTTTGATGTCTCCCTCCCTGCATCCTCAGTGCCTTTGCACAAACCACTGCACCTTTCAAAACAGGCCTTTCCCAGGTAAGACTCCCTTCCCTTTCCCCTAAACAAGACTCAAATCACCTTAGCCTGACAATCTTCCCTGAACAACCATGTCCTCACAGCTCCCAGATGGCAAGCCCGTTTTACCCCCAGCCCTGAAGACCACCTCCCCACAGCTGGACTGCATGATACCCCTGTGCTGAATGTCCAGGCCCCTGGAACTCACCAAGTGCCTTGTCAAGCCCCAGTGCTTCAGACCACCTCTTCTTAGGACTTGATTGACCAGGAAGATGAAGTCATTCACTCATTCAATGAGCATGCAACCAGCCTCCAGGATGTGTTAAGATCTCTGATGGATGCTGGAAATGCAAAAGTGAGTGAAGCCCAGACTCTGTCTCCGAGGAGTCACAGCCTGGGGCAGGAGAGCAACAGGGAGGCAGATCTTTTCAATGTATTGTGGCTTTCCAGGCAGAAATGGCAGGGGGTTGCAGGTTTGAGGTATGAGAAGGGAACATCCGAGGAGACCAAATGGTCTTGAGAGAGGTGAGATATCCGGAGGTGGGCGGGGCTGGGGGTAGGCGGGGCCTGGAGGGCAGGATGGGGCTATTTGTGGGCGGGGTCTAGGAGGGTGTAGCTCTTCATGAGCTTTAGTGAGAAGCTGGGGCCGAAGAACCCGTGGAAGGACTTTAAGCAGGGTGAAATCTGCATTTTGAAGAGGTACCTCTGGCTACTGGGTGGTAGATAGGTTGCACGAGCAAGAACGGTCTTAGGGAAGCCATTGCAGTCACTGAGGGGAGAGAAGATGGTGGCCTTCATGGAGTATTGACAGTAGGGTGGGGAGGGGCAGGACGGATTCCAAAGAGATTTAGGTGGAAGAATCTTAAGGCTTTGAGGTGATCTTGACTGTGGGTAAGGGAGAGACGAGTCGAGGGGGCCTCCAGGAAAGACTGAGGTGGCCCTACTATTTGTGAGACAACCCCAGAAGAGAGCCAAGTGGGTGACGGTGAACTCGGTTTGGGACGTGGTGAGTTCTAGATATCAAGTGCAGCTAAACACATAGCCAGTGTTCCAATAGAAAAACGAAAAAGTTGAAAATCACATTGGTCAGATGACCCAGTAAATGAAGGACCAGAGAATTGACATTTGCAGCAGAAAAGAGGTCAGGAGGTGTGAAAGGCAGGTCCCCTAAGCGGCTGTTGAAGCCCAGAAAACTAGCCGGGATGCCCTCATTTCCACAGAGACTGCTGCCATTCAGAAGACACAGTGGCCCAAGAACCAGAAGACCTGGGCGGCGTTGGGCCAGCCACTGGCAGATCGTGTCAGCTCGGGCAAGTCCCTTAGCCCTCTGAGCCTGATGGGTTTGCTAGAAGGGTCAGAAATAAGACTGTGTAGGTGAGAGAGAGCAAGACAGACAGACAGACAAACTTTATCAATGGAAAAATGAAAAGTGCTGGGCAAATTGTGTCAGGGATGGGTATCAATTGTATAGCTTATCCCCACAGTGCCCAGACAGTGCCCCTGCCCAGCCAGTGCCCTAGACCAACAGCCCCCAGGCACCCAACTTGCTTGGCACTTCTCTATGAAGAGCTTACTTGGCCTCCCTGATTCGATCCCTGAAGATGTCTTGAGTCTGCATTTGCTGAGGAATTGGAGGAAAATCAATGTGAACAATGTAGTCAAAACAGTGTCGTCAGGCGTCGCGCCGGGCCGGGAGTGAACATTGCCGGGGACTCGATTGTGCCCCTTGTCTAGCAGTTTGTTCTCAAAAGTGAGCTCTAGCCTCACTGCGAACCCAATAAGTCTTTCAGCTTGACTGGAAACTTCACATTTTTCCTCTTTAGAAAAATGTCACCGACATTCCTCTGTTTCATTACTCTTGGTTGCGGCTGCTCTGGCCGTAGGGAAATTGCTCAGAGGGGAAGCTGCCTATACCAGCCACCGCCGCCAGACCAGACCCCAGCTGGCTGTGGTCCCAGGCTCCTGCTGGACGTGGCCTTCACTTGCCTTGACTGTGACCCGCCTCCCTGGGCTGGCACCACCTCAGCTCACAGGCTACAGTCCCCAGAAGCTGCCCCACTCCTGCCTCCCCACAGTAGGCCCGGCAGGCACCCCGCCTCCCCCTAGGCCTTCTTGCCATTAGACTAGGTATCCTCAGCCAGGCCCTGACCATATCTCACCAAGTCTATCTCTCTCTGTTTCCCCTTTTCATGTCTCTGTCTCTTTCCCCGTCTTTCTGCACTTCTCTGTCTTTTTTATATTTCTGTCTGTTTTTTCACTCATCTCTCCATCTAGGTTATCAGCAAACATTTCTTGAGCACCTATTTGACAGGCTCTGTTCCAGAATCCAGGGATATAGCAGTGAGTAAGACAAGGTCCCAGAACTAATGAGGCAGACAGTAAACAGAGAAGCGAATAGATGCATGCAGATTGTATTTTATAAAGCTGGTTACAACAATATCTTCTGCCTTGTGTTCAAGAGGTGGACCCCTTATCCCCATTCTTTTGAAACTGGGCAAGCGTTTATGACTGCCTGACAAACTATGGGTATTTTACTTCCAAGGCTGGATCATAACAATGTCATGAACTTCCACCATATGCTCTCAGGAGACTCACTCTTGGAAACCAGCCTCCATGCTCTGAGGAAGCCCAAGCAGCTCATGGAGAGGCCCACATGGAGGAGAACAGTTGAATGCCAGCCAGCATTCAACGTGTCAATCATGGAAGTGAGCCATCTTGAAAGGGGATCTTCCAGTCTCTAGTCAAGCCCCCGCCCACACTGCTTGGAACAGAGGAGCTGTCCGTGCTGAGCCCTATTCAAATTATAGATTAGCGAGCCAAATAAATGATTGTTGCTGTTTTAAGCCAGTAAGTTATGGGGTGGTTTGTTACACAGCAACAGATAACTGGAACAGCATATGAAATAGGCATAGTAATGAGTGCTAAAAAGTGCTAGAATGCTAGAAAAATCAAGGCTGGGCACGGTGGCTCATGCCTGTAATCCCAGCACTTTGGGAAGCCAAGGCAGGCAGATCACAAGATCAGGAGTTCAAGACCAGCCAGGCCAACATAGCAAAACCCTGTCTCTACTAAAAACACAAAAAAGTAGCTGGTTGTGGTGGCAGGTGCCTGTAATCCCAGCTACTCAGGAGGCTGAGGCAGGAGAATTGCCGGAACCTGGGAAGCAAAGGTTGCAGTGAGCCGAGATAACGCCATTACATTCCAGCCTGGGCAACAGTGTGAGACTCCATCTCAAAACAAAACAAAAAAAAAAAAAGAAAGAAAGAAAAAAAAAGAAAAGAAAGAAAGAAAAGAAAAAGAAAAAAGAAAAAAGAAAAGTCAAGCCAGGTGAGGAAGTAAAGGCAGTAAAGCAGGGAGGAAGCCACCTACTCCTGCCTTAGGCTGGAGATTATTGAATTAATCACCAACCCCCTGGACATGCTGGGAAAGAGAGGTCTTAGAGACAGTCTCTCTCCCAGGGTGGGAATTCCAACCATAATGCCCCACAGCCCCTGTTTGCACACTTCCAGTGATGGAGAGGTCACTCCCTGCCCAGGCAGCCCTACTGAACAGCTCTGGCTGTGAGAACAGTCTTCCTTTCCATGAGGGAGCCTGTCTCCCTGCACGCCCTCTGGGGCCATGTGACCGGGACATGTGTCTCCTAACCACCTCCAGCCTCTCCTGCGTCCATGGTGGTCCTTACGGAAGGGGCCAGTTGGACTGCTGGGACACTGTGAATGTATTCAGGAGAAGGATGGAGTCACAGCCAGGGAAAACATCTGTCATCATCTAAGGATGGGGATTCATGAGGACATGGTGGCAGAGTGTCCGCAGAATAGGACACTTAGAATTGGTGAGCCTAAGGCCGGGCGCGGTGGCTCAAGCCTGTAATCCCAGCACTTTGGGAGGCCGAGACGGGCGGATCATGAGGTCAGGAGATCGAGACCATCCTGGCTAATACGGTGAAACCCCGTCTCTACTAAAAAAATACAAAAAAACTAGCCGGGCGAAGTGGCGGGTGCCTGTAGTCCCAGCTACTCGGGAGGCTGAGGCAGGAGAATGGCGTGAACCCAAGAGGAGGAGCTTGCAGTGAGCTGAGATCCGGCCACTGCACTCCAGCCTGGGTGACAGAGCAAGACTCCGTCTCAAAAAAAAAAAGAATTGGTGAGCCTAAACCACCAAACCTCTGAAATTGTAGGCAAAATTGTATTCGCATAAGCATAAGCTTTGCTGAGGAAATAGTCTACCAAGAAGGCCCTAACTTTCACCTCAACCCACTCCAAAACATTAACGACCCCTGGAATAAATCACAGGTTCTGAAGTCACAAAGACCTGAATTTCAGTCTTGCTGTGTGATCCCAGGCAAGTCGCTGCCCCTGTCTGAGCCCCAAAGTCAAAGCAACACAGATGTGTTGGTCGCTTCTAACAGCTTGTCCAAACTTCCCTGGTTCAGATGCCCTCAGCATGATTTCTGTCCTGGTCACACTTCCTCTCTGTGATCGTCTACTTAGTATTGTTCCCTAAAGTGACCTCCTTCTTTTACTTAAAAAACTTATTTATTGAGTAAATAAATAAGGACATTTATTTTAAAAACTTTTTAACATCACCTTCAATGGGAAACTAGCTCTGCATGCCATAGATATAAAAGAACCATAAAAATGAAGACAAAACAATATGGCCAGCTTAGAGACAGCCTCTGCTGCCCTCCCCACCCACCACCAGGTTTTACAAAGGCAGATTAGCAAGCTTTGGAGAAGTGTTGAAGATACATTAGCACACAACTGAGACTTTCTCCCACGTTATAAGAAGGTTGATGTAGGCCGAGGCGGGTGGATCACGAAGTTGGGAGATCGAGACCATCCTGGCTAACATGGTGAAACCCCTGTCTCTACTAAAAATACAAAAAAAAATTAACCTGGCATGGCAGCGTGCGCCTGTACTCCCAGCTGCTGGGGAGGCTAAGGCAGGAGAATGGCGTGAATCCGGGAGGTGGAGCTTGCAGTGAGCCGAGATCGCGCCACTGCACTCCAGCCTGGATGACAGAGCAAGACTCCATCTAAAAAAAAAAGAAGAAGAAGAAGGTTGATAGAGAGCTAGAAGAGAACCACTTTCTCGCTGCCTGATTTGTGCTGTTTAATGTCCTCTGTGTCAACAGCAGGTGATCCAGTCCTTGGAAAGACCTAAGGTCCTGACCTGCAGTGGCCTAGGCAGGGAGGGGGTGATCTAAGGGGTCCCTGTGCTCAGACACCCAACAATGACTGTTGACCCAAGCCCCCCGCTGGATAATCAGCAAGAGGCCACAAAAACACAGATACCAAGAGTAAGAGGCCCTCAAGCTGGCTTCTGGGAGGACAGGCTGGGAATGTCTCGCCTTGTGGGCCACCGTGGTCTCACAGACAGGAGACATCAACCAGCACGGCTGCAGCCGGGCCCCAGAAGAACACTGGGGGAGAGGAGGCTTGGGGACAGGTGCAAGCCCTGGAGCACAGCAGGGGTCCCCCCATTTTCCTGGGGGGACCTTGGAAGCAATATACACACACTACAGGCCTGGATTTTTTTCAACTTCTTAGCTAATGGGTTGTGTGTCCGTGAGTGAGTGGCCTTACCACATTGAATCTCAGGTGCATCATTGTGCCTCAGTTTCCCCTGTATAGAGAGCCTATTTCTCCATCATGCACAGTAAGCACTGTCCCTAAGGCCCAACCATACTTTTAGGAGCTTTAAAAATGTTTTAATTTATTTAAGAATCAGAAGAATAAAGATGTTTTTGATGAAAATGTTTTCATATACAAAAATTAATGTTTTCATCTTTGTACCCACATAGTCATGAAATATAATTTTTAATATTTTAATGCAGAAAGGGGCCCAGGAAAGCCATCATGTGGCCCCTATAACGTGGGGAAGATAAAAATATTTGCATGGAGACCCGGCACAGTGGCTCACAGCTATAATTCCAGCACTTTGGGAGGCCAAGGTGAGCAGATGGCTTGAGGTCAGGAGTTTGAGACCAGCCTGGCCAACATGGTGAAACCCCGTCTCTACTAAAAATACAAAAATTTTCTGGGCATGGTGGTGGGTGCCTATGGTCCCAGCTACTCGAGAGGCTGAGACTGGAGAATCACTTGAACCCAGAAGGCAGAGGTTGCAGTGAGCCGAAATGGTGCCACTGCACTCCAGCCTGGGCGACAGAGCAACAGACCAAGACTACGTCTCAAAATGTGTGTGTGTGTGTGTGTGTGTGTGTGTGTGTGTGTGTGTGGAAATCTCAGCCTACACCCAGCATCAAGGGTGTGTGTGTATGTGTGTGTGTCTGTCTATGGAAAGCTCAGCCTGCACCCAGCATGAGGGGTGTGTGTGTGTGTGTGTGTGTGTGTATGTGTGCATGTGCGTGGAAAGCTCCGCCTGCACCCAGCATGAGTTCAACAAATGCTCTTAGCATTTTGTTGGTGTTGACCTCAGAGGAAGGAGCACTGGTTTAGGAGTCAGGAAACAGAAAGTGTCCTGGGCTCTGTCCCGCTCTGTGTAACTTCTGGAAGCTGTCTCCTTGCTGCCCGTGGTTTCACCAGTGGTACAGTGACAGCCTTGGAGTTGGGGGTCTCCTTCTGGCTCGGATCTCTGCTTTTCCACCTGGGAAAACAATGAAAGCTTGCACCCACCCTGGGGCAGGTGAGCTGGCAATGGGCTGGCCCACTCTGAAAAATCATCTCGCCTAAGCATTACAGGTTCAGACAATAACTGTGGCTTCTCTCGTGCTCTTTTTTTGTTGTTTTGTTTATTTTTATAATTCCCGGATGTTTGATTAGGCCCAGCCCCAGCTCCTAATGTTTTCCCTGCACTGTCTCTGATCCCCCTGCTCCCAACACCAGGTTTCCCTATGGGAACTGGTAAAGTATCTTCAGGGGGGTCTGGACACAGCCTAGGGTAGGGGAGGCACCTGAGGGAGCCAGAGTTTGCAGGGTGTAATTGCAACTAACGCTTCCTGAGCGCCTACTCTGTGCCAGATGCTGTTCCATCTGGGACACGTGAGAGGTGGGTCTGGGACCTTCTCCAGCTCACAGTGTGGAGGGTAAGGCAGATACAGAGTGAGCGCATGGGGTCGTAAGGAGGGGAGTGGGAGGGGAGCAAGAAAACACCCCAAGGAGGCAAGTTCAGATGGGTCAGCAAAAGTTTATCCTAAAAATAAAGTGATGTCTAAGCTGAACCCACACAAATGAGACACGGCTAGGAGGAGAGAGGCAAGAGAAGGGCCTCTTAGGTGGATGGGATAGAGAACGCGAAGACTGAGGTGCTTTCCAACCCAATGAAGGAGCTCATCCCCATTTTACAGGTGAGGAAACTGAGGCTCAGGGAGGTCTCAGAGCTGACGAGCAGCGGCGGCATAACTTACACCCAAGCCTGCCTGGTTCCAAAGTGTGTTCATAATTATTAGGCGATGCTCTTCCTCCCCAGCCCCCAGCCCCTGCACCCTGCATTCCCCATCCTTCCTGGTTTCCCTGCAGGAAGATCTCAGAACCCAGCAGGGAGCTCTGGGAGTGGTTTTAGGGTCTCCATAGAGGCTGTCACCCCCATGGAAAAGTAACTGCCAGTACCTCAAATTCCACCATCCGAGCTATGATGGCCTGTCACCTGCACGTGCGCCTCCCCCAGTGGGAATGGAGGCCTGGGTGCCTGGGGTGGGCAGTGCGCCTGTCACACGGAACCCAGGTGTGGAAACTGAGGCTTAGACAGCTGAAGCGCTTTGCCCCAGGCCAGTGGCCAGGAAAAGGGGCGTGGAGTTCCCGAAGGCTAAGTTCCTAAGCCCCAGCCCTGTCTGTGGGCGCGACACCCCCTCCTCGGCCCCTCAACCCGGGCCCCAGCCCCCTCCCGCCCCTTCCCCCAGGACAATGGGGCCTTTCACAGCCAGACAAAGGGAGAAGTTTAAAAGGCGAGAATTATATTTCCACCGGCGAAGGGGGAGGGGCAGGGAGTGGGGGTGGGGCAGGGGAGGGGCTACTGCGGCTGCAGAAACTGGCTGGTGTGTATTTATTCATGTCTGACACAACACAATTTGATTTTCCACATAAAAGATCAAATAATATTTCAGTTACAGTTAATTACACACCCCAAAAGCACATCAAAGGACGGTCCGCGTCCACCCAGCCCATGCTTTGCAGTTCTGCATGCGCCTAGATTTCATGCCCGGCTTCTCCGTGTCTGCGGCCCAGCGGCTCCTGCATTCACTCCCACAGGGGACTTTGAGGCTGGGACCCAAGGCCCAGGGTGCCTCCTGGGCCCTCAGACCCCTCCTGGGTCTCCCAGGACACTCCCCGTCCCCACTTGATGCCTCGTCTCCCCACCAAAATAGTAGTCCTGGAGTCTCATTCCAGCCCACGTCTTCTCCTGAAGGGAACCTTTCTCCAGCAGGCAGAAAAGGAAGGAAGGTGGGCACCATTATCCCATTTGTTATATGGGGAAACTAAGGCCTGGAATGGTGCAGTGACTTGCCCAAGCTCATACAGCCTGAAAGCCATAGAGGAGGCCTCCCTTCCTTGTTCAAAAAGGAACAAGGGAAGCCCACAAATCACATAAGAGAGATGATTTCTGCATTGTGTTTGTTGAATGAATAAATGATTGGATAAAAGAGGGAAGGACTGAGAAAATAAATGTGAAGCAGGAAAGGAGGGGAGGAAAGAAGGAGGGGAGGGAAGAAGGAAGGAAAGAAAGGAAGGAAGGAAAGAAGGGAGGGAGGAAGGAAGGGAGGGAGGGAGGAAGGAAAGAAGGAAGGAAGGAAGGAAAGAAGGAAGGAAGGGAGGGAGGGACGGGGGGCAGGGAGGGAGGAAGGGGGAAGGGAGGGAAGGAAGGAAGAAAGAAAAGAATTTGGTTCTACCTCAAGCATGTCAGCAGAGGCATACTTTTCTCATGGGAGCTCTGCTGCCTGGCAAGCCACAGTGTAAACAACTTTGGGGATACAGGAGCAAGTCCTAAGCAAGGGTGACACCTCTGAAGCATGACCTTGGAGGGAATCACCGGACTTCTCAGAGCCTTAACCCACCCTGCGTCTCACCCGAGATTAACCCCTCCGGCACTGCATCTCACCTGAGAACACTCAGGTGTGCATATGGTTGAGAAAATTCCAGAAAGACTTTTTAATTCTGGAGTTGGAGATTCACAGCATCTTAAAATCAAAATATTTGTGAAATAAACTTTGCAGAACCTGAAGGTAATGGGATCTTAAAAATCATCAAAGCAGAAAATTCAAGAGCAAGAATCCCCATGGTGTCTTCTCCATTAAGTGAGTCGTGAGGCCCAGAGAGGGTGTGGATGACCCGAGATCACCCAGCAGGTAGGGCTGGGTTTCCCCGGGGCAGACTGGGTAGAGTCCAGTGTGTCCCCCAATCCCAGGCCCTGGCAGAGCTGCTGGTGTCCCGCTCTTCTTTGAACTGGCAATCTGCATGGCGCAAGAGGGAGAAACCGTTGGGATGGGTTAAACTCCAAGTTTGTGAGAGCCTGAGAGAGCTCAGCTGACCTTAGGGTGCAAGGAGGATCATGAATGCACCCCGCGTTGTGTCACCATGCCAGAAATCCCACATCAGAGCTGCCTGCCTTCAGGAAGAGCTTTTGAAGTACCCCTGGGAAGAGTCTGTCACCGGCTGCTCCCCAGTGGCAGAAGTTGTCTGAGAGTCCTGGAGAAATGGGGTGCAGTGACAAGGGTTGGGAGCCCCAAGAAAAGGGGACTTTGATCTGCTCAGATGCTCGCTTCGCCAGAGGGTGGACCCCCAAATGCAGCTTCTCTTTCTCCCCACCCCAGATCCCGAGAGAACGCTGAGTGTGGAGCTGGAAGTGGGTTTAAGTCAGGGGTCACCAGGCGCCAGCTGAGACAGGCAGGGTCAGCGGCCGTTCCTCTCTGAGCCTCCATTTCCTTTCTGTGAGCTCACGACTGTGGGAGGCTCAAAGGCACAGCGGTAGAGAATGGTGAAGGTTCCCTGCTGTGGGCACTGGAGGGAGTTGGGGACTGCAGAAAGGCTGGCAGGGGCCAGGCTAGGAGCAGGGGGCATGGGGAGGACAGTAGCTATTCTAGGTCCCTTTCCCTCCCCCAACCGTGCACCCCAAGGCCTAGGCAGCAAACGACCATCCTGTTTGCCAGGCAAAGATGTTTCCTGTGCAGGCCGCAGCCAGGCTGAACCTGCCCAGTGCCCACCGCAAGCCCTCCCCATAAGCCCCCACTCCTTAGCCGCCTTGGGACAAAGCTCAGCACACCCCACCTGGCTCCCACTGCACCCCATAACCACCCCATCCCCCCAGCCTCAGTTCCCTATTTCACAACCAGAGTCAAAATACTCCGACCTCGAAAGACTGAGCCAATCAGTAAATTAGATCAACTGTGTAAGGCTGCCACATGGTAGGCTCTCGATGGACTTTTGTGGGAGGACCGGAGGATACTTCTCACCACTTCTGCCACACGGAGGGGAGATTTGCAGCCATGAAAGATGATGGCTGCTGCCACCGTCATGTTTAGGCTCTCACTATCAGCACCCAGCACATTGAGACACCCCATGGGTGCTTTCGGGGTGTTTCCTGACCTTGTCCCTGGCAATTTTTTCTTTCCTTGAGGACAGGGCTGTGCATTCTCTACCTCTGTGCCTTGTATATAGTCTATGCTTCAAAATGGTTATTGAATGCATAGGTGAGGGGGTGGATGGATAAATGGATGGAGGGACAGGGGAGTGGATGGATGGATAGTTGGAAAGAACAATGGGTTGATGAGTGGACAGAATTTGAAAGCAGAGAAACCAAGAGTGAAAAAGTACTTTTTTGCCATAAGACTCGGGGGTCCTAGATTCAAGTTCACCACCTTAACTTAATCCGCTGTGCACCACAGAGGTTCACCCTCTCTGACCGTTTCCTCGTTTGTCAAGTGAGCACGGTAACAGTTCTGCCAGCTCCCTGGGAGATCTGGAAGATTCCTCCCAGCCTGGTGGGAATTACTTCCCAGGCTGTAAAGAGCTCTGCCCTGGGCAGGTGGTAGCCAGTCCCGAGTCTCTTGGGGAGGCAGGCAGGGCGGATGAGCCCTGGGGCAGAGGGGGTGCAGCCTGGCAGGTGATGGAGGCGCTAACAGCTGCCAGCCTAGCGGGTTCTAATCTTGTATGGCCTCCCCAGTGGGCAGCAGCTCTTGCTCTAGTAAAATTTTACAGCCTCTGAGAGCAGGCAGAGAACTGCCAGCCACACCTTGCTGAAGATTTATGGCCGGCCTCCCCACCCTAGTCCGGGCTTCTCTGCCCGACTCACGCCAAAGCTGAGTGAGGTCCCTGGGCTTGGCCAGAGAGACCTGAGCCCGTCTGCTGGGCAGGGGAAAAAGAATCAAATCAGGAGGGATATAGATACCGACTCCGTGGTTAAAGTCAGAGCGGAGGCTGGCTGAAAGACTTGGACCTGAGGAGCATCTGCTTGGCAAGGTTGTGACAGAGACCAAATCACAACCTGCATTAGGTTTCAAAAGTGTCCATTACCTGGGGTCTTCCTGGAGAAAGCCAGGGAATGTGGCCAAAGCAGCCACATTGTCTCTTTCAGTCCCTGAGCACACTAGCTCCCTCCCACCACAGGGCCTTTGCACATCCTGCTTCCTCTGTCAGATGCACCTTCTCCCCCAGTTGATTCGCATAGCTAACCGGGAGGCAGGTGGAGATCTCACACTTGTAGACACGTGGGTGCATGTTGCATAAATAAATCTGTGTGTTCACGACAGTTGTACCTGGCACACACATGGCCATGGGAAGAGGCCTGGCATGATCTCACCTACAGGAAAACCAGAGGACTGTCATGGAGGGGTGTGGGGAAGGCGGTGTGCATGTGTTGAGGGCTGTGTGTGGCCACACTTGGGCTGGGGTGGGGGTGGAGCTCGCATTGCTGAGACCAGGAGAGAGGAAAAAGGAGAGAAGAGATGGAGAACCGGGAGATGGAGATAAGGAAGCAGGAGAAAGCCGGAGGAGCTGAGAGAGACCCTTGGAGACCGGAGGGTCCCCGTCCCCGCCGCCTTGCCCCGGCCTGCTCCACGGTCCTGGAGACCCCCTGACTTCCGAGGGCGGCGCTCTCATCGCGCAGTGGCCGGCGGCGTGGTCAGCACCCGTCAGGCTGATTTACTGGCACTCGCCGCCCGCCGCGCGCCAGCAATCAGCCGCCGCCGCCAGATCTATTATTGATGAACTTTCCAAGGCCCGCTAATTAACTGCGCGCACCCACGGCGGGCGCCGTGGCGGTGGCGGCTGAAATACGGGCCTGGACGTCCCAGTCAATGTCATGGGCGCCGTGCCCCCGGGATGGTCCCAAGGAGAGGGGCGGGATCTCAGCCGCCAGCTCAGTCCCAGCACCGCTCCCCACACCACCACTCCACCCCGGGGTGGGAGCCCAGAGGGCTCTAGGAGGGGATCCCAGCCTCCCCACGTGTGGCCTTGGGCAAGTGGCTTAATCTCTCTGGGCCTCAGGCACAGATCATCCCTGCTCCCTGCAAAGCGCTGCTCACTCCCTGCAAACTTTGGCAGGCAGCGGGTGGCAGAAACCTCCAGGGTCTGGCCCGTCCATGGAGCTGGATTCCAGTCTGGATCCTGCCACTTCCTGGCTGCATAGGAATTTGACCTCTGGGAGCTCCGGTTTCCTCGTCTAGAAAACTGGAATAACGAAATCTGGCGTGGAGACTTGAGGAGAGAATTCAGTCTGCTCCCTGGTTGGGACACCGCAGGGATGAGGGACCCCCTGAACGGTGACCTTCTGGGCCTCCTGCCTGGTATCATCCAGAGATATGTGGGGAGCTCATTACCTCTGTCCTCCTTCTGGGTTGAACCCTAGCCTCATGGGCACTGGAGGAGGCATTTAGTCTGTCAAGCTATTTGCTGAGTGCCTCAAAACCCAGATAGAGGATCCGGAAGAAAAGCAAACATGAGAGAGTCAGGGAGGCCAGCGCAGGGGTCGGACGTCGATTTAGGTTGTGGTCCAGGAAGGCTTTCTGGAGGCAGCTGAGGCACCAGGCAAGGAGTGGTGGGCGAGTGTTCCAGGCAGAAGGAGCAGCTAGAAGTAGCAAAGAGGTGGCAGGTGCTCCAGAAGAACCTTGCAATGTGCAAGAAAAAGAACCTTTCGTCCCCTTCACTGGGACATGACATCTTCAGCCTCTCACAGCCATCTGGGATCTCCTCACCGTGCAGCAGGCAGGGGGCTCAGAAATGTGTGTTCCCTGAGTTCCTGGGTGCTGAGAAATTAGTTACCCTCCCTGCTCAGCCAGTCCTGCTGAGGTCAGGGGTGCAGGCCTCTGTGGGTCAGAGTGAGATTCTCTGGGACAGGTCTAAGGAGCAAGGGGACAATGACAAAAACAGCTTCTGCAGCATTGTGGGGTCTAGAAATGCTGTGTGACCCTGGACAAGTCACCTTGTCGGTCTGGGCTTCCCCTGTGTCCCCGAAGCCCTCTGTAAGCCAGGGAGAATTTTCCATATGGAAAGGGTATTGTTATTCCTGTTGGTACCGTTGTTTGAACGAAGGCTTAAAGACTCACCTCAAGTCTCCAAGCCAGATTCTGTTGTTTCAGTTTTCTAGATGAGGAAATTGAGGCTCCCAGAGGTCAGATTCCTGCACAGCCGGAACTGGAACCCAGCTCCCTGGATGGGCCAGGCACTGGAGGTTAAAATCATAACTTTGGAGCCACATAGACCTGGTTTTGCCACCTCCCAGCTGAGTGACCTTGAGCAAATGTCTTTTCTCTCCGAGTCTCAGTTCCCCCATCTTTAAAATGGGTGGCAGCGATACTTGATTCAAGGGTTGCCGGAAGGAGTTCATGAGTTAGGGCGTGCACGGCAGCTGGTACACAAACAGGTAGACAGTAGGTGCTCCGTCATACGGCATTTTGCTTTCCCTCTGTCCTTCTGAAAAGCAGGCACATCTGGCCTCCCGCCAATAACAGCTGCCCCAGGGTTCCCAGCTCCCCCTCCTCCCTCCAGAAAACACCTGTGCAGACCCCCCTTTCCGGCCCCATGGAATGAAAATAATGCAGAGGCCCACACTTCCCCCTTGCAGACAAAAACCAAAAAAATAAAAATTCCAAACTGTCCCAGGAGGTGTCTGGAAGCTCAGGAATGACTGCAGCCAAGATGCCTTCCCAAGGCATGAGGACTTCACCCTCTGGGCTCCCGGTTCATCCTCACAGCTGCCTGAGAGACAGGCACTGGTGCCCAGACTGGCATTCCCATTTGCCAGATGAGAAAACTGAGGTCCCCAAAATAGAAGCCAATGGCCCCTCACTGGACCCCCTGGACCCAGAGTTGCCTCCTGGAATGTGGGGCAGGGATGCCAGGGGATGTCAAAGGGCAACCAGGAGAGACTGGAAAGGTGCTTAGCTCATTCCCCGGCACTGGAAAGTTCAAGGCAGGAAAGCAGATGCTACAGAGTGGGCTGGGGGCTGATCACAGACAGGGAGACAAATACATTGAACATCAGAGCAAAACAGCCTGGTCATTCTTTCAGCTGTCATGATTAAAGCAAGGAGAAAGCCTCAACTGGGTGCTGCTGGGTCTTAGACATCTAACAGAGAGGCCACAAAACCCAGGCCAGGAGGCTCAGAGCAGGCCACTCTAGCACACTACACTTGCATGTCTTTTCCTGTTTTTTTAGAAACAGGGTCTTACTTTGTCTCCCAGGCTAGAGTACAGCGGTGTGATCGTAGCTCACTGCAGCCTCCAACTCCTGAGCTCCAGCGATCATCCCGCCCTGGCCTCCCGAGTAGCTGGGAATACAGGTGCATGCCATCACACCCGGCTAACTTTGTTTTTTGTAGAGACGGGGTCTTATTATGTTGCCCAGGTTGGTCTCTAACTCCTGGCCTTAAGCAGTCTTCCCACCTCGGCCTCCCAAAGTGCTACAGGCATGAGCCAAGGTGCCTGGCTGACACTTGCATTTCTTATTCAATAGTTACATTTCATTTATGGGCAGTTTCCAATTCAAAATAGTGATGGAAAGTTGCCTGTTGAAATAAAAGCAAGTCCCTCTAAATGCACATTAAGTGAAAAACAGTACAGAGGAGGTGCGTGCATAAGGAAAGCACTGGGAAGGAATACAGGCAGTTTGAGAAATGTGTGTGTGTTTTGTTTTTGTTTTTGTTTTTTTTAATCTCAGTAGATTGGTGGTTTGCAGGTCTTACCTGCCCCTTGGAGGGTGCTCCATACACACTCATTCACCAGTCATCTGCTAACATTTAGTAGGTGCCTGCCCTGTGCCCAGTGCTGGGCTGGCTGCTTATAATACTCTGTGCAATCAAACAGAAGCAGCCCTGTCCTCTGGAACTTAAGGACTAACAGAGAAATAGACACATGAGATCTTCACAGGTTATGATACAAGTCCTGAGGTCCCAAAGTTGTGTTAGAGAAGATTGAAGGAAGGGAGTAAGATGAGGGTTGGGGAGATTAGACAGTGTAGACAGGGAAGGCTTCCTGGAGGAGGTGTCATATGTAAACTGAGCCTGAGGGTAGAGGAAGTGCCAGCTGTGTTGAGAGCAGATGGGACAGCAGATGCAAAGGCCAGCCCTGGGGCAGGAAAGGGCCACCCCTTGGAAGAACTGAAGGGGGAAATGGGAGTGGGAGATGAAGCAGCACCTTGGACATCCTGGGGAAGAGTTTGGGTTTTGTTCTGAGAGCCATAGGGAGTCATTGGATTATTTTAATTTTGCTTTGTATTGTTTTGTTTCTTAATCAAGAGAGCGACTTCCTTTTTTTTTTTTTTTTTGTTTTAAGAAGACCCCTCTGGCCACTGCTTGAACCCAGGACTAAAGAGGTCATAGTGGAGGAAGGGAAGGAAAAAGGGGAAAGAGGGAGGACAGTGACTCTATCTGGAGTAGTGAGAGCTGGGTGCAGAGAAGTGGTCAGATCTGAGGAGGATCTGAGGTTACGTTGGAGGAAGGGCTGGGGGATTTGTTGATGCATTTAACAGATAATTTTTAAGCACCCACTGTATGCCAGACCCTAGACTGGGCACCGGAGAAACAGGGGCAAATTCCACAGAGAAGGAGCCCTGTCCTCACGGGGCTGACTGCCCAGGGGGTGCACACATTATACCATTAGGTCCTAATGGATGAGTGGCGCATGCATGCACACGCACACAAACATGCACACTTGCACAAGCCCACTCTCACCCCTCCCAGGTCCACACACACACACACACACACACACGTACACATGTAAGCGCCCCAGGCACCCATGTGCTCATACTCAGCCCTACTCGCCCTTGCACACATACATACTCACCAGCTTCGCTTATAAATATAACGTCAGTGGCCAGGCACGGTGACTCACACCTATAATCCCAATGCTTTGGGAGGCCAAGGTGAGCAGATCTCTTGAGCCCAGGAGTTTGAGACCAGCCTGGGCAACACAGCGAGACTCTGTCTCTACAAAAATTTGCCGGGTGTGGTGGTGCGTGCCTGTATTCCCAACTACTTGAGGGCTTGAGGTGGGAGGATAACTTGAGCCCACCAGGTCAAGGGTACAGAGATCTGTGATTACACCACTGCACTCTCATCAGGGCAACACAGCAAGACCCTGTCTCAATAATAATAATAATAATAATAAAACCTCGGTGATTGCGCTTAATTGGGGCTGACGTTGTCAGGGAAGAATTGAGATTCCCTCACTCAGCCTTTGCCGGTGATTCATTGAGAATATGCTGCACCCTTGCCTCAGCCCCACCGAACGCTGCGAACACTAAGAATACTTTCCTTTATTGCAGCAAATGACATGTGAATTCATTTTTCTACCTATTATGCACAGAGACGGCAGAGACTGAGTGGTTATTACCTGCCTGTCATTATGTAATGTGACAGAAATACGCCACAGCTGGCTGCTGCCGGACACCTCTGGGGCCTCCCAGAACCTGCTGGCCTGCAGGACACAAGGCAAGAGCCTTGTTCTGTAAGCTAGGTGCCAGCGTGGCCACTGTATCACCTTGTGACTTTGGGCAGGTGACCTTGTTGCTCAGGGCTTCAGTTTCATCATCTGCTAGATGGGGGTGAGAGGCATGAGCTGAGTGATCCAACCCTCCTGGAGATGGTTTTGGGGTCAGATTAGGCTCCTCTTAGGCCTCCTCTCTCTGAGGCATGCGGGTTGTATCTGTCAAGGTTTAAGAGACTGAGTCCTCCCCTATGAGTCCCCCAAGTCATTCATTCATTGAGCAAGGGTGGTTGAGGGCCTGCATCTGCCAGCCCTGTTCCAGGGACAGGGCAGAGAGTGGTGAGCAGAACAGAAAATGTTCCTGCTTAATGCAGCTTATATTACAGTGACACTCTCTCAGCAACAATTATCTGTGGGTGGAAGAGTGAGTGAATGAATGAATGAGTCTGGGCTGGAAATGGAGATTGGAGAAGTGTTAGTAGATGCCAGATACCAAACCCTGAGAGTGGATGAAATGTCCCAGGAGAGGGAAACAATAAACAGTCTGAACTGAGCCATGGGACCCCCAGCCTACAAGACAAAAAAAAGAGGAGCTCACAGGGTTACCTGAAAAAGAGCAACAGGGAAACAGGACAAAGAGGAGGTCCCTGATAGGGGATGGAGGAATGTAGTGGGGAGCCTCAGAGACAGCAGAGAAGAAGGGACCCAGGTTAGGAGTGAGTCCAGAGCCTTGTCTTGCCTGTGTCCCCACCAGATGCAGCATCTGATCTTCATCTGTCCCCATGATGGACCCTTGTCTGACCTGTGTCCCCACCAGATGCAGGATCTGATATTCATCGTTCCCCATGATGGAATCTTGTCTTGCCTGTGTCCCCACCAGATGCGGGATCTGATCCTCATCTGTCCCCATGAATGTCGATGGGATGAATCCATCAACGGGTCCCGCACCCCAACTTCTGTGTCTTAACCTCAGAGCCGCCACCTGCCCAGACAAAACATTGAGCAAAGGCTGTGCCAGTGCCTTAGGACCATCGTCCTCTTGTTACTGTGCAGCTGACACTTCTTGGGCAGCTACTGTGTACACAGCCCTGAGGGCACTTTGCCTACAATCCTATCATGTGCCTTTCCCAATATAATACTTGGTGGTAGGAACATGGCAAACCTATTTCACAGAATACCCTCAGATGAAATGAGGACTTTTCCAAGATCCACTAGCTTTCAAGAAGTGGGGAGATTTGGATCCAGCAGGGCTTCAGAACCCAGAACCACCACCAGCACCACGTTACGCTAGAGGACTGTATAAAGTGTATACTTGGCACTGTATAAAGTGAAAATCCCCGTCCACACAAGGGGACCCTCACCACTAAGGCTCCTGGGCAGCTTCCCTGGGCCAGTTTCTGCTGCTTTGGGGCTGCCCCACCCTCCAATCCTAGACCTCCGCAGGCCATGCCCAGGGCTGCACCTTGTTTCTGCTGGCTCACCCACCCCAGCAATGGGAAATCCCATTGCCAGTCAACTCCCTGAGCCGGATCCATGGTTCCTGGTGACGTGCAGTGGAGCCTGCAGGTCCCCTTCACAGCTGCTACTGATTACAGCTACTTAACTGGCACATTAACCATGGAGTCAGAAATTAGGAGCTGCTCTCAGCTCTCCATTTAACATCACTGCATCACTTGACCTGCTGTTTCTTCAGCCTCCCCTTGGCCTCCTCTACCTCCAGCCATGGGGGCTGATGGAATGCCCCACTCGGTCACGCCTGGTGTCACAGGCCCTTGCTCCAGCCTCGATGTTCCCAAACAACAGCCCTCTGTCAATCATCAATACCAGCAAGTTTGCCATACATTGGCAATTGTCATCTAGGTTTAAGGTATCCTGCAGTGCTCCCAGTGTAAATCTTTGGGGAAACTGAGCACTCCTTGCCATGACCCACAGGGGTGTGTTTCACTGGGTCGCCAAGGACGCCCTGGGCTTTCCTCTCGCCATTGCCCCCAGGCACGGCCACCCAGCCTTGCTAAACTTCCTTCTACGCTTGATCACGTGGTGATCTGCTTCCCTTCCATTCTCTTCCTTTGCCTGTGCCATTCCCTCTGCCTGGAGCACCCTTCTTTCCCTCCTGCTTTTCCACCCAGCCCACCCTCCCTCCCTGTTACCACCAGTGGGTTTAGCACTCGTGTCTCTCACTGCTGGTCCTGCCCTCCTCTCTCTCCCCAATTCCTTCTCAGCTTCTTGGGAGGCAGGGAGTGTGTTCTGTTCAACCACACTTTATGATGATAATAATAAGAGAAATCACTGGAGCTGTGATGGACAGAGCACCTACCACGGGCCTGGCGCAGTGCCAAGCACATGTGATTACTCATGTTTTAGAGAAGGGGGGATACCCAGGTTCAGAGAGGGAAGAACACTCGCCACTCCCCGAAGAGGGCTCCCAATCCTTCATTGGCACCAGTAAAACAAAGCTACTCCTGGCACCAGCCCCGGTGGGGAGGAAGGTACCCAGGTCACTCAGACCCTGGCAGGGAGGGGGTAGGGGTCATCTCAAGGCCCCCGGCCCCTTCCCCAGGCCCTGCCTGAGCCACAGACACAGGGTAGGACCCAGTGGCCGTTCCACCTTCCCCTGAGAGCCCGGTGTTTACACCATTACACCCTGGAGAAGGAATTTACTGTCTTAATCCTGAAATAGCAGGGAAGGCATTCCGGCCAGACAAGTCATCAGCAGGGCCCTGGAGAGCTGCTTCGCACTTTTATAGAAATAAAATAAATACCCCAAGAGGGCTGCTCCTTCCAGCAGGGAAAGAAAAGCGTCCCTGTGGCTTCAGGGGAGTGGGGCTGGTGTGCGTGCCGACGTCCGGCCTGCTCCAGTCCTGCCGGTGAGGTCAGTGTGGAAGGCACCCACCTGGGACAGACGGGGATCTCCCCTTGATGTGGGGAGCAGCCCTGACCTCCCCAGCGGGGACGTTTGCTGCCCAGGGAAGAGGTTGTGTGCCCTGGGCTAAGCAGAGACTCCTTTCTGGGCCTCCTGTTTTCCTCGCTGTTGGAGGAAAAACTTGAGTTTTTTCATCTTGGCCCCTCTGAACTCTGCAAGTCTGTAGTAAGTGAAGAAACTGAGGCCCAGAGAGGAAAGAAATGGGTCCACATGGCAAGCCGGGGTCAGAGCGAGCCCTCGGACCAGGCTGAATCCCAGAAGGGGAGTCAGAGCTCCCACCAGTGGTTTTCAAACTGTCTGCCGTGGAACCCTGGGGGTTCCATGAAGCCTCCTTAAGCATCTCCATGGAGTATGACTAGGAGGGAGCCGAGCAGGAGGGTTCCCACCCCCCATCCCACCCCAGCCAGGTCAACCTTTCTCATCTGTCTTATCACTGGAATTCTCCAGGATTTTCCTCGACCAACATTGCCACAGATAACAAGATAAAATAAGAATACCATTGGAATCCCCATGACTAAACCAGCAGGATGGAAGGAAAGAGAATAACAGGATACAAAATGAATACAGCTTCTAGGAAACAGAGTGGGGTTGCATCTTCCCTGAGGGCGAGATGTTTAATGTGTTAAGGATGGATTTCCTGGTTCCTAAAGAGAAACCAGGAGTCATTTTTCTTCATCATACAGTGGATATCACCCAAGTGATGACACAGGCTCCCCAACTGTGTATAACAAGCAAGTTTCAGTGTCACCTCCTGCCCCCAACCCCAGTGGGGAGGAAGGGGGCCCAGGCCAGTGTGGGAGGGAGGGTCAAAGGCTCCCACTTGAACTCTGGTGGGGAAAGGTGGGTGTCATCCCAAGCACATCTGTTGAACGAGGGAGCAGTTTCAGGATTTCAGGGGCTAGTAACCTGCTGTCCCCCCATGGGCTCCCAACCCCCTGAGTAGCCAACAGCCTCACATCTCCAGGGCTAACCAGGTACATCCATGGTTCTTACTGAGTGCAGCTGGGCATTCTTGGACTCAGCCACATACACAGAGATGGCCATCCGACACCCTCGAATCTACCACTCGAACCCTGAGTCATACTCTTAACATTCTAACAGGGCACTTGGACCTAAATTCAACCTGCTGCGCTATCATAAATTATGTGGCCCTCTATGGTCAAGGACCCACAAGCTAATTGAGGGTCGGCCCAGAGACTTGTCACGAGGCCATGATGTGGGCGTGGAGAGGCCAGGGAAGTTTCCTGGGGCCCCTGTCCTTTAAGGGGGAGGCTGGTTTCTAAAGTCAGTGTGTGTGATCCAAATGACCCTTGCAAATTTCCTAGGAAGGCCCCACAATGAGACCCGAATGCAGTTGAGTCAAACATGGGTCACGGGTGTAATGAGACATCACCGTTTTCTACCTTCGTGTATTCACATCCCAAGATGGGAGACAAATGATAGAAAAAGAATTTAATGAAAAGACAACAACAAGCATTTTTCCCATTTCTTTGCAATTTCTAGAGTGTTTGGCGTGGCTGATTTACCCACAAATGAAGAAAGCCTTCTTCACATGGGGCCAGATCAGGGGATACATCTCTCTCTCCCTCAGCCCCGCAAGCCCAAACCTCCCTACCTCCCTTCTCCTTTATGCCCTGATGTCTGGAATTCCTTTAACCAACATTGGATAACGTTTCTGCTTGTTTATTTGTTTGTTTGTTTACAAATCATTTTCAGGCATTATCAGGCTTAACCCCACCCCCAACCCACCCCCTGGGCATCTTCTTCTGTGGATCCTAGAGGACCCTCCAAGACATCGGGGGTCTTAGCCTCAACCCCAGTTTTTGGAGGATCAAAGGTGGGTAGCAGACCAGGCCAAGCCAATCCACCTGGATCCTCCATGTCCCATCCAGAATGGATGACGCGGGGAGGGCAGGCCCCTTGGTGCGCAGAGTCCAGGATTTCCACAGTGAAACATGAGAAAATGTCCTGCTTTGTCATGGATTAAAATTCCAGATTTGACATCTTGGTCATGGAGCTTTGAACTGACTGTCAGGGCATAGACCAGAGCCAGACAGCAGAGACCTGTGTGTGGCCCCTGGAACTTTGAACCACATGTTCTCAGGAACTGTGATCTGAGAGTTTTGAGAATTTTGAATCTATGCACTGGAGACGTTTTCATCAAAAGGCTCCGAGGGCTGCATCGTCACCATCTCACAGGCAATTTCACAATTTCGAAAAGAAATCACTTGCATTGTTTTCTTATTTCAACTTATTGAATTCATTTATTGAATAAATTTTGGGAAAGACCAGTAACTGAAACATCATGAAGGAAAATTGTGTGAAACCAGCAAGCCTGGAAATCACCAAGCTTATCATTTTATTACCTTTAAACTTTGTCTCTATACATACATTGTGCATATTTACACAAAATAGGATAACACAGATAATTTGACTATAGCAAAATGATCTTTCCCTGCTGTTAAGGATTCATTTATTCATTCATCGACCAACAATTTTGTATTGAGCACCTACTCTGTGCCAGGCACTGTTCTAGATTCTGAGGATATAGCAGTAAAAAAGCAAATGGATGAAGAAAACCCTTGCCCCGATGAGCTGACACTGACATGCTTTTACTACATTCTGCTAATGGGCTGACCATATCACCTTGCATTGTGGGGATGTAGCGTTCTTCATTTAACCAATCTCTTATGATTGGGCAGCTGGGTTACTTCTAGATGTTTGCTGTGATGAATGTACTTTTACCACTGAATCTTTATGTGATGCGTGATCATTTATTCCTTAAAGATGGAACCCTAGAAGCTGAATGGCTGTGCAGAGAGATAAATAGATGCTTATAAATAACGCTTTGGGTGTCTATTTATAAACTGCCCTCCAGAAATAATTGGGCCAAAATGGACTTTCACTAGCAGGAAAGGTGGGTAAGCAGTGGGACTGTGTTTACTGAGACTAGAGAGGAGAAAGTTAAGAAGTTTCTTAGTCTTAAGAAATGAAAGTATGATACAGTTCCCAAGACATTGGAGGGATGGTTAAAGGCCATTTTCTATGGAGCTGGAGATGAGGGACAAGGAGGCCTCACTGCTGCAAAATTAGGAATAATTTTCCTTTTTGGAGGCTCCTTTGGAGAAACAAAGTCACTCCTCTGGTGTTTCCAGAACCCAACGATGAGCTCTTGAAAATGGGTTAGCTCATAAAACAATCACCCATGTCACATATATAGGCACACAGAATCCCAGAAAGACAGAAAGTATACAAAAAAAACTTTTTTTTTTTTTTTTTTTTGAGACAGAGTCTTGCCCTAGCGCCCAGGCTGGAGTACAGTGGCGAGATCTCTGCTCACTGCAACCTCCGCCTCCTGGGTTCGTGATTCTCCTGCCTCAACCTCCTGAGTAGCTGGGACTCCAGGCGCCCGCCACCACGCCTGGCTATTTTTTTGTGTTTTTAGTAGAGACAGGGGTTTCACCACATTGGCCAGGATGATCTCAATCTCTTGACCCTCATGATCCACCTGCCTCTGCTTCCCAAAGTGCCGGGATTACAGGCGTGTGCCACTGCTCCCAGCCCAAAAAAGATTTTTTATTCCAATTTTGTAAGTATCTTTGGCAATTCCCTTTCAAATGTTCTCTCTTTTTTTTTTTTTTCAATACAAGGTCTTGCTTTGTTGCCCAGGCTGCAGTTCAGTAGCATCACGATCATAGCTCACTGCAGCCTCCAACTCCTGGGCTCGAGTGATCCTTCAGCCTCAGCCTCCCAGTAGCTAGGACTACAGGTGTGCACTACCTCACCCAACTAATTTTTTCATTGTTATTTTTGTAGGAATGGAGTCTTGCTATGTTGCCCAGGCTGGTCCTGAACTCCTGGCCTCAAGTGAACCTCCTGCCTCAGCCTCCCAAAGGGCTGGGATTACAGGCGTGAGTCACCATGCCCAGAGTCCCTCTCCAGTCTTCTGACTCATATCACATGGTAATACAAGACTGAGAAGGCCACCTTTGGCTGCACAGGGACATTCAGGCCATGGGCACATGTCCTTCCTCCACGACATGGCCTTGGTCCTCAAGTCAATTTGTTTTGAAAGAACATTTAGAATCAGCAGCATATGATGTGGGAAATCAGTGTCAGTTGTAACAAAATATAAGGAACCCCGAAAGAAACGAGCTCGCCGAAGATGTGTTAGGAGGTTCTAGCCAGCCATCTTTGCCTGCCACATCTCCAGCCTGCAGCTCGGCCCCTCTTGGTTAAAAAGGAAAATGACCTAGTGTGAGAGCGGAGATAGCACCCAGCTGAGAATTTCACCTTCTCCTAGACAACGACTCAAAGGACTCAATGGGAATGTAAAACAGGAATATATTTCTCACTGGGGTTTGACGTTACTTACTGCCATGTCTAATGTGCCAATGAACAGTCACCCTCGTCTCACCAATAGTATATGTCTCTTGCCCTGAAATCAATATAAGAACATCAGTGCTCAAAGGGGAGTTTCTTACCTATCAGGCCTCATTCCAAGCACTTCACATCTATTAGATAGTTCATTTAATTCCTCTGACAGTCCTCAAAGTAGGTCCAATTGTTATCACCAACTCCATTTTGCAGATGAGGTAACAGAGACTCAGAGAGGTTAGGTGACTTGCCTGAGGTCACACAGCTAGTGCAAAACAGGGATGAGGTTTGAACCAGACAGCGTGGCATCAGAGGCCTTGTTTGCTATCACCTGACTCTACCTTCTTCCTGGTACGGGAGAGTCAATGTGGGGCGCGCCCAGAAGTCCTGGGTATCATTCTTTTCCCAACACCTTTTAGCCGAGTGGCCCTGGGAAAGTCTCTTCACCACTCCTAGCCTGTTTTCCCATTTGTGAACCAGGATATGAAGGTGAGGGGAAGGCCTCTGAGATCTGTATTCCAGAGAAGGAGGGAGGGCTCTGGAATCCAGCAGGGAAGGGAGGCAGAGGCTGAGCCCCAGAAGAAAGTCTAGTCTAGGCAGGAGTGTAGCAGGCTGTGCGGATTTCTGGCTCTAAATTCACTCCCCAAGAGGACACGGGGCACGTTAGCAGCACGGCTGTTCCTCGCGAGAATGAAAGGCCACCTCCTGAACCTCATGACAGGGTGCACAGTCACTTGGGTGCCCACAGACTCACCATCTGGTACACCCCCAATCAGAGGCACATCTCAGAGCTGTGCCCTTCAGTCTAATTTAGGGGGTACTCTTTCTTTTTGCTTTTGACAAACTTGTCCCCTGAAGTTTAAAAGACCCCTCAGAGCCCCCCTAACCAACAACAAAGGGGAGAGGCAGGTCCTGCAAGAACAGACAGGGCTGCATCAGGAAGTTCAGGGTCCAATCCAGGGCCTGCCATCCACAGTCACACACTATGTGATAGTCAGTCCCATCCAACGCTGGTTTCCTCATCTGTTAAATGGGACCGCATTGTAGTGCTCATCGATTGCTCGCTGGCGCCTCCCACGTATGGGCCTGGGATTGCATTTGATTTCTTCCTCAAAAGGGCCCTGAGAGGTGGAGGCACCCTGAGCCCCATTGAGGAAACTAAGGCAGAAATGTGACTTCTTTATCCAAGACCTCACAGCTGAGAAATGGCAGGGTTGAGCAGTCCGTCAAGACTCTGGTCCCATGATCTCTGGTCTCTGAAGAGCAGCTTTTGGAGATGCTCTGTGCCCTGGTTTGTGGAATCAGGGTTCATCTCATCCCCTGGAAAGGGAGGTCTGCTCCTTGGCTCCCTCCAGATATCTGAAGCTAAGCAAGGAAGGAGGCTGCAGCTGGGCTTTCAGGATACCGGTGAGGTTTTACACCCACAACAGGCAAGGGGAACAACTGACTGCTTTGCCCGGGAGAAACCTCACATCCACCCCGTGCAGAAAGGACCATCCCCATTTTACAGATGAAAAACTGGAGACCTGGAGCTTAAGCAACTCACCCAAGTCCACTGTATTAGTTTCTTATTGCTGCTGTAACAAATCACAAATGTAGTGGCATGAGACACCACAAAGTACCTTATAGTTCAGGAGATCAGAATTCCAAAATGAGCCCTGCAGGGCTGCTATGGTTTCGTTTTGTGTCCCCACCAAATCTCACAGTGAATTATAATCCCCAGTGCTGGAGGTGGGGCCTGGTGAGGAGTGATTGGCTCATGTAGGCAGTTTCTAATGGTTTAGCACCATCCCCCTAGCGCTGTTCTGGTGATAGCGAGTTCTCACAAGATCTGGTTGTTTAAAAGTGTATGGTACCTCTCCACTCTCTCTCTTCCTCCTGCTCCAGCCTTGTAAGACATGCCTGTTTCCCCTTCACTTTCTGCCGTGATTGTAAGTTTCCTGAGACCTCCCAAGAAGCAGAAGCTGCCATGCTTCCTATACAGCCTCTGGAACCACGAGCCAATTAAACCTCTTTTCTTTATAAATTACCCAATCTCAGGCATTTCGGGCTTTTGTTTTGTTTTCTTTTGTTTTGTTTTTGGGGATAGAGTCTCACTCTGTCACCTAGGCTGGAGTGCAGTGGTGCAATCTTGACTCACTGCAACCTATACCTCCTGGGTTCAAGCGATTCTCCTGCCTCAACCTCCCGAGTAACTGGGATTACAGGCATGCATCACCACACCCAGCTAATTTTTGTATTTTTAGTAGAGACAGGGTTCCACCATGTTGGCCAGGTTGGTCGCGAACTCCAGACCTCAGGGGATCCGCCTGCCTCTGCCTCGCAAAGTGCTGGGATTACAGGCGTGAGCTACCGCACCTGGCCTTCAGGCACTTCTTTATAGCAGTGTAAGAACAGACTAACACAGAGACTAAAATCAAGATGCTGGCAGGGCTGCGTTCCTTCTGGAGGCTCTAGGACAGGATCCATTTCCTTGTCTTTTCCAGTTTCTAGGAAAGCAGCTTCCACCAGCATTCCTTGGTTCATGGCTCCCTCTTCCATCTTCAAAGCATATCACTCCCTCCCACTTCCACCATCACATCTCCTTTTCTGACTCCGACCTTCCTGCCTTCCTCTTATAAGGACCCTTGTGATGACATTAACCTACTCAGATAATCCAGGATAATTTCTCTATTTCAAGATCCTTAACTTGAAAGTCTCTTTGGCCACATAACATAACATATTACAGGTTCCAGGGATTAGGACGTGGACATCTTGCAGGTGGGAGATGGGGCATTACTCTGTCTACTGCAACCACATGGGAGGAAATTGGCAAAACCAGTTTGAACCCATCTGACTGACTGCAAAGTTTGTTTCCTCTACCCCCAGATTCCACCAAGGCCCTAAAGAATAATGGCTAGTGTTGCCAGGTAACATACAGAACAAATCCGTTTTTCTTAGTATGAGGATATCTCAAATATTTCATGAGACAAACATACTAATTTTGTGTATTGTTTATCCGAAATTCAAATTTAACTGGAAATCCTGTGTCTTTTTTTTTTTTTTTTGGAGACAGAGTCTCACTCTGTCACCCAGGCTGGAGTGCAGTGGCGTGATCTCAGCTCACTGCAACCTCTGCCTCCCGGGTTGAAGCAATTCTCCTGCCTCAGCCTCCCGAGTAGCTGGGACTACAGGCACCCGCCACCAAGCTTGGCTAATTTTTTGTATTTTTTTAATAGAGATGGGGTTTCACCATGTTAGCCAGGATGATCTCCATCTCCTGACCTCATGATCCACCCGCCTCAGCCTCCCAAAGTGCTGGGATTACAGGCGTGAGTCTGGCCTCCTTTGTCTTTATTTGATAAACCAGGCAATCCAGAAAAAAAAAAAAAAAATTCAGGGAGAAAAAGGAGAAAATCTGGGTTCAAGTCTTGGATCCAGCCAGGAATGAACTGGGAGGCTTCATTTCCCCTCTCTGGGCCTCAATTTGCCCATCTGTAAAATGGAGCAGTAATAGTAACTGCCCAACCCCCCCAAAAAATATGCCATCAGTAGCACACAGGAGAAAGTGTCTGCACACTGTAGAGAGCTGTGCCCACCAGAGAAGCCAGCTCCACCCCCTCTCCTCATCCATAGGGCAGGGACTGAAGAGACTATTCCCAGGACCCAGCCCAGATGGGGCTTAACCTCCAGTCAGACAGGAGCCAATTTCCCTGGCTCATTATCCCAAACCAAATTAGGGGCAGCCCAGGCTGTGCCACTCGTGGCTTAATTGGGACTCACAGACACCCTGCCCTGTGCCTTCTTTCTTTCCCACACCCCTGTCCCCAGCTAGGCCGTGCCTTAGGGGAGCCAGAGGCTGCCTGGGCCTTGCCACCTGGGCCCTCGCAGATGCCCCAGTGTAATCAATTAGACCCAGGCCAGGCCAGCTCGGGATGGGGGCGCCGCTGGGCAGCTGGGCCCGGCATCGATCCCGGCCCCTCTCAACCCCCAGGGAGGGGAGGCAGCCAAGAAAGCCGTGCAGATGGCGGTCTCCCCGGCCCTCTACCCCCACCCCCCGCCCCAGAGCTGCCCGTGGGTGTACTCAGCCCGGACAGAGGACTGTGCACCTGGTGGGCCCTGCATGAGCCTGGAGGCTGGACTTTGTTGCTTGGTCCTCAAAGGGACAGAAAATATTTAGGAAATGCTGTCCTGCTGGGGTCCACGTGTCCCCCGCAACTGGAGCATCCTTCATCCCTCTAAGCCACCTGGAGGCCTGCTCAGGCCCCTATTCCAACCAGGCCAGGCCCCCCAGGGGGAGCCACTCTAGAGGCTCTGAACGCAGCAGGGCGGAGGGGGGCCAGGGACTTCCTTTGAAGAATCTTCTCCTGGGGCCTCCCCCCTGCTCCCATCCCCCATCACAAAGGTTGGTCAGGCGAGCAGGGTGGGGAGTGGGTGGAGGGAAGACAGAGGACAGGGCTGCTGGCAACCAAAGGATTCCCATCTGGGGATCACGAGGAGGCCTGGGGGCCCTGGAGGACACTGCCGCCATCAGTGCTATCTGAACCCCCACCCACTTCCCACCACCCCAGGCAGCAGGCATGAAAGCTTCGGAACCAGAGAGGGTGGCGTGGAGGGGAAAGGGAACTCCTGCATGTGTTTTTTTGGGGGGCTGTGGGCGTAAGACTCTGTTTGCAATGATGCGGGTTTCAGAGGGTCCATGCGCCTGAGGCGGGGATTTCTCTGTATCTGGATGATTCTGTATTCCCATGCCAGTCACGCAGTAGGTGTTCAGAATCATTTGCAAAATGGGAGGTGTGTGGGGGTCTCTGTTTCTAAGCTCTTGTAAGTTGCCTGGAAGGGAGTGTGCCTGTGGGGTGTGTGTATATGTGAATATATGTGTACATGTGAGTGTGTGTGTATGTATATGTGCGAGTGTGCATGTGTGTATACGTTACTGTGTGTATATGAATGTGTGTATATGTTAGTGTGTGTATATTTGAATGTGTATTTTAGTGTGTGTATGTGAGTGTGTATACGTGTGTGTATATGTGACTGCATGCGTGTATATGTAAATATGCGTATATATGCATGTTTGTATGTATATGTATGTTTGCATATATTTCAGTGTGTATTGTAGTGTGTATGTGTGTAGATATGAGTGTGTATGTAGATGTGAGTATGCATGTGTGTATGTGAGTGTGTGTATATATGAATGTGTGTATATGTGTGTATATTAGTGTGTATTTTAGTGTGTGTATGTGAGTGTGTGTATATGTGAGTATGCATGCCTGTGTGTGTGTGTGTGTGTGTGTGCGTGTGACTCCATGTGGCATTTTTCCTCCTCTGGGCCAGCATATGTATTTAACAAAGGACTTGGGGTCTTTGCGTCCCATCTTCCTTGGAGTACCCAGGCCCAGCAGCGCCGTTCCGTGTAGACCTCAAGCCTAAGCCTCCCTGCTTAGGGAGTTTCTCTACTCCAGCCTTGGTATTACACCTGGTGAAAGACAAATTTAGAAGAACAAAATGATGTAAAAATAATAAGATAAAAATCACCTATGGTGACACCACCTAGAAATATGCTTGAATCTGAGCCCTTACCATGGGTCCCCTCCGTAAAGGAAGCATTGGAAGTAGGGAAGGATGGTTTGAAGAGGAATAGGCATGGAGACTCTGCGAGTGAATACATGCAAAGCACTTAGAATAATCAGTGCTGGCACCACACAGGCGCCGTCAGAGCGTTTAGTAACATCATCAAATCATCACTATCACTCGCCAATGCTTCCTTACCTTAAGATGTGTGCTCTCCTTGTCACTTTCACTCATTAGTCCTCAAGCAGTCATTATTGTACCCACTTTGCAGATGAGGAAACTGAGGCCCAGAGACAGAAAGCCACTTGCCAAGGCCACCCAAAGCCTCCTGAGCAGCCCCAGGACTACTCCTGCTCCTTGTCGGTCCCTCCTTATCTGTCTGAGGCTGAGCTGGAGAAGGAGGACAGCGAGGAGGGGTGGAGGCCAAAGCCCCCCTCAGGCCCTGCCGGGGCCGTGCTGCTGGACTAGAGGGCTGCAGTCCAGCCACCGGGCACAGGCTGACTAATTGCCGACACGCAGCGCTGCCCTGGACTATGACACAGGCCCCTGACAGACATGATTTATGAGGGCCCTCGGCAAAGCGGAACCCTCTCAATTGCCTATTACCTCACTTAGCAGACACCTTGTCACCGCCCGAGAGCCGGGTGTTAAAAATACAAACCAGGCGGCCGGTCGGCCCTGAGTGCGGCCCCTCCACCTGCTCCGCACCAGATAACCAACCTTCCAGCCAACCAGCTGATCTCTGCTCAGCTGAATTGGGGAGAAGATGCTGAGAGTGGATTAATGAAGTAGATGTCATCAGGTCTCAGTCTCTGGATTGAGGAGGTGGACAGCCGGAGCAGGGATGGGACCCTAGTGTCCAGACCGGTCCATCCACTGGTAGTGCCTGCTGCAGAGATGGGGACAACTGAGGCACAGCAAGGTGCAGCCACTCATCAGGGGCGCTGGCAAAGCCAGAACTGGGATCCAGGGTGGGATCCCACCCTCTTTGCTCATGAACTCACCTTTTTGTTGCTCTGAATCTACAAGGTGCTTGCTAGAAACCCATCTGCAATGTCTAGGCTGCCAGGGCTTCCCAGCCCCAGCCTCCAAGCCTGGCGTTCTGCACCCTTCCTGGCTGGCCTCATTGCCTTTCAAACAACCCTACAAAAGTCAGGGTTCATATGGACTCTCCCTCGGTGTTTCCAGGCTGCCAGTTAAACTAGGAACACACACAACGCCAGCTCCTAACTCACAGGACTCGCACAATAACAATGCGGAGCCTCTTGTTCAAATATTAAGGATTTCAACATGGTGACAGGAGAGCATTAAACCAAGCGTGGGCCCTTCTGGGCTCAAGGTCCTGCATGACTGCAGGGGTCCCATGCCCATGACACCGGCCTTGAGCACCTACTCAGAGCCTGCGTGAAGCTGGACTTTCACCACTTTGGCTCATTTAATCCTCACAATAACCTTGGGGAAGACATATTGGTGGCCCTCCTGCTTGAGAGCTCATAAATGTGTGTATTTGTGTGTGTGTACTGTGTGTGTGCCCATGTGTATCTGTGCGTGTCTGTGTGTTTCCATATGTACATCCATATGTGTCGGTGTGCATGGCCACATGTGTGTCTCTGGGTGTGTATCATGTGTATTTGTCTGAATATGTGTTCATGTGTGTCCATGTCTGTATGGGGTTGTGTGCCTGTGCGCGTGTCCGCGTCTGTGGGTGCATGTGCCTGTGTGTGTGTCCACGTCTGTGGGTGCGTGTGCCTCTGTGTGTGTCCATGTCTGTGGGTGTGTTTACCTGTGCACGTGTCTGTGTCTGGGTGTGTCTTTGTGGGAACATATGTGTGTATCCTGGCAGAAGTTTTAAACAGCCAAAGAGAAGATCAGATCAAAAGCAGTTGGCACACTGGATGCAGCCTGGCCCTGAAAGATGGGATCGATTCCCCTGCCTGGTCCTATGTGGGTCCACATGGGATCATCAGCTGGGTCTGAGGGAATTCCCTGGGTGGGGTCATTTGGGGGCAGAAGGGAGTTGCATCTGTGGATCCCTTGGGCAGGCACCAGGGTCTGTAGACTTCACCCTCAGCACAGCAGGGTGGGGGGCAGCTTCACCCACTTCCTCATTTATTCAGTTACTCACTGGGCACCCCCTTTGCACTGACAGGAGCCAGACCCGACCATGCCCTCTGGGAACTCACAGCCTAGTAAGCAATTCAGGTGGCACAGGGAGTTGTAGGGACCTAGAGGATGTCTCTGACCCAGTTGAGGGACCATCAGGAAGGCTTCCTGGAGGAGGCAATGTCTCAGCTGAGACTTGGAAAGGAAGCGGGAGTGATACCAAGAAGAGGGAAAAGTGTCACAGACAGAGGAACACACCAAGCGAAGACCTGGGGGTGGGACGAACCCAATCATCCGGCCCATAGAAGCTTCTCCTGTCCCCCTGCCGCTGCACCCTCACCAGCTCCCTCTCTCTCCCATTCCTCCTTCAGGTCCCTATTTCAACTTCCCTTCCTCCAGGAAGCCTTCCCTGATTTTGCACAAGTACACACACACACACACACACACACACACACGGTGAGTGCATTTACCTGGTCTTTGCCGTCAGGCACGTACCAGAGTATAACTAACCTCAAAAGTCATCTTCTCTGCTTGGGCTGCTTTTGTCCATACCCCAATGCCAAGAACAGTCCTGGCTTATAGTAGGTACTAAACAAATGTTTGTTGATTGAATAAGTGTGAGAGAAGACATGAAGGCGTACATGCACCTGTTGGAATGAAAGAGCTGCAGGATCTTAAGAGTTTAGTGTGGGAGTGCCCGGCCCCCTCGATGCAGGGGCTGTGACCAACCTAGACAACATATATTATCGTGGTCAGAGGCACAGAGGCCCTGAGACAAATCCCGCCTCTGTCTGTTCCCAGCTCTGTGACCTTAAGAGACTCTCTTAGCCTCTCTTGGCCTCAGTTGCCTCATCAGTATACTGGGTTCTCAAGAGGTTTAAATGAGGTCATATAGAAAGTGCAATTAAGAGTGCCCAGCACGTTCAAGATGCTCAATCAGTGTGGTCAGTGTGTTATTCTTTTTCTCCATCTCCCCAGCATTCAGCCCTAGACTAGACACTCATGAGCTGTCAATCAATGGAGATACCACCATCATCGTCATCACTCAGAAAGATGGTCAGGCCGTGAGAACTGGTCACCTGATGATAATCATAACCCCTGACATTCACATGGGCCTGAGAAGTTACCAAGAGCTTTTCTTGGGTGCTGCTCCTCCAGGTTTCAAGGGCAGGTGGGGGCCCAGCCCAGAACTCTCTCTCTCTCCAGCCTCCCTTTGGAGCTTCATAGAGCAGGCTCGTCCTCTGCTTTTCCACCCCTCACTACCTGACTTCCAGCCAGTTCAGTTCCGCTCTGAACTCTGGGAGAGATGGACAGCTTGGCGCTGGGAATGTCAGTGCAGCCTCAGGCCAGAGAGCCACTGCTCAGTGGAAAAGTGGTCTCTGGTCCTGGGCGATGGGCCAGCATTTCCAGGCCTGGCAGGACCTGTCAAAGGCCCTGCCCTAGAGACACATTTGCATCCTCCACGCCTCACCCGTCTCCAGGATCCTCAGCCTGGACCCCCAGCCACACTGGGATTTAGAACCAATATTTTAAGAAAGCACAGCTGAGGCTTTTTAACAGGTTATGTATTCATTCAACAAACGTTCCCGGCTTGGGTGCTGGAGAAGCAGAAATGAAGTTGATACGGCCTCTGCATCAAGGAGCTCACACTTCAAGTAGGAAGGAAGGTGGTGACTTAGGCAAGAACATGGGGCTTTGGGGAGCAATCAGGGCAACTCACAGCCAAAACATTGAAGCAAAGACGTGGAGACATTGAAGCAAAGACGTGGAGAAGGAGGAATTAGCAAGGGCAGAGGGAGTTTCAGGTAGAAGGAACAGCACATGCAAAGGCTTGGTGGCTGGAGAAAATGGAGAGAACTTGAAAAATGCAGCAGTACTGGATTAAAAACAAAGGTGGGGGAGGCAGAGTGTGTGTGGCAAGAGAGGGGCATCTTGTTCCAAGACTTCCTTTCATTGGAAGGCAAAGCCAGGGAGAGATTTGGTCTTATGGATACTTCATCCATTCATCTGCTTGGTCATTCAGCAGTTACTGATAGCATTCTGAGTCACGCCTAAGGTGGGTCCTGGGGAGAGGGAAACAAACAAGGGAAGGGCATGAGATGGGTGAGGAAGTAGGGGATGTGGGGCACAGCAAATGGGGAAGGCATCAGGGAAGACTGCCTGGAGGAGGGGACTCCAAGAAAGCTGAAAAAATGCCTCTTCCTGCCTCTAAACTGAGCTCAGGTATCCAGGGGAATATCAGCCCCAAAGCTATCACCCCCATTAGTGGCAAGGAAGGTCCAAAATTCTCCAGGGAGCCGATTATCCACTCATTCGTTTGTCCATTCATTCATTCATTCATCATTTCACCCAGCATTTGCTCAGACAGATAGAAAACCCAGCCCTGCCCTCAGAGGCTCCCAGCACCACTGAAAGGGAGACAGAGGCATGCATAAGCAAACATAAGTCAATATGAAGGGCGTGGAACATGGACATCCAACACTAGCTGTCAGCACAACCCCCTGGGAACTTTGTAAAACACAGATTCCCTGGGCCCCACCACAAGCCACTGGCTCTACCTCACGGAGTCAGGCCAGGGAATCTGCATCCTAAAACTCCTCGGGGATTGGAGATGGCTCAGCCTTGCACTTGCCTGTTGACAGTCATTTCAGAATCCGTCTGTGCCAGGAGAACCAAGTCCCTGAGGGACTGGTAGAATCAGGTGGCAGCCAGGGACAGGCCTCTGCTGACTTCAGGTCTTATTTTAGCCTCTGGCATGTCCCCAGGAGGCCCCATGGGAGGGGACTGAGGATTTTACAAGAGGGATTTGCACGGGTATTTTCAGTCTAGATGGAGGATCAGCCTGGCCATAGCCAGCCCTGCAGGTAGAGAAACCAAGCATTGAAGTCTAATAGTACCCACCACCCACCCTGGAAAAGCTGGCCTCCTGGGCCTGCTGGGCCTCCCTGGGCCCTGGGGTGGAAACTCGCTGTCAGAGATGAGCTAAGAAACCTGTGTGGGCCTCTGAACAGACCTGGCATGCGGCAGCTTGGAACAGCTCGAGACTATGTTTGCAAAAGATGGGTGAGGGAGGCTGGGGATATCATCTTCATTTCACAGATGCAGGAACTGAGGCGTGGGGAGGCCAAGGCCATTGCCCTACCCTGACTCAACCCCAAGTCCTCGTAACAATGAACTAAGTCTTTGCTAAAAAGGCAACCCCGGTACCTAACAGACGCCCTTCCAAGCCAATGATTAATAAATAATGCTAACAGTTGATGCTGGCAACGAGTCAGCACTTACATGGAGCGTGGATAGGCCAGGCACCATTCTCAGCACTGGGCGTATTTTACCACTAACTCCTCTTTATCCTCACCAACACCTACAAAGCAGGCACTAATAGTATGCCCATTTGACAGATGAAATGAACTTGGGAGCTGCGCAGAAAGATTCATGGAGCCCCAAGTCCCCAGTGAGTCTTTCCCTCCCCAGACCACCTCTCCAAACCCTCCCAGCCCTCATGCTTCTTCTGATAAACCATGCAAAGCCCGGATCAGTAAGGGGGTTAACGAGGTGGATGGCACCCCCCCCAGGCTTGGTTTGCACCTGCCAGTTAGAGGCAGTAGGCAGTCTGGGGTCAATGGGCAAAGCCAGGCATGAAGTCCAAAGCATGGGTTTGAATCCCAGCCCTGCCCTGGCCTTCCTGAGCCTCAGTTTCCTCTGCTGAGAACTGAAAGCACCTATTCCCACCCCAGCTTCCACCCAGCATGGCAGGCAGGGTCAAGAGAGCAGGAACACTGTTCTCCACCTGCAGATGAGGAGGCTGAGGCCCGGAGAGGGATTGGCAAGTGCTCATGGCCCCCTGGCTGGCCCAGGAGCAAACTAGCTCTTGTAAATCACATGCCCCTGTCAGAATAGCAATGAAGAGGGAGCCGAGAAACAATGAGGGCCCAGTTGACTCTGCGGTGAGGGCCCAGTTGACTCTGCCCAAGGGGCAGTCGGCACAGGTCTGTCTGACTCCTGGGCTGACCTGACCATTCTCAGCAACAGAAGTGGGGGAAGGCATAGGTACTGGGGTTTCACCCAGTCTACTAACCAGCTGGGTGACCTTGGACTACTTACTAAACCTCTCTGAACCTCTCTTTTCTCAGCCTCGAAATGGGGACAATCACAGTAAGGCGGTTGCGAGAACCCAGGAAGGCAGGACGTGTAGAGTTGCTTTTTTCCAGGTGGAGCACTGGGAACTCAGGCTCCGAGGAGGGGAAGGGACTTGCCCAAGACCACAGGGCCCCCGCGCAGCCAAACAGAAGCTTGTCTGCAGCTTCTCCCCCAGCCACAGGCCTGAGGGCCAGGGGCCCTGCCTCTGGTGGTCGGGAGGTGGGATCAGGGAAGGGTTCCCTGAAGCACGGGCATCGCAAACCTCAGGACTGGCATTTGCAGGGATGGCATTCCAGGTGGAGGAGCTGGCCTAGACAAAGGCCGAGGGGTGAACGGCACTGAGAATGTGCGGAGACCAGCATGACATTTAGATGGCTGGAGCAAAGGGGGCGGGAATGTCTGCAAGTAGGTGTGTGAAAGGTGGCTTTTCCATCAGCGTGTGTGCGTGTGTATGCTTACACACGTGCATGAGTGTGAGTGTGATTTCTCGGCCGCAGAGTCCCCCATTAACGCTCCGGTATTTGTTTGTTCAGTTCCGCTCTCCCGTCGGCCCTGCTGCGTCTCTGCACCCCGTTTGCCAGTCGGCTCCCTCTCCCTCTCCCGAGGGCTCCATGGGTCATTAAAACCGAAACAAGCCCCAGCTCTGATGGTTAAACCAGATGCCCAGGCCCCATCCTGCCTGGGCCCCATCGCAGGGTCAGAATGAGCCATGGAGCTGCTGGGGAGGCCCCGTCCGGCTGCCTCAGCCCGTGGGGGGCCTGGGGTCCCAAGAGGGACAGGGCCAGACGAGGGGAAACCCAATCCCTGACACATGGAGATCATTTGCAGAAGGAACAAAATCCGTGACCAGCCCCAAATGGACGCAAAGGGGAGGGGAGCAGGGCTGGGCAAGGAGTTCTCAGGGCCAATGGGAGATGAGGGCTGAGGCAAACCCTGGGCCAGCCTCAGGCCAAGCTCTCAGGTTGTCTCAGCCACTCTCTCTAGGAGCTTCTGGCAAGGCTCCTACCCTCCCTGGACCCCTGTGTTCTCCTTTCAAATAGGGCGAGGACTGAAAGAAAGATTCAGAGCAAATGTCCCAGCGACCTGTGCCCAGCAAATGGTTAGCCTGAAGCAAATAGATTGATATATAGATGAGACAACTGAGGCTCAGAGAGGTTGTGCAGCTCACCAAAGGGCACACAGCTTGTCAGCCTAGGAGTGGGGCTCAAATCTCCCAAAAGGGAAAATGTTCACAGGGAAGGGACATGGGCAGCCAGTCATGATTTGCAAAATCAGATGCACCGTGGCCTTCATCTCCCCTAAGGTGACTTTCCCTTCTTCCGATTTTACTGAGGGCCTCAGGACTCCGACCCATGAACTCCACTCATTTGGTTTTTTGTTTTGTTTTGTTTTTGTTTTTCTTCTTTTGAGACAAGGTCTGGCTCTATCGCCCAGGCTCACTGGGCTCACTGCAACCTCCGCCTCTCAAGTTCAAGCAATCCTCTTGCCTCAGCCTCCCAAGTAGCTGGGACTACAGGTGTGTGCCACCAAACCTGGCTAATTTTTGTATTTTTTGTAGAGATGGGGTTTGCCATGTTGCTCAGGCTAGTCTCGAACTCATGATCTCAAGCGATTCACCTGCCTTGGCCTCCCAAAGTGCTGGGATTACAGGATTGAGTCGTAATGCCCGGCCCTGTTTTTTAAATTTAGCTTCATTGAGATATAATTCACATAGCATACAACTCACCTATTTAAATGCAATGCCTTAAATCAATTTCAATGCATTATACAATGAACAATTCAGTGGCATTAAGAACATTCATATTCATAATGTCATACAACCATCACCACAATCTCTTTTTTTGGACACAGGGTCTCACTCTGTCAGCCAGGCTAGAGTGCAGTGGCGTGATCTCAGCTCAGTGCAACCTCCGCCTCCCAGGCTAAAGCAATATTCCCCACCTCAGCTTACCAAGTAGCTGGGATACAGGCACACACCACCATGCCCAGCTAATTTTTGTATTTTTTTTTAGAGACAGGGTTTTGCCATGTTGCCCAGGCTGATCTCGAACTCCTGGGCTCATGTGATCCATCTGCCTCTGCCTCCCGAAGTACAGGGATTACAGGCATGAGCCACCGTGCCCAGCCACAACTATCTATTTCTAAAACTTTTTTATCACCCCAAAAAGAAACTCTGTACCTGTTAAGCAGTAACTCTCCTATTTCCCCCTCCCCCTGCCCCCTATTAACCACTTTCTGTCTGTATGAATTTGCCTATTGTAGATATTTCACATGAGTGGAATCATGCAATATTTGTCCTTCTGTGTCTGGCTTATTTCACTTAGCATAATGTTTTCAAGGTACATTCATGTTGTAGCATGTATCAGAACTTCATTCCTTTATATGGCTGAACAAGATTCCATTGTATGGATATGCCACATTTTGTTTATCCATTTATCCGTAGATAGGCACCTGGGCTGTTTCCACAGCTTGCCTACTATGAATAATGCAGCTACAAGCATGGGTGTACAAGTATCTGTTCAAGTCTCTGTTTACAATTCCTTTGGGCATATTCCCAGGAGTGGTATTGCTGGGTCATATGGCAAATCTATGTTTAGCGTTTTAAGGAACCGCCAAAAAGCAGCTACACCAAGAGTCCAAGGCCCACTGGCTCAAAGTCCAGCCTGTGTGAAGGTTCAGGGACTGCTGCTTGACCTAGCCCTCATCACCTCTCGCCTGGACCTTTGCAGTAGACTCCTGGCTACCCCCTGCCTCTGCCTCAGCTCCTCCAATGGCTCCTCACAGCCAGGAGATCATCTGCAGCTCCTCAAAGTCATGCACAGCTCCCCATTGCTCCCTGGATAAAATCCTCAGGCACTGTGCCCTCCGTGGGCCCCTCCTGTCCCCTTTGAGGCTCCACAGCCATCTCTGCCCGTGCACCTCAGCACTTACTACATGTGCCAAGCCATCTGCAGACTCCCTCTATTGGTGGGCTCCTTGAGGCTAGGGACTATGTCTAATTTATGTCTCTTCATGGTCTTGAATAGAAAAGGTCCTTGGTAAATAAGTGTGCTGCATAGATGAAGAAACCAGGGCTGAGAGAGGAAATTGACCTGCCTGAGGACCCAGAGCTGGGAAGTGAAGGACCTGATTCAATAAGACAGCAGGTGTCAAGTAGGTGTTCAAAATTATTAAGCACCGGTTCTCTTCCCACTTCTTACCTTGGGGAGTCAAAACGCCCCTGGGTCCAGACCAAGCCCTACTTCTAACTCGCTGTGTGACCTCAAGCAAGGCAGTTGCCCTCTCTGGGCCTCAGTTTCCAATCTGTGATCGGGAGGAGTGTGTCCCCACCGTCTCTTCGGGTTGGAATTTGAGGGCTCTCTGGCCTCGCCACCGTCACCACCCCCTCCCCCAGCAGATTCCTCAGGGCTCAGCTGGACCCCTTAGCCGGCCCCCTCCTGCCCACAGGTAATTAGAGGAACACAGCAGGGGTGGAGGGCAGGGGGAAGCCCCAGCAGGCGGCTCCTTCCTCTGTAAGGGGCCCCTCAACGCTGCCTGCCCAGCTCCTGCTGCGGGAACAAAAGGCCTTGTGGACGTTCAAAGCAAGGCGCCGGGCGGGAGGCCAGCGTGGGCGGCCGCAGAGATGGCCACGGGGCTCGTGGCGGGGATGGCCGGCGACTGGAAGCTGTCCCCATCCATCAGTCAGCGGTGACAGCTCCCGGGGACCTGCAGCCCCCCCTCGGCCCTGCCAGCTGACCGTCCGGCTGCAGCAGGCCTCCCTTGCCTGCCTGGTGGCTCCAGCCTGATGACCTGAATAATGGATCTGCCTTGAGCGTCCCGTCACAGTGACAGACACATCTCTGATCCATGCTTCTCACTTTACCTTCTCAGCCACATCCTTGGCCACCGGCCCCTAATGTGGACAGAGAGATGCGGCACATGTCACCCTCATTCTGATGGGACCATGGATACCAAGCCAGTGTGGCCAAGGTCACAGTGGCCTGGGGAGTCCAGGAGATTACAAGAGCTTGACCTTATCTGCTACCAACTCGCTGGGTGATCCTGGGCAAGTCCTGGTCCCTCTCTGAGCCTCAGTTTCCCCTCTTGTGAAATAAAGGCGTCATCACCAAACTCTGATGTGTGAGTTCTGCGATGCTCAAGTCCTGGCTCCAAATCCAGCCTCTGCTTTCCCTTGTTGCGTACGATGGGCAAGTTACTTAATGCCTCTGCCGCACCTCTTCCTCCTCTTCCTCCTTGGGGTATAATGAAAGCCATCTCCCCACTTCAAGGGATCATTGTGAAGGTGAAATGAGCTTGTATCTACAAAGCACTCAGCCCAGAGCCTGGCCTGGTGCAAATACTCTGTCAAAGCATCACTTACTGAGTATCCACAATAGTCTGTGCCATGCTAGGCTAGGTTATAGACATAAACGAGATCAAGAAACTGCCCAGAGGTGGGACACAGTGGCTCACACCTGTCATCCCAGCACTTTGGGAGGCTGAGGCGGGTGGATCACTTGAGCCTAGGAGTTGAAGACCAGCCTGGGCAACATGGTGAAACCCGGTCTCTACAAAAAATCAAAAAATTGGCCAAGCATGGTGGTGCATGCCTGCAGTCCTGGCTATTCAGGAGGCTGAGATGGGACGATCACTTGAGCCCAGGGAGGTCGAAGCTGTATTGAGCTATGATCACCACTACACTGAGAGACAGAGCAAGACCCTATCTCAAAAAAAAAAAAAAAAAAAAAAAGAAAGAAAGATAAAAGAAAGAAAGAAAGAAAAGAAAAGAAAAGGGGAAAGGATCCAGGAAGGGTCTGAGAGGCAGCCTTGGAGATGAGACTGGAAAAGCATTCTGGACAGAGGGAACAGCTGGTGCGAATGCTGAGAGGCAGGACCATGCTGAGGGTGTTTAAGGGGTATAATGAGACCATGCTGATGGAGCAGAGCTGTGGAGAGAGACCAGGCAGTGCAGTGGCTACGCTCAGAGGATCCAGGTTGGCATTCCGGCTGTCCCTTCCTAGTCGAGTGGCCTCAGGGAACCTGCTTAACTTCGCTGTTCTCCGGGCCTGTGTCTGCTACGTGAGAACAACCCTGGAGTCTACCTTTTAGCGCGTGAGGATGGAAAGGAGGTGGTGAGCTAATGTGACTGGAATTATCCTACATAAAGGAAGCCCTCAGTCCCCGGGAGCTTTTTTTTTTTTTTTTCCATGATCATCATCATTGTCATTGTAGACCATGTTGGGCAATTTGACAGATATTATTGGCTTTCCGTCACCAGGTGCTTTTCTTTTAGAAAACACTGGAGTCCAGGGGTGTCGACTGGTACAAGAAAGTTCCTACAGCTTGGGTGGTAAGAGAAAAAAAAAATTGGAAACAACCTAAGTGTCCATCACCGGAAAGATGACTCAATGAGTAGTGACATATTCATACTGTGGAATAGTCTATCGCGGTGACAGTGTGTCAACTGGAGCGTCACGTATCAACAAGGATCAGTCTCAAAATAGGATGTCGAGCCAAAAAAGCAATCACAGAATATGCATATGGGATGCTTGCATTTATAGAAAGTTTTAAAACATGCCAAGCCACACTGTATACCTTTTATGGATACACACGTAGGTAGTGTATCCATAAAGTACAGGGCAGGTGTGGAAATGGCATGAAGTAATTCAGGATCTCAGTTCAGTGGGGGCACTGACTACCCCAATGCTCTCTTTTGCTGCCTCTGCCTTATTTTAATTGTTATTCTGGCATATTATATATTTTAGCCTGCTCTGTTTATCCTTTGTCATCCTTCTGCTCTAGTGTAAGCTCCATGAGGTCAGTGCCGGGATTTTCACCTGATTCATCCTGTGCTGTATCAGTGCCTAAAACTGTGCCTGTAACATAGTGGGCTCTCCAAAAATCAGGATTGAGTGGATGGATGGAAGGAGGGCGGGAAGGAGGGAGTGAGCATTGCAGAGAGAAACTCAAGGCCTTCCTTATACAAAAGAACACACAGAGGGCCCCCAGATCAAACCAGAGGGCTGGGCTGACAGACAGGAGACAGGTCACCCCTCCCTCACCTCTGCCCCCAAGGGCTCTGCTGCCCCACCCCAGGTCGTGGACTCCCATGCCCCCAGCCCCCTGCCTGGAGTGGGAGGGTGGGGCTTTTGCTGCAAGGGAACCCATCTCACTGGGAGCTGGGGTCCACCCCAGGGCACACCAAGGCCGCCTATCTGATATACAAGAGATTTTTCACCTCTGACTCAGGGTAGCCAAAGAAAAACAAATGCAGTAAGAGTGTGCCCAGCACAACTGTTCTTTACCATCCCCGATGGTCTGAGGTCCAGGACCCCCACCCTACTGACACCCACCAAGCCACAAACCCTCTGCCCCAGTCCAGGTCCTGTGAATACCACCCCTTAAATTTTCCAAGTGTGACCACTTCACTCCATTCCCAGTCCTCTCTTGTCTCCTGGACAGGGCAGCGGCCTCCTCACTTACCTCCCTGTATCCACTCTGACCCCTCCCTCCTCACAGCTGACTTCCTTTCCACTTCCTTAATGACTCCCCACCACCCTTAGAACACAGTTCTTACGGTCATCCAAAGCCTTAGGTGTTCCTTCTTGTCCTTCAGTCACACAGCTTATATTCCCCACCACCACCAGCGTCATCACCACCACCAGGAAGCCTTCCTGGACTTAGATGCTCCTTCTTGGCCTTCAGCTGCTCACTTACATGCCCACCACCATGATCCACCACCAACACCAGGCAGCCTTCTGGGACTTCCCTGGTGGGGCCAACCGCTTCTTCCAGCTCTCACAGCCTCCTGGGCTTCCTGAGACAAGGGAATCCTGTTGCCCTTAGGAATGTGAGCTCCAAGAGGGCAGGAGCAATGTTCTTTTTATAACTAGACCCCCAGGGCTTGGCCTAGGGCAGGCACTGGTTAAATACCTGTTGAAGGAACATACAAATGAATGAATGAATGAATGAATGAATGAGTTACATAAATGAATGACTGAATGAATGAATGAGTTTTCTACCTGGAGAAGTTCTGGATCCTTTGGAAGGTTTAGATGTGGATGATAGGGAGTTTCAAGCCATCTGAACTCAAGGCTTCCCCGGGGTCTTCAGGGCCCGCAGCCCCTTCTTGCAGGGAATAAAGATGTTGGGAGTTTATCGCCTGTTCCAAGCATTTGTCCAACCCCCCACCGGCAATTTCCCTGCCAAGTAAAGTGAGCGTGATATAGCCGATAAAGCTGCATTAAAATTCCCCTCGGCCCAATTTGCCTTCAGGAAAATGGTGGAACCCTAAATCTCGATGGGCATGAAACACAGAGGTGCTGGGGGTTGGCGGGCAGATGAGAGTCTCCCAGCTGGGAGAAACTAGGAAGGATGGGACTATAGGCCCATAAATTGCTCCAAAGGGCTCAGCCTAGATGAGGCGACCCTTCCAGCTCCCACCGGGGCCAGGTGAAGGAGGTGAAGAAGGTGTGAGGGTGTAGGTGGCCAGGGAGGTGCTAGGCTGGGCCTAGGGACCCTCCCCCAGCAGCCTGGAATGATTGTCCTTGTAGGCTTGGAAGGAAGTGGGAGGGAGAAATTTCTAACCCTGCAAATCCTTCAATTCACCTGAAGCACTTACTTTCATTAATCCCTACAAGAGTGCCAGGAGAAAGGTCCCTTCATCATCCCCTTATTTCCAGATGGAGAAACTGAGGCTCAAAGAGGTAAGGTGATTTGCCCCAACGTCACACAGGCCCTCCCTGCTTGGGCCCTGGAGCGGCAGGCTGAGGCCAGGCCCGAGGATTTCAGTGGTACATGGAGGATATTTAAATCATTTCTTTTTTTTTTTTATCTTCTTTATAGCCTACCTGTCTTTGGTGGCTCCAACACTTGCCAATTCTTCACAACAAAGAGTGGGGCATGCAGTCCTCATGCTCCCAAAGAGACAAGGAACAGCATCAAGCCAGGTTTCTCATTACAGCATTTTATTTCCACTGTGCTGCTGCTTTCTTTTATTTGGGGGGGGGGGTTGTTTGTTTGTTTGTATTTATTTATTTATTTTAGGGTTTTTTTTTTTGAGACGAAGTCTTGTTCTGTCGCCCAGGCTGGAGTGCAATGGCATGATCTGAGCTCACTGCAACCTCTGCCTCCCAGGTTCATGTGATTCTCCTGCCTCAGCCTCCCAAGAAGCTGGGATTACAGGCAGGCGCCACCATGCCCAGCTAATTGTTGTATTTTTAGTAGAGATGGGGTTTTGCCATGTTGGTCAGTCTGGTCTCTAACTCCAGGCCTCAAGCGATCCACTAGCCTCAGCCTCCCAAAATGCTGGGGTTACAGGTATGAGCCACTGCACCCAGCCCTTTTTTGGTTGGTTTTTAAATTAGGGATGGTGTCTTGCTATGTTACTCGGGCTGGCCTCGAATTCCTGGGCCCAAGCAATCCTCCCAGAGTAGCTGGGACTACAGGCGTACACCCATTGTCCTCATTTTTTTTTTTTTTTTTTTGAGATGAGGTCCCTGTCACCCAGGCTGGTGTACATGGCATGATCATGACTCACTGAAACCTCTGCCTCCCAGGTTCGAACAATTCCCCTGCCTCAGCCTCCCAAGTGGCCGGTATTACAGGAGCCCGCCACCACATCCAACTAATTTTTGTATTTTTAGTAGAGACGGGGTTTCACCATGTCACCAGGCTGGTCTTGAACTCCTGACCTCAAGTGATCCACTTGCTTCGGCCTCCCAAAGTGCTGGGATTATAGGCATGAGCCACCGCACCTGGCCCATTATATTCATTTTTGAAGACACTTTCTGCTGGTGGACACCGATATTGGTTTCTCATTATTTTCAGCAATATATAGCTTCCGTTTAAAAATATATTTGTGTGTTTTAAAGTGAGTCTACTTAAAAAAAAAATGTGAAGTAAAGAACATAGGCAGTGCTTATTTATGCCAAAACATCCATAGCATCTCACCTCCCACCTGTCTCATCAGTTCATTATGTGTTAGTCTCAGGCCCTGCCTCCTCCCTGGGGCAAAGTCCAGAAAGAGGGAATTTTTGCCTACTTAGTTCCTGGGTTTATCCCAAGTAGCCTAAAACAGTCCCTGGCACAAAGCAGGTGCTTTGCAACAGTAAAGAGTTGTTAAATGAAGGTGGTGGCAATCTAAGAATGGGATATTGAAAACTTGCAGAGCCAGCTCCAAGGAAGTCTGTGATTCTGAACTCCTACTCTCCAGACATTCTATTGTTTTCCAAGATTCGATAAGCCTTCATTTTAAAGTTCTAGAGAGCTTAGCTCTCAGAATTCCTGACACTGTGGTCCTCTGATTCCATTCTTCTCTGTTTCAGAGGCCCTCTGCAGCTCAGATGCCATATACGGGCACTCTAAGATTCTAAGAATGTGGGGTAATGATGTTATTTTCTGGGAAGCCAGGACCAACCAAGACTGCAGAATCACGTCCTCCATCTAGTGCTGAGCAAACAAGAAGGAGAAGAAGGAGGAGGGGGAAGAGCAAGAGAAAGGAAAGAGAGAGGGGAAGGAGAGGGAGAAAAGGAAGAGAAGGAAGAGGAGGCAGTGAGATAAATACAAGAAAAGAGAGAGGAAAACAAGATAAAGAGTGAGAGTTGGGGAGAGAAAGAAGTGAATTGAAGAGAAGGGAATGAAAGGGAAGGGGAGAGAGATGGGGATGAGGGGGAGAGAAGAAAAGAAAGACAGGCAGGTAGATCTCCAGAGAAAAAGAGAGAAGTGCCTACATTTACATACACATCCTGGTCCCTCATGAGTTTCTCCCCTGTCCTTCACAGGGCAAGGGGACAGGCTGTCCAATGCCCACCTCCTCCCTTGGGTTGTAGGTCACCTGGGCAGCAGCTCCTCTCCTTCTTCCACAGAGTGGTGTGATGTGACTGAGCCCTCTAGGAAGCAACTCACTGGGGGAAGAGGAGGTGGAAGCTTAAAGAGTACAAAGGCTAGAGGAGCAGGCATGTGTCTGTGTCCCATATCCAGTTGCTTCTGAGAGAAATGTTAGCTGAGCCTTTCCTCCATACCAGGCACACTCTTAGAAAGTGTGCACACATCATCTCCTGTGACCCTCACAGCAGTCCCATAAGGTAAGTAGGGTTGCCTCATTCTAAAGAAAAGATAACTGAGGTACAGCAAGATTACATACTTTGGCCAGATCAAGTAAAAAGAGCTCAATAAAGATTGGATGAAGGGATGGATGGATGGATGGATGGATGGATGGATGGATGGATGGATAGATAGATAGATAGGTGTATGGGTGAGTGTGTAGATGAGTGAGTTGATGGATGGGTGAATAAGTGGGTGGATGGGTAAATGGATTTACAAATGAATGAAAGGATGGATGGATGGGTGGGTAGGGGAAAGGATGGATGCATAGGTGAATGAATCGATGGATGGATGATAGATAAGTGGATAGATTGATGGATGGATAGATAGATGGATGAATGGATGATAAGATATGTGGATGGATGGATGGATGGATGGATGGATGGATGGATGGATGGATAGATGGGTGAGTGGGTGGGTGGATGGAAAAATGGGTATATGACTGGGTGGGTGGATGAATGGATGAATGGATATAGAGATTAGTAGTTGAATAGATGGATGAGTGAGAGGGTAGGATGGATGGATGGATGGGTGGGTGGATGGATGGATGGATGGATGGATGGATGGATGGATGGATGGTGGAAAGAAAGAGGGAGTATAGTTCAGTGGGTGACTACATGACAAACAGCCCATCCTGGTGAAGTATCCCTCTCCATGCCTCCCAAATCATTCCAACCATCCTCTACCTTCTTCATTGCAATCCTGTCCCAGACATGTCCCTATAACTTAACATCAAGAATAATGACTGCAAAAAAAAAAAAAGAAAGAAAGAAAGAAAGATAAGAACAAAGCTTCAAATATGAGGAGCCTACCAGACAAGAAAAAGCAGTCCTAAGAACATGAAGATGGGTCTGAAGTGGGAACCTGGCCATGCTTGGCATGGTTCAGGAGCGCAACTGAGAGCAGTGGCTGAGGCCTCATGAGTAAGGAGAAGAGGGAGGCACCCAGGCAGAGTGTGAATTTTATCTCAAAAGCCACAGGTTTTGGTTTTGTTTTGTTTTTTGTTTTTTGAGAGGGAGTCTCATCCTGTTGCCCAGGCTGGAGTGCAGTGGTGCGATCTCGGCTCAATGCAACCTCCACTTCCCAGGTTCAAGCAATTTTCCTGCCTCAGCCTCCCAAGTAGCTGGGATTACTACCATGTGCCACCATGCCCAGCTAATCTTTTGGCATTTTTAATAGAGACAAGGTTTCACCATGTTGGCCAGGCTGGTCTCAAACTCCTGACCTCAGAGGACCCGCCCGCCTCGGCTTCCCAAAGTGCTGGGATTACAGGTGTGAGCGACCGCACCCAGCCAAAAGCCACAGGTTTTAAACAGAGGACGGGCAGAACCACGCACACTTTGCCAAGATCACCTGGTGGAGAAGGAGGTGGTGGGAGTGAGAGAAGAAGAAATGAGATTCATGCAGAGGCAGCCGCAGGCATCCAAGTGAGAGATGCCGGGGTACATTTTGGAGGGAGAATTTTCAGGTCTTGGAAATGGGTGGGTTGTGGAGATGAACCATTGTGGGAAAGCAAGCATGACTCCCAGGTTTCTGAATTTAGGTTTTGAGATCATGGGAGGAACATATATATTGAGTTACAGAAGTCTGGTTGAGGTTTTAGGCAATGAGATCAAGACTTTTTTGATTATTTATTCTTACAAAAATATTTATGAAACACCTACTATGCGCCATGTCCTACCGTCCTGCAATGCTGGACTCACAAGGAATGTACCAACTTCCCCACCTCCCAGCCACCCAGCACAGCATGTACCCGACCAAGTTACCCACCAGCTCACCAAATCCCCCAGGAGTGACAGGACCAAGTGTTTGGGGGTGTCAGGTTCTCGCCCCTCCCGAGACAAGCTGGCCCAATGGCTGCAATGTCTGGCCTCCCAGTGGGGACCAGGCAGCCTTCTCTAGTGGCCATGTGCCCCCTTAGTGCTAATCCCCCACCCCCTGCCTCCTGGACACGCACACACAGGACATGCACAATGGCGACTGGTGTCACCCGCCAGGGTCCATGCCCTCACAGCAGAGAGAATAGCTACCAGCTGGTCCTCACCGGCTGTGTGACCTTGGGTGGGCCACATTCCAAAAATGATCACCCCAGGAGGGTGTCATCCATTCAGCCACCAACTGCTTGGCACCTTCTATGTGCCTGCCAGGCTCTGAGGGAACAAAAGTTAAGCCCCCTTCAGAGCTCCCTGAACATACCTCATACTCCCCTTCCCAGCAACAAATTAATCAACAAAGATTTCTAGAGCCAGGGCTTCTGGGAGACTCAAGAGAAGACGTAAGTGAATCACAGATCGCAAACACTCTCCCATCTATTGAATCCATTCGGTGCCCTCAGGGACAACCAGGGGGGAGTGGGGGAGGAACTGAAGCCTCCATGGATAAGTGGGCAAATTGAGGTCCCTGGAGCTGAAGCGTCTTGCCCCAGGTCATGTAGAGACCCCGAGGTGAGTCAGGTCTCAAACCTGCATCTTAAGACTTCCAGTTAAGTATCCTGGCACCAGCTTCACGTGACCAAAAAAAGGAGGAAAGTGGCCAGGTGCCATAGAGGCTCTCGAAAAGAGAGAAATGATTGAGAAATGGGATGTGTCTCAGGGGGAGACTGAGGGGGACTTTTAGGGTCTCTTGGCCCCTCTGTTTCCTCTCCTGATCAACTGGGGCCCTTTCAAAAACAAGGCTAGAGAGGGCCCCAGTTGCCACACAGGAGCCAGAGTTGGAAAGACGAATCGGCCAGAGTTACGCAAGGCTTCGCATGTGGCTAAATTTAAAACTGAAATGTGAACCTCAGGACAGAATAAAAACACTCAGGGGGAAGGACTGGGGCCAACACCTCCCCTGGCCTTCTTAGTACACCAGAGGGAGGTGGTTCCCCAGTGCACCCAGGGAAAGGCTCCTGAAGCCAGCCTTGCAGATAGCAGGGGAGTTACCAGCCCGAGCAAAAGGCCTTACCAGCCCACCCTGGGCATGTGAGCATTCCCTAGTTCCTGCCTAGGGGGCAGTGTCCCTGATTCCAAGCTGGAAGGGGAAAGAGAAGTCCCTCTTTCTAGTGGGTATTCAGGCAGATACTACTACTTCCGCAGAAACAGCAAGTTATATTTTCCTACAAACTCTTCTACACAAAGAGTAGAATTGTTAATCAAGTGAATGAACAATGATATGAACTGTTTAAGCAAGCACAGATCCACTCCTTACAAGAGTCTCTTGTCTACCAGGTCTGATCTACTCATCACACACGTACAGCTCACATGCAGTTCACACAGGTATATAAAACACAAGTGTAATAGATGAATCTGCTCACATAAGATTCTAGACCCAACTTGCCACATCCACTCATAGAAACACACACTTACATGTACACACTCCCACACCCACAAACCATTCTCACCAGTGCTATCCCTTATAAAAGTTTACCGTGGGCCAAATGCTCTTCTCAACAGTTTGTCTGTGTTATTCATTCAGTTCTTACAAGGCTAAGTGCTGTTATCATCCTCATGTTACGGATGACACTCAGAGAGGTCGTCTGAGCTGAAGCTGAGAGGTTACGTGGTTTGCCTGAAGTCACATATCTGGTAACTAGCAGAGCTGGAATTTGAACCCACGGCAGGCTGGCAGCAGCATTCATGTTCTTCAGCACCGTGAAGACACAAGGGCCCTTGCACACACATGAACACAAGCAAACAGGCACTGAAGCATGTTTTTCCTGCTTGCAGGACAGACACACACACACACAGAGCAACCAACATGTGAGAATAGAAGGGAGAAGGACCCCAGGCTGCGTGGACCACAGGGCCTTTGCACCACATTCACTCATCCAGGAACCTGGAGAAAGTGAGAAATTTAGGAGCATACTGAGAAAGGGGGAGTATACAGACCCAGGGACTCAGGGGAGAGGTCAGGACCAGGGATTGAAGGGTCAAAGTGTCAGGAACAAGGTGCAGGACCAAACATTTATGTCCTTCTCCCACCTCTAAAGCACCTCGACTTCTTACCCACCAAGCCCAGGCCTACCCTGCCTGAACCAAGACTGCTAGGCAAGACACATCCCTGCTGAGATATGGCAGGGACTAGTGCCCTGGCCCTTGGTCCTTGGCCCTGCCAGGGAGCTGCCCCCTCCCACTAATGCAGTGCTTTAGGGGTTCTGGGGGCTGCTCTATAGGCATGGGTAGGGCTTGAGTCCTCCCTGGTGGGGAGGCAAATAGGCAGGGGCCACGGGCAAAGTTCTCTAGGACATGATAGCTTTCCCTCTCCAAAGCCTGCAGAAAGCAGAGGCGAAGGCCTGGATTTGAGCCTCTCTGTCCCTGATTGTAAAGTGGAGATCACACTAAAACATGAGTCACAGGGTGGTTGTAAGAACAAAATGAGAAAGGAGGGATTCAGGGCTTAGCCCAGTGCAAGGTTCTCCCTTACATACTCTGTGAATATTCATACTATCACTCAAAAGACTGGAAATCAGTCTATCCAAGAGATACATGCACTCTCATGTTTATTGCAGCTCTATTCTCAATAGCCAAGATCTGGCAGCAACCTAAGTGTCCATCAACAGGTGAATGAATACAGAAATATGGTACTTATACATGATAAAGTACTTTTCAGCCATAAAAAAGAATGAGACCCAGGCATTAACAGCAACATAGATGGAACTGAGGGTCATTATGTTAAGTGAAATAAGCAAGGCCTAGAAAGATAAACTTCCTGTGTCTCACTTATTTGAGCCAGCCAAAAATGAAAACAATTGAACCCATGGAGACAGAGAGTAGAAGGTTGGTTACCAGAGGCTGGGAAGGGTAATTGAGGGGTGTGGGGGAATAGGGAATTGTTAACAAGTACAGAAAAGTAGTTACAAAGAATAAATAGACCTAGTATTTGCTAGCACAACTGGGTGACTATAGTCAGTAATAATTTAATTGTACATTTTAAAATAACTAAAAGTAGGCCAGGCGCGGTGGCTCATGCCTGTAATCCCAGCACTTTGGGAGGCCGAGACGGGCAGATCACGAGATCAGGAGATCGAGACCATCCTTGCTAACATGGTGAAACCCCGTCTCTACTAAAAAATACAAAAAACTAGCCGGGCGAAGTGGCAGGCGCCTGTAGTCCCAGCTACTCGGGAGGCTGAGGCAGGAGAATGGCGTAAACTTGGGAGGCGGAGCTTGCAGTGAGCTGAGATCCGGCCACTGCACTCCAGCCCAGGCGACAGAGCGAGACTCCGTCTCAAAAAAACAAATAAATAAATAAATAAAAGTATAATTGGATAGTTTGTAACATAAAGGATAAATGCTTGAGGGGATGGATACTCCATTTACCCTGACGTGATCATTAGGCATTGCATGCCTGTGTCAAAATAGCTCATGTACTCCATAAGTATACATACCTACTGTGTACCCACAAAAAATAAAAATTAAAAAACATGATCATGTTATTATCATCATCCTCATTATCATTATCATCACTATACCTTGGCTTTGCGGCAATTTGCTAAACACAGGAGTAAGAGGGGAGGACTAAAGGGCACCAGCCTTTGGAGCTAGAATTCCACCACCTTGGGGAAACTGAGGCCCAGGGAGGGAAAGGGGCAGGGCAGAGTCAGGGTGGACACAGCTGGTCCTGCAGAAGGGGGCGTGCCAGGGAGTGCCAGCAGCTCAGACGTGGCAGTCCCTTTGCCATCTGAGGTCTGCAGCAGGAATGATGAGGGGAGCAGGCACTGAGGGGCCACTGCATGCCAGGGAATGTCCACACAGACTCCTGTGAGTTCTCCAAACAGCCGCAGGCCACTGGTATGAGAGTGCCATGTCCCAGATGGGGAAACAGAGGCATGAGCCTCCCAGTCACCTGCCCGAGATCCCAAAGTCAAGTAAACGACGAGGCTGGGACTTGAGCCAGTTCTGACAATTCCAAGATCCTCTACTCCAGCCAGCCCCGAGGCTCCGTCCCTCTGTCGCCTGCTTCCCCAGGGTCCAAACTCCAGACAGTGGCATTTTCTTCCCTTCCTGTTGCCCAGATGGTGCCTGTCTCTTTGTCTGGAGGGTTTTTCCCCTTTCCTTTTCTTTTTTCTCACTTGCTTTCTATCTTTTATTTTCTTTTTTCTCAATTGCTTTCTTTCTTTTCTTTTCTTTTCTTTTTTTTTTTTTTCCATATTTGAAGGATGAAGGAGCAACTCCCTAGATGGCATGGGAAAACAAAAGGGACTGCCGTCCCCCAAGCCCAGTGGCAGCCGCGCCACCCAGAGCTGGAGGGTATGGAAATGAGCTGTCGTGAATGCAAATGAGGCTTCTGGATGATTTGCACAGAGCCAGCCTGGGCGGGGCCGAGGTGGAGCAGGTGGGGAAGGCTGTTGGGAGTTTTCCCAACCTTCCACCAGGTACCTGGCTTCTCCAGGCCAACCTTCCCTTGAGAAGGCCTCCTTCTCTGGCCTCTGCAGCATGAAATATCTGGGCAGCTGTTGGGATTTCATCATTTCTATCTGTGTACACAAAATTAATTTTCTGTTTGTTATCTCATTGTGCAAACAGATGGCTGGTTGGAATTCTTTTAAACCAGATTTGGGGGGTTAGTTTGGGATAGTGTGACTTAACAAGGTTTTCCTGTGTGACAGTTGAGTGAGACAGACCACCTTCATAAGGTGCCATGGATGGAAAATACACAGAGGAATCCCACTGAGCCCCGGGCTGAGTCCCAAGAGCAGACTTTGGTGCGCTTTGGGTAATACTTTGGCACAGAGTGCAGTCTGAGGGTGAGGGTGGCAGTGATTCTAGCTACAGTGTATGGGTGGGATGGAGGATGGTGGGTAGGAGGAAGGGTGTAGTAGAAGAACGGGTAGATGAGGGGAGGCAGGGAGGATTAGCCAATAGATGGATAGATGGATGAAAGGATTGAAGCATGGAAGGACGGAAGGGAAGAAGAGATGGAGAGAGAGAGAGGGAGGCAAGAAGAGCTGAATGATGATGGATGGATATGGATGGGTGGACAGATAGATGAAAGGATGAAAGGATGGGTAGGAGGAAGCAAGGAAGAGAGGAAGGAAGGGGAAGGGAGTGGGGAAAAGAGGGAGGGAGAGAGGGAGAAAGAGTTGAAGGATGGATGGATGGATGGATGGATGGATGGACAGGAGGAAGGAAGGATGGCTAGGAGGAACGGTATACTAGAGGGACAGATGGATGAGGGGAGGGAGGATTTAAAAATGAATGGATAGATGGATTAAATGATTGAAGGATGAAAGAATGGAATGGAGGAAGGGAGGGAGAGAGGGAGGGAGGAAAGAAGGGATAAATGATGATGGATGGATATGGATGGATGGACAAATGAAAGCATGAAAGGATGGGTAGGAGGAAGGAAGGAAGGAGAAGGGAGGGGGGAAGAGAGGGAGGGAGAAAGAGAGGAAGAGTTGAATAATGGATGGATGAATGGGAGGAAGGGTGTACTAGAAGGACAGGTAGATGAGGGTAGGGAGGGAGAATTAATTAATGGGTGGATAGATGGATGAAAGGATTGAAGGATGAAAGCATGGAATGGAGGAAGGGAGAGAGAGAGGGAAGAAGGACTGAATGATGATGGGTGGATGTGGATGGATGGATAGATGGATAGATGAAAGGATGGGTAGGAGGAAGAAAGCGAGGAAGGATGGCAGAAAGGAAGGAAAGAAGGGAGGGAGGAAGAGTTGAATGATGGATTGATGTGGATGGATGGGGGGATGGATGGATGAATGGATGGATGGGTGGATGGAAGGAAGGAAGGGAGAAGGGGAGTAGAAGGTGTATTAAGTTACTCAGGCTGTATTATGCACTACATATTTGTGTGTCCCACAAAATTCGTATGTTGAAACCCCACTCCCCAGTGGGAAGCCTTTAGAAGGTGGGGAGTTGGGGAAGTAATTAAGTCATGAGGATGGAACCCTCATTATGGGATTAGTGCCCTTATAAGAGGAGACAGGAGAGTACTTGCTTTCTCTCTCTCTGCTCTCTGCCATGCAAGAACTTGGCAAGAAAACAGCCATCTGCGAACCAGATAGAGGGCCCCCACCAGAACCCAACCATGCTGGCACCTTGATTTCAGACTATGAGAAATAGATTTCTATTGTTTAAGCTGCCCAGTGTATGATCATTTTTATAGCACCCCAACTGACTAAGACAGGCTGACATAATGAAATACCTAAGACTGAGTGGTTTAAACAACAGAAAGTTATTTTCTCACAGTTCTTGAGGGTAGAAGTCCAAGATCAAGATTCCAGATGATCGGTTTCTGGTGAGGACTCTCTTCCTGGCTTGAAGACAACTGCCTTCTCATGGTGTGCTCACATGACCTTTCCTCTTTGTGTGCCCAGAGACACAGAGAGAGGAAGAGCTCTGGTGTCTCTTCATATAAGGACACTAATCCTATCAGATCAGGGCCCCACCCTGATGACCTAATTTAACTTTAACTACTTCCTTAGAGATCCCACCTTTAAATATAGCTACACAGAGGATTAGGGCTTCAACATATTAATTTAGGGGGACACGCACCTTCAGTCCATAGGTTGACAGGTGAATGGGGAAACCTAACATCTTTCCTTTATTCTTCCATTCATTCAATAAGCCTTTCTGAAGCCAAGCTATAACAAGGAAGGAGACAGGCATGTTCCTGGTGTTCACAAAGCTCACAGAATACCTTGACTTTCCCCCAGGAGAGGGTCTAGCAGAGAAGAGTCTGGCTTCAGGGTCAAACAGTCCCGCCTGGAGATCCATGCTGTGTGGATGACGATGTGACCTCAAGCAATGACACCTTCTTTTAATCTGTCATCTCCGCATCTGTAAAATAAGGATCGTGACAGCCCCTGCCTCCTACAGTCACTGTGAGCATTCGATGAATTAGGAGATAACACTCCCTGTTAACTTATTAAGAGTAAGTAGCTGCTATTGTAATGCATGCAGCCTTTGCCACTGGTTCACTGCATGGTCTTAGGCAAGGCTGTGTCCCCTCTGAGTTAAACTCAATCTCCTCATTTGCAAAATGTACATCGTAAGGCCAGCTCCAAGGCACTGCATGTTGGATGTTCAAATGAGACAAAGGAAACACACAGGCTGTGTAAGATGTAACACGCTTGCCATGTGTGAGACTCTGGGCCCTGTGGGTGTTAAGCCCACAGCCACACTAGTGTATGAATCTGGGTTCCCTAATAGATTGTGCACTCCCAGAGTGCAAGGGCTCTGGCAAACTTATCTCAGCTGCCTCAGTATCCAACATGCAGGAGATGGGTAGGTGACCTGTGAGTTTCTGATGAATTAATGAATTAAGGGAAGCGATTACCTCGCCAGACCCAGAATTCAGAGAAAATCATAAGTATGGTCCCTGGTATATTTCAGAGCTATCACCTCTTTCTCACTATGTCTGGCTCTTATGTGACCTTGGACATAGTCCCTTTCTGGGCTTCCTCCCCTGGAGAGATCCTGGAGGCACAACATCCACAAATTCTGGGGGTGCTAGGGAAGGGTCAGTAGGAGAAGCAATTAATAAGAATATTATTTTTGCTATTATTATATTACCAACTAATACAATTATGGCTGGAATGTAGTAAGGCTCACTTTGGATTCAGACAATTCATTTATTTATGACCTTGGAGGTTGCTTTTCTTCTGCGAACCTGTTTTCTCATCTGTGACATGGGCACAGATGGACACTAATTCACTGGAGATTGATTCACTGGGTAATCCCCAATGGTAAGATGTATTTTGACCAACTCCTATGGGCCCAGCAACAGCCTAGGGGACACTGAACTGTTTGCCTTGCAGAATGACCCGTGCAGGTTGGTTCTGATTCCATTATTCCCACTTCAAGATGAGAGGCCCAGGTGATGGGGTGAGGAATGACATCCCCAGGATCACACAGGGCTAAGGTGAAACTCAAACTCGGGCCAATCTAACTCTCAGCCTTAGCTAGCTGCCACCGTATTCCCACCTCTCCAGCCGGCATTCCCATGAGTCCCAAGCAAGACTTCACAGCACAGGCCTTGGAGACAGAGATTCCAGGAGAGCCAGGCTCTGCTGGGTGCCTTCGGGCAAGTGCCTTGACATCTCTGGGCCTCCCCAGGCTCACCTGTAAAACGAAGCAACATGATGAGGCCTTGCAGGTTGGTTTTGAGTGTTAGACCATCCAGTTAACATAGCATGGGCGTGCCCAGCTCACGCCTGGTGAAGAGTAGGCTTTCCTTCCTGCTCCACACCTCTGCCTGCAGGCCCACCTCCATGCCCAGACCATCCCATGGGCCACTCAATCAGCCCACAGCCAAAGCCACTGTCAAAACAACAGAACCACATATACCAGCCGCAGGTACCACTTACCGACCGAGTGCTCAGGATGTGGGAAGCCCTGTCCGTGCATTAAGTGTGAATGGCCTGGAGACAACCCTGTCCCCGCTTTGCAGATCAGGAGGTGGATCCCAAGTGTGGTTGAAAGGACGGGACACACAGCCAGTGAGCTGCAGTCCGAAGATGTGACCCAGGTCTGCCAGCCACACACACCAAGCAGCCTCTGTGACAAATGGCTGCTGGCATCTAGGTGACGCTCCCACATCTCATGTACTTGCTCCCTCTAGGCAGAGGAAGCTGGGTGCTGGCCCTTCATGATTATTCCACGGACAGTCCATTTTATGGCTTTGGAAACTGAGGCCCCCAAGATGCTCAGAGAGGTTCGACTCCATCACTCCATATTTACTGAGCTCTTTTTCTGAAGATCAGTGAAGCTGAGACACACAGAGTCCTTTCTTTCTTTCTTTCTTTCTTTCTGTCTTTCTTTCTTTCTTTCTTTCTTTTTCTTTCTTTCTTTTCTTTTTCTTTCTTTCTTTCCTTCCTTCCTTCCTTCTTCTTTCTTTCTTCTTTCTTTCTTTCTTTCTTTCTTTCTTTCTTTCTTTCTTTCTTTCTCTCTCTCTCTCTCTTTCTCTCTTTCTTTCTTCTTTCTTTCTCCTTTTTTTTTAGAGGGAGTTTCCCTCTTGTCACCCAGGCTGGAGTGCAATGGCTCGATCTCGGCTCATTGCAACCTCCACCTCCTGGGTTCAAGCAATTCTCCTGCCTCAGCCTCCCAAGTAGCTGGAATTCAGGTGTGTGCCACCGTGCCCAGCTAATTTTGGTAGTTTTACTACAGATGGGGTTTCACCACGTTGGCCAGGCTGGTCTCCAACTCTTGATCTCAGGTGATCTGCCCACCTGGGCCTCCCGAAGTGCTGAAATTACAGGCGTGAGCCACCGCACCTGGCCGAGTCCTTATTTTCAAGGTCATACAGGAAGGGTTTCAGGATAGTCCAGGCTGCCTTAACCCCAGCCAGGATGAACGGGAGTTTGGGGATGACCAGAATCCAGCTGTTCCATCCCCCACCCCACCTCCCACCTCAGGTGTGGACAGGAACCATCACATTTCCACATTGCCTTCTTTGTCTCTGCCTCTGCCCAACCTCCCCCACACCAGTACCCAGCCAGCCAAGGGACAGGCAGGCCGCCTCCTCACTCCAGACATGCCCCATGGGATGGTTACACTTCTGGGTGTACTTATTGTCCAGCCATATCTCCTGGGGCCTTCAAATGGGTTTGCTGGTGATTTAACGTGTATTCGTGTTCTATCAATACATGACGTTCTCAGGTCCACATTTCAGCAAAAAATAGTCCTGAGCATCTGGAAGGCAAAAAAAAAAAAAAAGTGTGTATATATATATATATCATTGCTAAACTGCAATCTCTTGTCGTATTGGATTCTGTGACTTACAGTTCTCTCCTCCTCGCTGCACTTGAATATTAAATGTTGTATTAATAGCTCACTCTTAATTATCTGTGAGTAATGTACTACGACCTGGAAATTAATGAAGGGAAGGGCCCAATCGAGAATATTTCCCACTCCTCTGAGTGCTGCGGGGCTGATGGGAGGGGAGAGATTTGCATATGATTTGCATGAGAAGCTGTAGGCAGGAAGAAGATGCATGAGCTCAAATGTGGGGGCTTACTGTGGACCCAGTCACTTTCCAGCACTTTCCAAAGCGAGAACTCCTTTCCACTTCTCACTCCTAGCTCCCAGCATTTGCCCACACTGATCCTTCTGCCAGGAATGCCCTTCCCAGCAGCTTCCTGTGTGTGGGAAAAGCATGATCATAGCAACTACTACTTACGAAGGATATATATACGTATTTTTTTCATGTTTTTTTTTTTGAGACAGGACCTGGCTCTGTTGCCCAGGCTGGGGTACACTGGTACAATCTCGGCTCACTGCAACCTCTCCCTCCTGGGCTCCAGCGATCCTCCTGCCTCAGCCTCTCCAGTAGCTGGAGCTACAAGCCTATGCCAACACACCCAGCTAATTTTTGAATTTTTTGTAGAGATGGAGTTTCATCATGCTGCCCAGGGTGGTCTCGAACTCCTGAGCTCAAGTGATCCACCTGCCTCAGCCTCCCAAAGTGCTGGGATTACAGGCATGAGCCACTGCGCCCAGCCATGAAGGACAATTTAACACAGACACATATACAATTGTGTCCACATACTTAACGAGTACCTATAAATACAAGTGCACATGCAGACGCACACGTATTATATAGTCACTATTTTTTAAAAACCTATTTTAGAAAAGCCTGTCAGTTCCTCAAAGAGTTAAACATAGAGTTCCTATTTGACCCAGCCACGCCCCTCCTAGGGTCATGCCCAAGAGAATGAAAACATGTAAACACACAAATGCTCGCCCATGAATGTTCATAGCAGCATCATTCAGAAAGTGAATGGATAAATGAGACGTGATATATCTATCATAATGGAATATTATTCAGCCATAAAAAGAAATGAGGCATTGACACATGCCACGACGTGGAAGAACCTGGAAAACATTGTGCTAAGAAGCCAGATGCCACTGGGCATGGAGGTTCGCACCGATAATCCCAGCACTTTGGGAGGCCAAGGCGGGATCACTTGAACCCAGGAGTTCAAGAGCAGCCCGGACAACATGGCGAAATCTCATCTCTACAAATAATACCCAAAAAATGATCTGGGTGTGGTGGCACACACCTGTAGTCCCAGCAACCTGGGAGGCTGAGGTGGGAGAATGACCTGAGCCAGGGACGTCGAGGCTGCAGTGAGCTATGACCGTCCCACTTCACTCCAGCCTGAGTGACAGAGTAATACCTTGTCTCAAAAAAAAAGAAGCCAGACACAAATGGTCTCTTATTGTATGATTCCATTTATATGAAATATCCAGAATAAGAAAATCTGTAGAGACAGAAAGTATTAATGGATTAATGATTGCAGGGGGTAGGGGGTAATCGCTAATGTTATAGGATTTCTTTTGGGGGTGATGACAATGTTTTGGAATTTGACAGTGGTGATGGTTACACAACTCTTGACTATACTAAAAACCACTGAGGCCTGGCGTGGTGGCTCACGCCTGTAATCCCAACACTTTGGGAGGCCGAGGCCAGTGGATCACCTGAGGTCAGGGTTCGAGACCAGCCTGACCAACATGGTGAAACCCCGTCTCTACTAAAAATACAAAAACTTAGCTGAGCATGGTGGCACGCACCTGTAATCTCAGCTACTCAGGAGACTGAGGCAGGAGAATCACTTGAACCTGGGGGGCAGAGGCTGCAGTGAGCCGAGGACCATGCCACTGTACTCCAGCCTGGGTGACAGAGACTCCATCTCAAAAAAAAAAAAAAAAATTGAATTGTACATTTCAAATGGGTGAATTGTATGGTATGTAAATTACATCTCAATAAAGCAGTTACAAAAAAAAAAGTATACACTGTCCACCCAGGAGTTGGTATATGCTGTTCCCACTGACTGGAACACCCTTCCCCATCTTTCTTCCTCTGACCTCGTGTTGGGCATCCCCCAGGGGCTGAGAGGTAGAGCCTAGGGTGGGGCAGGAGGGACCTGCAGAGCAGTGTCCTACAGTCCCTCTGCACCCATGATGGGCTGTGTGACCCTCAGCAGATGACTTTGTGTCCCTGAGCGTTAGTCTGAGCCTGGGGGGGCCAGTGTGATGTACCAAGGCAATGCTTGGTTCAGGCTCTGGCCTGACCTGGATGCCCAGTGAGTTGTGGTCATTGGGCCCCTCACATGGCATGACACTGAGGTCACAGGGAGGCTGAGCAAAGCAGAACACGGCCAGCCTGGCTTTGGCAGATGCCCTGGGATGTCACTGGGGCCGTGCAGGGCAGGCAGGCCCCAGCCAGGCCAGGGAAGGGATTTGCTGTTCCCATCTCCCTGCAGTGAGGGCAGGCGCTCCCTGACCCCCATCCACTATCTCCCTGATGCAAGGAGGCCTTGGCCTGTGGCCCAGCCAATGGACCCACCCACTGCGTGCTCCCTGGGAGAGAAGCCAGAGGGCTGGAGGGAGAGCCGGGTCCTGTCAGAACCGTGTGCCAGAGGCTGGACTTGCAGAGCCTCGGCAGAACTCCAGCCTCAGCCCCACAGCAGCCAGTGGCCTTTCAGGACGTGAATCCAGTCACGTCTCCCCCTTGCTTAAAGCCCTCTGCTCACCTTTTACCATGGCCTTCAGGACCCTGTGCCCTGGCCCTGCCCAGCGATCTGACCCCGTCTCCTCTCACTCTTCCCCTTGCTCACACCAAGCAAGCCTCCAGGACTTCACCCTGGCCGTTTCCTCCGGCCTTCCCACCGCTCCACATCCCTCAGGCCCCAGCCCAGAGGTCACCTCTCAGAGAAACATCTCTGCCCACCCGCTTTGGAGCCCATTTTGCTCTTTTTTCTTTCCTTTTAGAGATGGGGTCTTGCTCTGCTGCACAAGCTGGAGTGCAGTGGCGCGATTATAGCTCACTGCAGCCTCGACCTCCCGGGCTCAAGCAATCCTCCCTCCTCAACCTCCTGAGTAGCTGAGACTACAGGCCTGTGCCACCACGCCTGGCTATTTTTTATTTATTTATTTTGTTTGTAGAGGTAAGGTCTCACTATGTTGCCCAGGCTGGTCTCAGACCCCTAGCCTCAAGCGATCCTCCCACCTCAGGCTTCCAAAGTGCTGGGATTCCCACTCTGCTCTTCTCTGCCTCAATTCTGTCTTCATCTACAGATAGCACCCACCCATGAGTGTCCGATAAATGCACAAGGCAGGCAGCCCAGGTCCCGGCCCCAGGTCTGCCTCTGGTTCACTGGGAGACCCCGAACAGATCACACCTCCTCTCCACATGACAGGCCAGACCTTTGTGAAGCGGAGGAAATCTCCTGTTTGATTCAAATTATAGGTGGCCCCTAACACCTAAAGCAGCGAGAGCTGCCGGATGTCAACCGTGGTGGTTCTGCTGCTGGAAAGGTGAAAGGTGGGGCACGGGCAGAGTTCTGCTCCATCATATTTTTATCATTCTTCCCGTTTTCCCCGGTGACTAATTCTTTGTTCATCAGAGTGAAAAGATTATTTGAAAAAAAAAAAAAAAATGCTAAGTTTCAACTGAGAATGTAAGGTGAGATCATTTCTCAGGGTTCCTCCAGGTCTGGAAAATGCAACGGGGAGCTTCAGCAGAAGAGGGCAGGAGGGGCTCTTGTTTTTTTTTTGCAAACCAAGAAGGAAACACGAGTGGGAGAGTTTGAGAGAGTGCAGTGGGCAGGTGGGGAGACACCAGCAGCTGTTCCCATACTGTAGTTCATTTATTTATTTATTTTTAATTTAAATTTTTTTTTTAAGATGGAGTCTCATTCTGTCACCAGGCTGGAGTGCAGTGGCACCATCTTGGCTCACTGCAACCTCTGCCTCCTGGGTTCAAGCAATTCTCCTGCCTCAGCCTCCTGAGTAGCTGGGATTACAGGCATGCGCCACCACACCCAGCTAATCTTTGTGTTTTTAGTATAGATGGGGTTTCACCATGTTGGCCAGGGTGGTCTCGAGCTCCTGACCTCAAGTGATCCACCCACCTCAGCCTCCCAAAGTGCTGGGATTACAGGCGTGAGTCACCACACCCAGCCTCATCTTGGCCACTGGCTTCTGATTTCACTCATTCATTAATCCACTTAACTCATGTTCCTTGAGCTTTGTAAGGTTCTGGGAATCCAGCCAAGCACACAGCAGACAGGTCCTGGCCCTTGTGGAGCTGAGGGTCTGTGGTCACTGGCCCCAGGGGTCAAGGTCTCTCTGAGTGTGATGTGCTACTGGCCCCATATGGACCATGACAGTCACTCTCCTCGGTTCCCACTCTGCACCACTATTCACACAGCCTCCTATGATAGTCATCGCCCCATAAAGACTCAGGCCCATTAAAATTCTCAGATCTATCTGGGAGCTCCTGTCTGCCCAATGCCTCATCTTGGATAACACCATTACATCTTGAGGGTGGTTACTGATCTTGTCTTTCTTTTGTTAAAAATTAACTCGAGGTTTTTTTTCTGATTGTATCAAAATAGTTAATTCATATTTTAGACAGTCTGGCAATGTAGGTATTTGCCTACATTACTAGCTGTGGAACATCAGGCAAGGTACTTCTCAAACCCTTAATATCGTCATCTGTGAAATGGGGACAGTCCTAGTACTCACATCACAGATTCATTGTAAGGAGTAAAAGAGACTCCAAATGTATGCATCTGGCACAAAAGAAGCTAAAAATAAATGCACTAAGATGAAGACCAAAAAGAGACCTGTAGCCCGACATCAGGGACAAATCCAGACAACATCTTATAATAGGTTACTCTCTTCCAGAGATTTTTTTTTCTGCACAGATTTAAAGAGAGAAAGAGATAGATGCAAAACAACCATTTTTCATGTAAATGGAGATCACATTGTAATTCTATTTTGTAATCCAGTTTTATTCTCATTTAACAGCCTGAACATTTGACCTACAAAATGATAATATTACCTTGAACCTATAAAGACCTTTCCATCTTTTTGTTACTTCAATGGAAACACAAAGTTTTAGCAAACTGCCCTTCTGCTAGTTATACGTAAGAAAGTGTATTTCCCTATGTCTGTAAGTCCTCTTCTAAGACCTGATTTTACGGCTGAACTGAATTTCAGCCTGTAGCTAGACCTTAATTGATTCAAGCAATGTAAGTGAAAGTAAGTGGTAATAAGCAAAAACAAACAGCAAAATAAGTAACAATGGTTATTACTAGAGTGCTGTAACAGCGTTGGTTAGGTTGTTTGTTTCTAGTTATTTGCTATAAGCAATGCTGTCATGGACATCCTTGTTGATAAAATCTTTGTCCATAAGAAACAAATTATTTAGGATTTCTAAAGGAATTCATCCCCAAAACAGAGACTACGAATAAGCTTTCCCAAATGTTGTTGCCCTTTGTGATATGCCCATAGAGAAGAGACCAAGACACATTGGGCATTTTTTTAGTGTTAAGTGTTATGCTAGGCATTTGGCCAAGGCATTGAATCTCCAGGCAGTGGCTCACACTTGGAATCCCAGCACTTAGGAGGCCAAGGCAGGAGGATTGCTTGAGGGCAGCAGTTTGAGATTAACCTGGGTCACATAGTGAGATGAGGCCCCATCTCTACAAAAAAAGATTAAAGAAAAATTAGCCAGGCTTGGTGACATACATCTGTAATACCAGCTACTCAGGAAGCTGAGGTGGGAGGATCATTTGAGCCCGAGAGTTTGGGGCTGCAGCGAGCTATGATTGCACCACTGCACTCCAGCCTGAGTGACAGAACGAGACCCTGTCTCTTAAAAAAGAAAACAAAGAAAAAGAAAAAAAAAAAGAATCTCTATAATAATCCCTTCTTTTTTTTTTTTTTTTTTTTTTTGTTACTTCAAGGGATATGCAAAATTTTAGCAAACCATTCTGCTACTTATGTGTAAGAAAGTCTATCTCCCCACACCATCACCAACACTGGGCATTATGATTTGTATCAGTCAGCTATTGCCATGTAATAAACCACCACAAAACTCAATGACTTAAAACAGTAAGCATTTATTATTGCTCATGCATCTACAGGTCAGTTAGCTGGTTTTTCTGATCTGTCAGTCTTACTTGTGCATCTCTGGCTGGTTTTGCTGATTATTATAGGGCTCTCTCAAATGTCCAGAGCTTGGCTCTACTCCACATGGTCTCTCATCCTCCAGCAAGCCAGCCCAGGCTTGTTCCATGGCAGCAGCAGAATTTCAAGATAGCAAATGGAAACTGCAAGTCCGTTACAGCCGAGGTTCAGAACAGGTACAGAATCACATCATCACATCCACCACATTCTATTGGCCAAAATATGTCACATGACTGAGGCTTGATTCAAGGAGTGGGAAACAGACTCTATCTCTTGACAGGAGGAACTGCAAAGCCACATTGCAAAGGATACAGATATAGAGAAGGGAGGCACATTAAGAACATTTTTGCAACCAATCTATCACGTAATTTTTTAATTTTTATTTTTTAATTCGATTTTTAAAGTTTTTGCCAATTTTCTGACTTCAGAAAATGTTTTAATGTGTATTCTTGGATTATACCCTGCGTCCCTTCCCTCTGTTTATTGGCCACTCATGAATTGACTCCTTGCACCCAAACACTAATCTTTATATTCACCCTGGCCCACACTCCCGCCTGGAAGTCCAGCCCGTGCTCCTTCTGGAAGCCAGCCGTCACCCCCACCCGTCAGCTCCTTCTTCCCATAATGAATAGCCCAGGAGCCCGCAGGAGAGAGAGCCATGGCCGACCACCACCAGCACTTCCCCCGGGGAAGCCCATGATAACACCATCCATCACTGCCACCCTCGGTGGCTGGGCGCCCCCGGCCCGGCCAAGGAGGAGAGGAAACACTGCCCACAGCTCAGTGGAGCCCTTAATGATTACGTCAAGTGGCAAGCCATTTATTAGTCTCCTTAGCGGCCAAAAAAAATAAGGCCTGAGAAGCCAGCAAGCACATCAGGGGACTGTGGTTTTATTTTTTATAACCGCTTCAAGCCTCAGACACCAAGGGGAATGTGGGTCAGGAAGGGAGGCAAGGCTTGGGGGCTGGGGAAGCAGGAGTTCTGAGCCAGTCTCTGCAAAGGGACTGTGGGCACAGAGGGTTTGCGCGGCCCATCCAAGGTCACACAGCTCCCAGGCCAGCGTCCTCCCTCAGGGTCATGATGTGCCTTCCACTGCACCTGTGTTAGCAGCTCCTGCATTTTACCATCAATTGCTTTGAACCCTTTTTTGGAGATTGGTGAATAAAAATTAGATATGAGCAGGCATTGGAAGGGGGTGTGGAATATAGGGCGCTCTGGAATTGGAGTGAGAATACCGGGATATTTCACTTCTCTGAGCTTCAGTTTTCTCCCATGCAGAATAGGCATGATCGGGGCCAGCTTTACGGCTGTGAGATCTCTGCAGTTGCACAGACCCCAGCTCTCAGAAAAGCTCCAAGCTGGGTTTACGTTTCGCTGTTGCTGTCTTGAAATTCTTTTTTTTTTTTTTCTTGTTGCCCAAGCTAGAATGCAGTGGTGCAGTCTCAGTTCACTGCAACTTCTGCCTTGCAGCTTCAAGTGATTCTCCTGCCTCAGCCTCCCGAGTAACTGGGATTACAGGCATGTGCCACCACACCCAGCTAATTTTTGTATTTTTAGTAGAGACAAGGTTTCACCATGTTGGCCAGGCTGGTCTCAAACTCCTGACCTCATGTGATCTGCCCACCTCAGCTTCCCAAAGTGCTGGGATTACAGATGTGAGCCACCGTGCCTGGCCACCATCTTGAAATTCTTGAAATTCTTAATTTTCACACCTATGTGTGTTTTAAGTGAAGCCCAGTGGGGCAGTGGAGCACACAGGTGAACAGAAGAGATGCACGGAAGAAGAGCAAACATTTCCTATTTTAGTACTTTTACTGCACATTTTTTCTGCTTTTTAAACAGGGAGGACTGCAGTTTTGTTTTACACGGCACCCTGCAAATTGTGTTGCCACCCTAAGCATGATGATATCTCCTGGACCAAGCTGGGCACCTTGGAGACTCTCAGAGAGTGGCTCGCCTCACCAGTCAGGGGCTCCATCTCTTCCTTTGTAGGTTCCTCTCCTCCATCGGAACCCAGGACTGTTCTCCTGGATGACACCCCTGCTCTTCCTGCCACATCCAGACAGGCTCCACGCCCCTCCTTTTCACCTCCTTCTTGTCCCTGCCTCCATTTCCGCTTTAGTTTCATCGCCCCAGGATTGCTCACCTAGAATGCCTGCCTCCTGCTGGAACTTTCCAGCCTCTACCCTGCCCTGCCCCCACCCACTCTCTTTACAGGGCCAGGCCCTGGTTCCCCAAGCTTCCACATGGGACCACAACACCCCACTCTGGGCTCTAGACATTACCTACCAACCACTGGCTAGTGGTTCCCATGTTCCACATGTCCTTCATTCCCCATGCCTTCCTAACAGCTCCTGTTTATTGAGCACCTACTGTGTGCCAGGACTCATGATAAGCATCTTGCATGAATGAACTCATTTCATCCTCATAAGACCCCTATGGCATAAACACTGAATATCTTCAACTTACAGGTAAGGAAACAGAGGCACAGAGTAGTTGATTCGCTTGCTCTAAGTCACACAGCAAGTGCCAGAGAGGGCTTGGGTCCCAGCAGACTGGTACCCATACTCTTAACCGCCACAGAACTTCTCCTCCATACTTTTGTCCAAGTCAGGGCTTTCTCTAGGAATGTTCTTCTCCGATGGACATAGTCCACTCTTCAGACTCCAGAAATATTTGCCAAGTCAGTGAGTGACCAGATGATTTTGTCCCTCACTTGCTGTGCGGCTTTGAGTGAGTCACTTCCCCTCTCTGGGCTTCCATTTCCTCTTGCATCCAAAGAGAGTGAGCTGAGACCCACTCAGTGAGCAAAGTGAGGCTTCAGACCCGCTGGGATTGGCTGCAGCTGCTGTGAGACAGCGAGACAGAGGGAGGCGCCCCATGGGGCCCAGGTTATATCTGGGCTATGACTAAGCATGCCCAGCCCTAGACCATCTGTCTGTCCACATCCGTCACTGTGAGGAGGGGCCAGGGGCCCATGTCCCTTAGCTCCAGACCCACATGACACCTCCTCTCAAAAGGGCAGAGCCCGTCCTGGAACTGGGTGGCACACGATGCCTACTCCTCCTGCACTCGACCGCCTCACCCCTGCACTGCAGGACTCACGCCCTTCCTTCCTGGGCAGAAACAGCCCGGAGGAGCCTGGGCTGATCCCAGCGTACCCTCGGCCATGACCTTGGGAAAATCCTTTGTGCAGCCAGCAAGCAGATAGCCACTGTCCCACTGATCCGAATAACCGATGTCAGGCTCTGTGCAGATCATCTCCTTGAACTTGCCCAACACCACTGTGAGGGGGCGGTCCTATTAGATCCATTTTACAGAGGGGCAAACTGAGACATGGAGAGGCTCAGGAGCAGCCCAAGATCACACAGCCCCAGGTAGTAGCTGCCTGGCCCCAGAGGCTGTGGGTTTGAATCACTGGGCATTACTGCCTGCCTGTGCCAGGCACCCAGGGGCATGGGGACAGCAGTGACTAAGGGTGAACTCAACGCCCACCCTGGTGAGGCTTCCATGAGCAAATGCGTGCGTTCAAGGGACCACCTGTCATTCTTGCTTGCCACATCAAAGGGCGCATCCTGTGATCCCAGCCTCGTTCTGCTCCACCCCCTCAATGCTTGGCAAACACCCGACTGCATCACTCCTTCCAAGGTCAAGCTGTGTGGACCCTGGGCAAGTCACTTGACCTCTCTGGGCTGCCTTTTTCTTAGTCATCAATAAGCGTTCCAAATACAATCGGCCACATGACTTACGTGACTGGAACCTCCAAACTATCCATAGAGGTTGACAGACGATCCCCATCATTCAAATGAGGAAACTGAGGCTCAGAGAGGAGGGAACTGCTTGCCCAACGTCAGGAAGTGCCTTAAGGGGATGGCAGAGGATGTGGGTGTCCACGGGGGCATAGGTGCTTCCTGCCCAGAGCCAGGGGGCTGGGATCAGCCAGGAGGGAGGGATGGTAACCCCTCCCCTTCCCCAGCCTGCTTCTCCCTGCCCCCTTCCCCACCTTCCCCCTTCCCCCTTCCCTCTCCTGAGGTCTCCAAACAAAGCTGCCTTTATCTGAACTGTAGCTGCATTCCTCAGTGACACATGAGGACAAAGGCAGGGGCCACCGGCAGCGACAGGAAAGCCCTACCGCCCCAAGCCAGTTTACAGCCTTCCCACGCCCCGCCCCCACCCGCAGGGCCTCCCCGGGGCCTCCAAGCCCAGCCCAGGGGAGCTCTGGGAGGAAGTCTTCCCCAGGACCATGCCTCTCTTCCCCCACCTGCAGGGCCTCCCCAGGGCCTCCAGGCCTGGCCCAGGGGAGCTCTGGGAGGAAGTTTTCCCCAGGACCCTGCCTCTCTTGCCCCACTGGAGCCTGGCTGTTTGTCCTGGGGAGGACGTTGAGCTTCCGCAGCCTGGATCCAACCCCAGCTCCGCCCTGGGCCCCATACACACTGCAGGGTCTAGGTGAGTCTCGGAATCTCCAGGCCTCTGTTTCCTGGTCTGTAAAACGGGAGTAGACTTCCGGAGGGGCTTAGTGAGATCATGCAGGAGGCAACTGGGCACTTCAAGAAGGCCACCATGATTGTTGATGGTGGTACTCTTATCGGTTTTCCATTTCTAGCCATTTCTGAGCTTCTTTCAGTTCCTCAGAGTGCTGCTGTCACCCCAGAGGATTGCACATGCTGTTCCCTCTACTGGGAACACTTACCATCCCTTGGTTCCTTCCCTGCAGGTGTCTCCTAAATATCCCCTCCTCCAGGCAGCCTGCCCAGATAGCTCCTGCCTCAGGCTGATTTAGGAACCTTCTATGGGCTCCTCTATGGCTTGTGCATCCCCATCACACAACGTCTTGAGTGAACACTGCCTGGGGATCACTGACAGTGACCAGGAGAGATGAGGAGAAGGAGAAAGAAAGGAAGTGGGGCTGAGCACCTACTGTGTGCCAGACCTGTGCTAAGCATTTCTCTCTCATCCAGGGTGTTGGGAACCCTCCCAACCACCCTCCAAAGCCAGCTTCATCATTCCATTTAAAACATAAGGAAGCTGAGGCATGTGCCTGAGACTCAAGCCCAGGTCTGTGAAATTCCAGAGCCTGGAGTGAACATTGCCTGTTGATGGCAGTCATCCCACCAGGCTCAGAACCCCTTAAGGACAAAACCAAGGTGATTTTGTTGTCCGCTGTGTCCTCATTGCCTGGCACTGGGCCTGGCCTCACTCACCCATTGCTGGTGGGATGGGTTGGTGGGTGAAGTAGCAATTGGGTACACAGGGCCATTTTTTTTTTGTCTTGCTAGACCAGGGAGGGAAGGAGGAAGGGAGGGAGGGAGAGAAGGAGGGAGGAAGGAAGGAAGGAAGGAAGGAAGGAAGGAAGGAAGGAAGGAAGGAAGGAAGGAAGAAAGGGAGGGAGGGAGGGAGGAAGGGGAGAGAAAGAGAGGGAGAGAGGAAGGGAGGGAGGGGAGAGGAAGAGAGGGAGAGAGGGAGGGAGGGAGGGAAGAAGAAAGAGAGGGAGGAGGGAGGGAATGAGTAAGAAAGGAAGGAAGGAGGGAGGGAGGGAATGAGTAAGAAAGGAAGGAAGCATGAGGGAGGGAAGGAAGGGAGGAAGAAAGACAGACAGAAAGAAGGGAGAGAGGAAGGGAGGGAGGGAGAGAGAGGGGGAAGGAAGGGAGGGAGGGAAGGGGAGGGGAGGGGAAGGAAGGGGAAGGGTGGGGAGAGAAGATGGAGTCCCTGGGAGTGGGTTAGGGGAGAGAAGAAGAAGGGGCCGGGCATGGTGGCTCACGCCTGTAATCCCAGCACTTTGGGAGGCTGAGGTGGGCGGATCATGAGGTCAGGAGATCTAGACCATCCTGGCTAACACAGTGAAACCTCGTCTCTACTAAAATACAAAAAATTAGCCGGGCATGGTGGCGGGCGCCTGTAGTCCCAGCTACTTGGGAGGCTGAGGCAGGAGAATGGCGTGAACCCAGGAGGCGGAGCTTGCAGTGAACCGAGATCGCGCCACTGCACCCCAGACTGGGCGACAGAGCAAGACTCTGTCTCAAAAAAAAAAAAAAAGAAAAAAGAAAAAAAGAAGAAGAAAGAGGGGTTTCTGAAGCCAGACTGGCCTCCTAATCCCACGTCATCCCTCACTAAGAGTGGAGGCTGGGGCTGCAAGAACAGGATAAGGCCTCAGAGGTTCAACAAAGTAAGAAATGCAGTAGCCTCTCCCCTCCCCACCCTGGCCCAGTTCTCCCAGAAGAATGAGCCCCGTTCTGACAGCCAGGGCCTCCAACCAGATCCACACAGTTTGGTATTCAGATATCACTAATGACCCACTCACCTCATTTCCATGTTTGTCCCTGGAGCACCTACTGTGAACCAGGCAGGATAGAAAGCACACAGAAAGGGGAAACTGAGTCCAGTTCCCCCAAGAGCTCACAACCTGGATCCACAGCAAGAGAAAGTGTTCTTGAGATGATCTGGCCAGACCAGAGAAGGCCAGATATTTGCCCAACATTGCACAGCAAAGTCCAGAAAAGTGAGAATTGGGACCCAGGGTTCTAGACTCCTGGCCCAGTGCTCCTCTTTCTATAGCATATGTTCAGGGGATAGTAGAAGGTCAGGTGACTGTGACCAGGAGAGATGAGGAGAAGGAGAAAGAAAGGAAGTGGGCCTGAGCACCTACTGTGTGCCAGACCTGTGCTAAGCATTTCTCTCTCATCCAGGGTGTTGGGAACCCTCCCAACCACCCTCCAAAGCCAGCTTCATCATTCCATTTAAAACATAAGGAAGCTGAGGCACGCGCCTGAGACTCAAGCCCAGGTCTGTGAAATTCCAGAGCCGGGTCTTCCGACAAGCAGAGGTTGTCCTATGAATTTGTTCACATAGGCCCAGACCCAAGACTGCTAGGCTCTAGTTCATGGGAGGTGCAAAATTAACGTCAAAGGAAACAGTTTCTGGCCAGACACAGTGGCTCGCGCCTATAATCTCAGTGCTTTCGGAGGCCGAGGGGGGAGAATCGCTTGAGCCCAGGAGTTTGAGACCAGCTTGGGCCACACGGCGAAACCTCATCTCTACAAAAACTTTTTAAAAATTAGACAGGCATGGTGGCACATGCCTATAGCCTCAGCTATTCGGGAGGCTGAGGCAGGAGGATCGTCTGAGCCCAGGAACTGGAGACTGCATGAGCTAGGATGGCACCACTGCACACTCCAATCTCGCTCTGTCACTCCGGCTAGGTGGGAGAGCGAGATCCCATCTAAAAAAAAAAAAAAATTAAAGGAAGAGAAGGGAAGAGGGAAAGATTCCTTCCCTGAAGCTGTTCTCCATGTCAAGGTGGGTGAAAATACCTTCGCACGGGACAAACACCCAAACAATTCTAGTGTCACCTAGATGCAGGAAGCCTGAGTTTCCTCCTGGGATTCAGTGTCCGTTCTTGAGTGTCACCACGCCCAGCCTAGGCACCCAGGTCCCTCTGTCCCTTCAGCATCCCCAGCCCAGGGACGGTACCCAGCCTGGCTCCAGCTTAGAGGGGTGGCTCTGGGGAGGCTGGTGTCCTTTCAGCTGGACATAAAGGCTGTGTCTAAAAACAAACAAACGACTTCTAGGGCAGAGGGCAGGGAAGTGGTTCCAGCAGGGTGTTTGAGCGGCACGCCGGCCATTCAATCAGACCCGCGGGGCTGTGAGGGGAGCGGCAGAGAATCAATCATGGGCCGTGTGTGTTTGCAAAAGGACGTGTGTGGCCGTGACAGCAGCGGGAGCCCCAGGGGAAGCCCCCTGGGGACACGTGTCCACCACCTGGGCTCCCGTGCCTGCTGAACTCTGGGAGGCAGTGGCTGCTAAAATACAGATTCCCAGGCCCCAGACCATCATCCCGAAGCCAAACTGCGAGAGTCGGGCCCAGGACTCCAGAGTTTCTTTGAGGGTCTCCCAGACACTTCTGGTGAGCAGCCAGGCTTGGGAACTCCAGGGCAGCCCACCCAGCCCCAGGTAAGGTCCTGAGGGTAGAATGTGAGGAGTGAGGAGTGGGGGGCCAAGGCAGGATCCATCGTGGGAGGAGCTGGAGCTTTGCAGTCAGACCTGGCTCTGTCTATGTTTCCATAACATTCTATACTGCCCAGCTGCAAACTCCAGCCACCGGGTTCTAGGCTCATTCTATCTCCACCCCTTCCTCCCTCGCTCTCCTGCCCTCCCTCCCTCTCCCCACTCCTTCTTTCTCTCTCTATTGCTTTCTCTCTTTTTCTTTCTCCGTCTCTCTCTCTCCCTTTTCCCCTCTCTTTTCCTCTTCCTCCCTTTCCCTCTGTCTATCTCTTTCTCTCTCCCTCTGTCTCTCTCACTCCCTTTCCCTCTTCCTCACTCTCCCCTTCTGTTGCTTTCTCTCTCCCTTTCTCTCTCTCCCCCCATTTCTCTCTCTCTCCCTTTTCCCTCTCTCCCTTTCTCTCTTTCTCTTTCCCTTTCTCTCTTTCTCTTTCCCTTTCTCTCTCTTCCCCCTTTCTCTCTTCCTCTCTTTGTCTGTCTCCCTTTCTCTCTTCCTTTCTCCTTCCTTCTTTCTCTTTCTCTCTCTCTCTCCCATACGCTTCTCTCTTCCTCTCTCTCTTTCTCTGACTCCTTTTCTTTCTCTCTCTTCCTTTCTCCTATCCCATTCTCTCTACTTCTGTCTCTCTTTGCCCTAAACACAGCATCTGGCACCTAGTAGGCACTCAACAAATATTTGCCAAGTGGAGAGCCCTCTGCTCTCTCTCCTGCCCCTGGGTGTCTGCCTGTCCTTCAGGTCCCCTCCCTTTCATTCTTGCTCTCTTTGTGTCTCTAGTGCCTCTGAATCCATCTGCAGTGGCTGGAACCCCATTCTCCAAATGTTCACCCCAGCATTCTGAGGCCAGGACTGGGCTGCTTTACACTTCAGAAAGGCATGTCGGGGCTGGGAGAAAGCAGACCTGCCATCTGGAAAAGCTGCCCCAGGCCTGTCCCCACCTGAAGCCACGGTGCGCTGCATGCACCTCAGCCTTGCCTCTTGCAGCGTGTCTGCAATCTTCATTCCCAACAACCTTCCTTCCTGAGCCTGGTAATCCCCGCCCTCTTCTGTAGCACCAGGTACCCTAGCAGAGCCCCTGTGTCCCGTGTCTGTCCAGTGCCTGCAAAAAGAGAACCATGGGACAAAACCCCCATTGCACAGATGAGGAGGCCAGCCAGAGAAGGGAGCATTGACCTGGGTCACCCGAGAGTCGATGGCAGCCCTTCCCACCTGCATTGTGTGGTGTTTTGATCTCCTGGAGGGCAGCTTACAATCCTAGACTCTCCAAGCGACAGAGAGGGCCCGTTCTGTCCAAGTCCACATGCCCCCCAATTTACAGATGAGGATGCTGAGGTCTGGAAAGATGAGGTGACTTTCCAGATGGCTCAAAGAGGAGCAATGGAGTGACTGGGGAGGAATGACCGGTTAATCAAGAGGTAAGACTTTTCCACACTGGTCTCACATCATACATGAATTTAATTTAACTGAATTAAAGTCTACTTAACTAAACACATTTGCCCCTCACACTCCAAAGGGGAGATGAAGGTGTCTGTTCCAAGCCAAGCCCTCCCGTCGGGTCCCACATGTCTCTGAGTAGGAGCACCTGGTTCCTCCCTCTGCCTGTGAGTGTCCCACCCCTCTGTGTGACCCCTAAACACAAACCTTTACTGTATCTGGAGCTTGACAGGAGAAACAGCGATCTGTCCTAATGCAGGAGGAAAAGCTGGCTGTGCTGAATTTATTGAGAAATGGTGGTTGGCTTCAACATGACGGCTTCCCAAGGAATTTTCAAGGGCATTTTGATTCTCAGTGATTTTCCCCTTATGCACCTGTCCTCTGCCTAAGGTGCAATCCCACTGGCTCTCCAGCAACTAGAAAAGAAACAAGAGACCTGACATTTTTAAATCTTTTTACCAAAGTATAAACCACATGCACAAAAATGCACATATTTTAAGTGTACAGCCCAACAAATGGTCACCAAGTGAACACACCCCAATAACCAACCCCCAGAGGTCCCCCTTGTTCCTCCTTCTATTTAGTACCCCCTCAAAGGTAACCACTACCCTAACTTATCTCTCCATAGGTTACTCTCACCTATTCTTGTACTTTCGGTATAAATGGCATGTTGTAGGATGGACTCTGCCTGTTGAGCTTCCTTCACACAGCATAGTATCTGTGAGGTTCATCCACGTTGTCTTGTGTAGCAGTAGTTTATTTATTCTCCTTCATGTTTGTCATTCCATGTGTGGCTATACCACAATTCATTTATCCATTTTACTGTTGATGATGTATCCATTAGTTATTGTTGGGGAACAAAGCCTCCCATAGCTTAGTGGCTTAAAACAGCAACCGTTTATTTAGCACATGCTTCCAGAAGTAGATTTGGACAGGGATCAGCCTGGTGGTTCTTCTGTTCTGGGCTGGGCTTGGCTGATCTTGGCTGGGTTTGCTATGTGTCTGCCTTCCACAGCTAGGGCTGGCTAGTCTCAGATGAAGCCAACTCTGAAAATTCATCTGTGCTCCACCCATCACTCATCCTCCAGCAGGTTAGCCTAGACTTTTCACACAGCAACTGCAAGTTCCAAGAGAGCAAAAGGCCTCTTAAAACCTAGGCTTGGTACTGGTGCACGTTGCTTCCACCACACTCTATTGGCCACAGCAAATCACATGACCAACATAGATTCAAGGGAGAAGAAATAGACTCTGCCTTCTAATGGGATGGGCTGCAGAGAACTGTGACTATTATTGCAATCTGCCAAGATAAGCATTTCCAGTTTTCAGCCAAGAGAAATAATTCTACTGAGAACATTCTAGTATATGTCTTCCAATGACCAGAAGGGCATACTTTTAATGGGGATGTTCCTAGGAGTAGAGCTGCTGGGTTAGAGGAAATGCCTTCGTTCTCATATGGGCCCCATAGAGGCCTATTTGTTGGAAAGAACAGAAGCTGCTGTGAGATTTGCTATCTTAAGGAATTACTCCCAAAGGGGCATGCACAGATTTTGAAGCCCCTCTCACCCCCAGACAAGCCCCTTCTTCAAGCAAAAACTTCCCTTTCCCCTTCTGTGCCAGGTGGACTATTATCCTCCCAAAATTTATCAACCTGGATCCTCAGAATGTGACTCTATTTGGAAATAGGGTCTCTGCAGCTGTAATCAAGATGAGGTCATACTGGTTAGAGTGGGTCCTTATCTAGTGATTTGTGACTTTATAGGAGATAAGGGAGAGAGATTTGGATACAGAGACACAGACCTTCAAGGAAAAGGCCATGTGACCACGGAGGCAGAGACTGGAGTGATGCATCTAGAAGCCAAGGACCACCAAGGATTGCAGAAACCATGAGAAGCTGAAGGAGACAGGCAAGGATTCTCTCCTAGAGCCTTCAGAAAGAGCATAGCCCTGCAGACATCTTGATTTCAGACTTCAAGCCTCCAGAACCATGATCAAATAAATTTCTGTTGTCTTACACCCCTTCCATGTGTGGTACTTTATTATAGCAACCCTGGGAAACCAATACACCCTCCTACCATCCTGTTGTTCTGTCCTCTGGTCCAGAGTGGGAGCAAAGGGCAAGTTTCCCTGTGCCCCTTGTAATTGACCTTTTCATGCCATTTCGTCCCAAGGGTCACACGCGTACACACGTTACTGAGAAGATTTATCCCAAAGCACGTACAGGGCGCTGGCCCGCGCAAACACTTGCCTGCTGGTTTACAGTGATTTACTCGCAGATTACCCTCTGATGGAGGGGGCCCCAGCCTACGCGCCTCTCTCGTATATCAAAAAGGAAATCCTGAAGACATCCCTATAAACGCAGCAGGGAGGAGAACCTGCCGACGCCGTAAACTTACACGATGTGGTGAAGTCAGATGGGCCATCTGCTTCGCTCCCCAATCCAGATGTGCACAGAGGCTCGCTTGCGCGACTCCTCACACACTCTGGACACGCCCCTTCTCCCATCTCTTCTCTGCTGCATGGGCAGCAGGGCGGCCCATGAGAGGAGCACATTGGACCAGGGGGCATCAGCTCCTCCTCCTCCGAAGGCATGCAGTGGATCAAAATGATACAGCAGAGCCATGTTCAAACTTTGGCTATTCCTGGGCTAGTTCAATGCCTTCTCTGAGTTTCAGCCACCTCGTCTGTTGTGGGGGACTCCAGTGAGAAAGCATCCCGCCTGACACAATCAATGACTTCCCACTTTCACTATCTTCTGCTAGGTGGTATTATCTGGACTCCTGGTTGCAGGTGACAGAAACCCAGCTCACAGTGGCTTAAGAAACAAGCAAGAATAATAAATCTGTTTTCTTGAATGCCTGAAAACTCTTGAAGCTACAGCTTCAGGTGTGGCTGCATCCAGGCTCTCCACAATACCAACAGGAAGCTGCGTGTCTCTTTCGACTTAATTTTTCTCTCGTTCTACTTTGTTGTCAGGCAGGCTCTCCCATCAGGGTGGCAAGATGCGCCCTCAAGCTTACACTCGGTGGTGTAGCAAACCCAGCGGAAGAGAGGGTCTCTCCAGTAGGCCCTGGACTGAATGAAGAAATGATGATCAATTAGCAGCAAGATAGCAGGAGGTGGGAATGAATGCCCAGCTTCATGAACTAGGATATTTGTGAGCTATTAGCCACTGCTTTCACCCTAGCTAATCTCTGTATCCTCTCAAAAGAAAATTTGCTTCTTTGTGAGTCTACCCCTCCTACATACGAGGTGAGGTTCCCCCTGCCCTCTGTGGGGACTGTCTCATCTCTAGACCCTTCCTCTGTCCCCCACCCAGGAGCTGCCCTCTCTGCTGAGATGCCAACACCCATCTTTGACTCATCACAGTCTTCCACATTGTCTGTTATTTTCTAAGTGTTGTACCCTGGATCCTTCAAAACTCATACTTTTAAGGCTCAAAAGCCAGATTCTAGTGACTTAAAATAAGCTTTTGAAATCCAAAAACCACATACTTGACTCTCTTATCCTCTTGTTATAACATCCATCCCTGAGGCAGAAAATACAGAGCACCCTGTGGTTCCTGAACAGAGGAAGGATGGGGTCGGGGAGACATCGGTCAATGTATCAAAGCATCTCTCTGCCTGAAAGACCTCTCCTGAAAGACATGAGCTATTAGGAGCTCTGGCAAGGGCTTTGTCTTATCCTCCTTGCTATCCCTGATGACTGGGCAAAGCAGTAGCTGCCCTGATTCCATAAGACAGAAAGGGGTGACTTACTTAATCCCAGAGCCACAGGGCAGAGGCCCCCGGGAAGCAATCTAAGGAAGGACTTTGAGCCAACAGAACCATGCAGAGATGCAATGGGCTGCTTCACTAGGTGGTGAGCCCCCTGTCACTGGAGGCAGCCAAGCAAAGACAGCTTGGCAGAGACACTTGAGAGAGGATTCAAGTATCAGATAGGTAGTCAGTCACCTGGAATCTGAGCTCTAAGAGAATTGGGCAGTGTCTATTTTTGCTACTCATTTGATCTTCTCCAATGCTTAGCACAATGCACAGGTCATAAAACACTTAAAATACTCTTGGCTAACATTCAGACCCCTTTGTATAATCTCCATTGTCCTGCAAGTCTGATTCCCACCTCCCACTCCAAACCCATTTCCACTCACTCCTCCATTCTCTCCAGCCACCTTGTTCCCTCCTCAGGGCCTTGCTAATGCTCTTCCCCATGCCTGGAATCCTCTTCCTGCAGATCTAGGTACAGCCAGCTTCTTTTCAGTCTTCAAATCTCACGGCAGATATTATATTCCCTTCTCAAGGAAAGCTTCCCTGATGACTTGATTTAAAAACTCCTCTCCCACCCTATCCCTCTCTCTGTCATGACCCTGCTTTCTTTTTCTTGGCTGCACTTACCACCATATGAAATGATCCTGTGTTTATTCGGTCTCTCCAACTACAATGGAAGCTCCCCAAAGGGTAGGAACTTTTTCCACCCATTCACTATTATCTCAGAGCTTAGCCCACTGCCTGGCACATAGTAGATGCTCAATAAGTACTTGCTCAATGAGCTGTACTCGCTGGGATATCACTCAATGCTCTAATAGGTGAGCCCCAAGTTCTCAGCAGCTTAACACCATCATTTTGTTCTCTGCCTCTGAAGGCCACGAAGTGTTTCTCATGAGTGGGCAGCCATCCCAGGGCCCAAGCTACTTCCATTTCATGGCTCTTCCATTCTCTAGGATGCCAGAGTCTCCTCCTTTCAACTGCAGGTGGAGAAAGAGAGAAAGTGGTGGGGGGAGTTGTGAGAGTCGGGGGTGGTTTATGGGCCTGGCCTAAATGTGGCTTATGTCACGTCTGCCTCCATGGACCAGATCTCAATCACACGACCACAGCTAAGAGCAAAGGAGACTGGGAAATGCGGCCTCCTTGTGTGCCAAGAGGAAAGTGGTTGTAGTGAGGAATCCTTCTCTGCCCCTGAGGGAATGGACGAATGAACACGTGGAATGATCTGTCACATACCTTCCAACTCAAGATCTCGTAAAATTCCAAGTCCTGCTGGTCCAGGAAATCTGACGCCCATTGCTGCCTGCCCTGTTTCATCTCCACTGTTGGAATAACTGAAGACAAAGGCTCAGGGCTGGAAATGTGCAGCCCAAGGGACAGACAGAAAGAGCTGCCAGGGCCTGCTGGCCCCAGATCAAAGCAGCCCGAGAGATCTGGGCTTTCCTGAGAGACACCTGCGTGGAACAGCTCTCACTCCTGCAGAGCAAGGGAGAATTGAATCCATTTGCTCAGGATGACTTCATACTGGGTTCTACCTGGGATACAGCAGATTTGGGAAAATTGGGGGCAGCCCTGGGGTCCCTGAAGGGCCTCCAGTGGAATTTAGCTCCATAGGCATCCGGAAGCATGTATTAAGTCCCTTCCTTGTACTACTTCTTTCTCCAGTGGTGGTTAGCACGTGGAAGTGCTAAGAGCAGTGCCTGGCACACAGTAAGCACTCAATACTCAATAAGCGTTTGCTAACACGAGCCTTTTCACCTTCATAGTGACTCCATGCATTCATTCATCCACCTAACATTTATTGCCCATCGTTGCCCTTCACTAGGTCCTGGGAACACAGCAATGAAGAAGAAAGATAGAGTGGGGAGTGATGAAAGACATCAACCTTGCCCTCACAGAGCTCCCGCTCTGGAGGGAGACCAACATTACCTAGGAATGGCTCCAACAGGAGAAAAACTGCACATGGTGTGTGCTGCTTTAGAAGAAGGTACTGGAGCTCTAGGGAGAGCACCAGGGGGCTCGACCTGGCCTGTGTAGGGGAAGAGTCAGAAAGATGCTCTTTGTCTTACCCTTTCTGATCCTTCACACACATACCTTGGATCTAATCTGGGGTGCTCCTCCAGCAGATACGTTCTCCTGGACAAACCTTTCTCCCTGGTATGTGCCCAGAACCAGCCTGAAGCTAGGGGTCTCAGCCCATGCCAGTACCCACAGCCTGGTCCTTTCCTGCTGTGTGGTTGTAGCCAGGCTGGCATGCAGGAGGACTCCACCCTGGGAGATGCAGGGGCTACAGGTTGTGGGGTAGAAAGTGAGGGTAGGGCTCCATGCTTCCTGAATCTTGATCAAGATGAAGATACCCAGTCCAGGGCCCGGGTGAGGAAGAGTCCAGCGGTCTCTGATGTGTGTCTCCCTGAACACACATCCTGTGCACGTCCCATGGGGTTGGCTCAGCTGCTGGGAACCCCGGCTTCTCCCAAGGGGCCCACATCCCTAAACCAGGCTCCCTTGAGCCTCTCTCTACATTTGCTGATGCTCTGCAGAACGTCCTGTGCAATTGTTTGAATATTATATTGCCCTTGGTTTCATAAAAGTGTTATCGAAATGAGTGAAGACCCGACACCCGGAAGCGTTTATCCCCAGAGGAAGAAGGGCTGGTCTCATAAACCCGGTATGTTGGAGACCAAGAAGAAAACTGCACGGAACAGGCCAGAAGTGGCAAATCTTTCACCTTAGTCAGCTACTTATTGGATGAAAAGTCACCCAGATAAATGTTCAACTGGGAAGGAAAAGAGCTAACGAAATGGACACGTACAAAATTCTGGAAGTAGACTATCAATGACCGTGCCTAAACAGTTTACTCAGAGACTTGATCATCTAGTTTAACCCTCCAGGGATTAAATGCTCACCTCTTTATAACACGGCGGACCAATGCTGATTTCCACACATTTGAATTTCATAGCATGCATGCGAATCTGTAATGCATGAAACTGGGTGAGGCAGGGGAGTTGCAGTGTCCTCGGCGGAGTGCCTCCTTGGGGCTTGCACTGGAGCTGCCTGGAGCCCGGGGAGCCCACAGGTTAATGAGCAGGACCAGGACCAGGACCCGGCCACCAGCCCCTGGAAAATCTCCCCCAGGGAGAAGGCCACCAGATCGCAAGACCCCAAGTCCACCCCCAGGAACGCAGGTCAGCCTGCCGCTCCCTCCAGTCTGCATCCAGCCCCGGGAGCAGGTGACGGGGGCATCTGACCCTCCACAGGCCCCCTAGAAACGGGGGGAGGGGACATTAGATGGAGTGCAGCACAGCCCCATGCGTCCTCCTCAGGAGGCCAAGGGCACCCAGGACGTGGAAATTAAAAAGGAGGAGGGGAGGCCCAGCATATTAACCTCCTTAATCTTTCATTTCTGACACAGATTGTGGTCCCTCATTTCAAAGAATTTCAAGCTAATGTCTGGAGGGCAGAAAAATCTATTTCCCAATACACGCTGCAACTTTTTCGCCAATCGACTGCCCTTCCTGGTACAATCAGCCGAGCATTGATTTTTTTTTTCTTTCTCTCTCTTTTTTTAATGCTAAAGCATCATCCAAAAATCTATCAATACGAACAACATCTTTGAAGAAAATACCAGAAGGCCCAGGCTGCTTCTTCATTAACCCCAAAGCTGCCAGCCTGAAATCAGGCCCAGGAAGGGGCTGCTACTGGAAGACGCAACCTGAGGAACACACTTGTGACACTTCCTGGAATGCTGGGCTCTCTCAGGATGTGTGGATGTCGGCATCTTTTGTCCTTAGGTTAGGACCCTTTACAACTGGGGCCAGTGAGGTTATTTCATTATAAATTAATTAACATTCGATAAGATTTAAAATTCAGTTCTTTGGCCAGGTGCAGTGGCTCATGCCGGTAATCACAGCACTTTGGGAGGCCGAGCTGGGAGTAGGGCTTGAGCTCAGGAGTTCGAGACTAGCCTGGGCAACACATTGAGACACTGTCTCTACAAAAAAAATTTTTTTTTTTTTTTGAGATGGAGTTTCACTCTTGTTGCCCAGGTTGGAGTACAATGGCGCTATCTCAGCTCACTGCAACCTCTGCCTCCCGGGTTCAAGCGATTGTCCTGCCTCAGCCTCCTGAGTAGCTGGGATTACAGGATGTGCCACCACGCCCTGCTAATTTTGTATTTTTAGTGGAGATGAGGTTTCTCCATGTTGGTCAGGCTGGTCTCGAACTCCTGACCTCAGGTGATCTACCCGCTTCGGCCTCCCAAAGTGCTGGGATTACAGCCGTGAGCCACCATGTCCAGCCAAATTATTTTTAAATAAAAAGATATATTTTTTAATTAGCCAGGCATGCGGATTTGTGCCTGTAGTCTCAGCTCCTCAGGAGGCTGAGGTGGGAGGATCGCCTGAGCCAAGGAAATTGAGGCTGCAGTGAGCCATGATCGTACCACTGCACTCTAGCCTGGGTGACAGAGCAAGACCCTGTCTCAAAAACAAAAAGAATAAAAATAGTAAAATAGGCCGGGGGCAGTGGCTCACGCCTATAATCCCAGCACTTTGGGAGGCTGGGGCGGGTGGATCACCTGAGGTCAGGAGTTCGAGACCAGCTTAGCCAACATCATGAAACACCACCTCTACTAAAAATACAAAATTAGCCAGGCGTGATGGTGCGTGCCTGTAATCCCAGCTACTCTAAAGGCTGAAGCAGGAGAATCACTTAGAACCTGGGAGACAGAGGTTGCAGTGAGCTTAGATTGCGCCACTGCACTCCAGCCTGGGCAACAGAGCGAGACTCTGTATCAAAAAATAATAATAATAAATAAATAAATAGAATTCCTCAGTCAAATGAGCCAAGTTTCAAATTCTCCATGGCCATGTGTGGCTCATGGCTCCCTCGTTGGACATCACAGGCCTAGAACATCTCCATTGTCATAGAAAGTTCTAGAAAATAGGGCTGCCTCAGAACAGGGCTCAGCACACTTTTTCTGTAGAGCCAGCATTCTGAAAATGCTTCATATCTTGATTCCAGTGATGGTTTCATGGGTGTAACATGTAATATTTGTGCTGTATATAAATTGTGTGTGTGTGTATATATATTATTGTGTATCTATATATATTTTTTACTGTATATGAATTATGCCTCCATGAAAAGAAAAATATATTTAGAACTCTTAGATTGTCTTAGGGAGATACAATGCCTGGAAAGTTTGAATCCTGCGGGATCCCCGAGCACATCCTTACCCCATGAGACCTTAATGGGGTTTCAGAGGCCTCCAAAGAGGGAGGATGCTGGGCAGGGGGCTTTCACTCATAACCCCCTTCCCCAGATCAGTATCCTTTATAAGGGTTCTAGGGACTGAGAAAGAGTTTAACAACAACAGCAATGGAAAGGTCAACTCTGTTTCCAGCCTTTAGGAATGTGAGAACTCTTGAGAAAAGTAGGAGGCAGAACCCATAGGGAGAGGGTACACGATGGGGGTGGAGTGTATGGGAATGAGTGAGCCTGGTGGTCTCGCGACCCTAATTCCCACTTCAGCCAGGGAGGCTCCCATGGTCTGTATTTTGCACATAGGGTTTCTGAGCAATAAGAATTCACTCATGGAAAGCTTCGGCTCCGTTTCAAAAGTTTGCACACTTTTGTCTTGGCTTTTAGCCCAAAACAAGCAGTAAAGTGGACAGTTAAAGGCACACGCCATGGAGCCAGAAGGCCAAGTTCAAATCCCAGCCGCAGCTGTGTGACCTTGGGAAAATCTCTTCATTTCTCTGTGCCTCAGTTTTCTCCTCTGTAAAATGGGGATAATAAGACCCAACTCACGGGTTCTTATGAGAATGAGAAGCATTAACGCTTGGAAAGCACGCTGAACCAGACTGAGCATCTCCTGTTTGTTTGGGGTCTGTCTAGGATGATGCCCTCATTCATTCCTTCAACAAGCTTGCGTGATGGAGATGCCAGGCCCTGGGAAAGAAGGCAGCCAGACCAAGTCACGACAAACATCCGTCTTTCCCTACCCCAGGTCGCACCTGTCTCTCACCTTCCGGAGACCCCACCTTCAGGTCCTTCCCGCTCCACCAGGCAGGTCCCTGGAGCTCAGCCCAGCAAAGACTGATGGCTTATCAGGACACCCAGGCCACAATCCAGAACTGGCTCTGATCCAGGAGCCACCAGTGTCCGATGTCCCCATGTCAAAAAGAGAAGCCACACTGTCCCAGACCTGAACTGGCTGTCCTCAGTGCCCTGTTGCACAGAGCCCAGACTCCCTCTCCAAGAGGCGGGATGCTACTCCCTGACCCTCTACATCTGGCAGAGATCCCATTCTGGGGCACACAGGCAACCTGAGGCTCTGTCCCCAGAGATGTTCACCTGTTCATCCAACCTGGTGGCTTCTTGTCCCGGGAAGCCCTCACCTTCAGTTAGTCACTCACTTGACAACTTTTTATAGGATGAGTACTTTGTGCTAAGCTGAGTCCCCGAGGCTGGAGACATAGGGAACGAGAGACACAGTCTGCCCTCATGTAGTTCACATCTAGTTGAAGAAATAAGCAATAAACAAGTAGAGATCATTTCACCTGGAAATCAGTTCAAAGAAGAAAATAACTCAACAGACTGGAAGCAGGTGTGGTCAGGGAAGGCTTCCTGGAGGAGGTGACAATTACACAGAAACTTTATAGATAAGAAGGAGCTGGACACAGGCAGATATGGGTGAAGGGCATTTCAGGCAAAGGCATGTGCAAAGGCCAGGAGGTGGGAACAAATTAGAGAGAGGAAAAAGGAGCAGAGTAAGCTAGGAAGCCAGTGGTCAGAGGTGAGAATGGCCAGTGCCCACCAAGCCTCAGCATACCTCTGTCCTGCTGGCTCAGTTGAAACTTTCCCTTGATCTAGAAATATACAACTACCATTGATCACTGACAGAGCCTGGTGGCTACCAGAGCTGCAGGGGTCTAGGTTCAAATCCAGGCTCAACCTCCTCCCAGGGAGTAACCTCAGGCCAGGGCATGACCCTCCTGGGCCTCAGTTTTCTCCTTGGAAAATGGGGGCCTAGTGGGGTTGCTGCAAGGGTCAGGGAAGGCATGTAATGGGCTTAACTCAGTGCCTGGCACGCAGTGAACGATAGGCCAATGTTGGCCAAGCCACAAAATCCGTCTGCCCTGACGTCAGGCAGGGCCTAATTATAGACGCCCAGAGGTCACTTTCAGCCTCTTGTGACTCAGAGGCAGTGCCAGGCAGCAGACAGTGTAAGAGACAAAGAATCAGGCCGGCTCGACCGATGCAGAGCCACGGGGAGTGCCTCAGTTTCCATGTCTATTAATCAGAGATATCAATGGGACCTGCCTCCCATGGCTATGAGAAGACTCCAAGATGGGCCCAGTACCTCATAGGAGCTCTGTCAACCTCCACAGTCCGCAACTGCACGCACAAATGGAAAAATCATTGTAATTTAGATAAATTTTCCCTTGAGGCTTTCTTTCTTTTATTCAACAAATATATGCTGAGCCCTTTGGTGCATCTGGCTCTGTGTTAAATACAATGTGTACAAAAAATGCCTGCGACAGCCACTGAGGGTTTACAGAGCCAATGAAGAGAGTCAGCAAGGTTACAGGGGCATATTTAATGTGCTCAAAGAACAAACTAGAGGTTCCAGAAAGAACCATTCTTCTTCTTTGTTCTTCCACTGGTTTGCTTATTCAGCCTCACAGCAGCCAGGCCTTGTCTCACAGGCCTTGGTGTCTGAAAACTTGCTGGGGCAGGCGGAGAATCCCCTACCCTGTCCCTGCATGTGGAACCCTCTGGTGTGACCCTGGCCTCCAAGAGGACCGTGTGCGCCTTGAGATCTGAGTTCAAGGCCTGGGTCTGCTCCTGCCTTGCTGTGAGAAATTGGGCAAGGCATGGAGCCACACTGTGCCTCAGTTTCCTCACCTGTGCATGACATGAGTGATGGTAATAATGAAAATGCCCTGTTGGGGCTGTTTGGGGGGTTAGATGTGATCACAGGGGCGGAGTGCTCTGTGTCCAGTGCTCCAACGGGGATGACTACTGTCATTACCCTCTGTCTAGGGCAGGGGCATCCAATTTTTTGGCTCCCTGGGCCACATTAAAAGAAAAAAATTGTCTTGAACCACACATAAAATACACTAACACTAATGATGGCTGATGAGCTAAAAAAAAAAATTGTAAAATATAAAAATAAAAACCTCACAATATTTTAAGAAAGTTTACAATTTTGTGTTGGGCCTCATTCAAAGCCATCCTGGGCTGCATGTGGTATGCAGGCACCAGGTTGGACAAACTTGGTCTAGGGAATGATGCAGCCTCCAGCACCAACATCGCCCCTGGCTCGAGGAAGGGAGACATACCCTGTACACACCCCCAGCTCTAACCCACTCTTGAGTCGCTACCCAACTCTTGAGTCATTTCCAGGTCACCCCCTGGAAATGAGTTTTTCTTGGGCCACAGTTTTTCCTGGGCCGCAGTTAATCATGCATAGACTACATTTCCCAGGTTCCTTTGCATCTAGGTAGGGCCATGTGACTAACTCTGACCAATAGACTGTGAGAGAAAGTGATGTGCATAACTTCAGGGCTGAAGTGATTAACAAGCAGGTGTGTCTCCTCAGTCTCTCTTTCCCCACCCACCTGCTGAATGGAACAGAGTTCAAAGTAAGTGTTGAAAATGGTAGAGCCGCAAGATAGAAGGAGCCTGAGTGCCTGAGTCACCGCATGGAGGCAGATTGCCCAACCAGAAATGCCAGCAGTGGGTTGTAACATTAGTGAGAAATAAACTTATAATGTGTTAAACCACTGAAGTGACAATTGCATCTGTTACAGCAGGTGGCATTGCCTTCCTTAACTATTACATATACATTATACCTTTTTTTCAGTTGTATATGAATTATCTCATTTAACACTCAACAAATTTCTAACACTAATAATGTGAGGTACTGATTTTTGAGGATTTAATCTGGGCCAAGCACTGGGCTAAGTCCTTTGCATACATTTTCTTGTCTTAACCACAATTCTATAAGGTGGGCTTATAGGATTATTATTATAGCCACACTACGGATGAGGAAACTAACACTCAAAAACATTCAGAATCCTACCCAGGGTCATCAGCTAATGAGTAGAAGTGGCTGGACCAGAACCCAGAGTTTACTTTTTTTTTTTGAGACAGTCTCTCTCTGTCATCCAGGCTGGAGTACAGTGGTGTGATCTTGGCTCACTGCAACCTCCACCTCCCGAGTTCAAGTGATTCTCCTGCCTCAGCCTCCCAAGTAGCTGGGACTACAGGTGTGTGCCACCATGCCTGGCTAATTTTTGTATTTTTAGTAGAGATGGAGTTTCACCATGTTGGCCAGGCTGGTCTCGAACTCCTGCCCTCAAGTGATCCACCTGCCTCGGCCTCCCAAACAGTTCACATTCTTAATGACTGCACCCATGGCCTCTCAGAACCCAATAAGTTAGATATTTCAAGCCTTGATCTATAAGTGATGACACTGAAGTTCAGAGAAGGTCCACAACTTGGCCATGCTCCTGGAACTAGTAAGTGGCAATGACTGGCTTAGAACCCAGATTTGTCTGGGTCCCAACTAGTGCTCTTGACCTACCCACATTGCTGCCTTGGTTGCCTTTTCCAATGGGCACTAAAGCTTTGACCCTGTTCCCATTCCCCAACATTACGGTGCCATGGCTGTAGGCAAATTTGGCATCCATAGAGCCTGTTATAATGCTAAATAAATTTTTCTCTTGGCAGCCTTGGCACTTATTAAGCACCTGGGAGGCTATTAGTGCCTTGTGCTGTCCAAAACACTTTAATTACTGTCTAATCAAGGTATCTTTCAACTCTAGGAGAAAAAAAAAAAAACAGGGGGAGATGTTCATGCACACAACTTTTGAATCCTTTGCTGTGCATTTCCCTCCAGCCATCACATCTCCTGGGTGTCATTCAGGAAAGGGACTAAAGAAATAAAGATGGAGAGAAATGGTCTCTAAACAAGGCTTCATTTTCACACAGCAGTCTCACTCTGTGGACTTGATCTGGAGGCAAAATGGACTGAGTGAATGATGATGGACGTACCAGGATGCTGATCACAGTGGTGTTGGTCTCAGGGAAAAATTGCACACGTCTGAAGGGCCTGCCAACAGGTCCCAGGTTAAATGAACTGTGGTGCATCCATGCAAAGGAGTACTATGCAGCCATTAAAAAGAAGAACATGGAACCATCTGGGCTGATGCAGACCAATCTACAGAAAAAGGGTTGTGCAGAACAGTGAGCCTCCTGTGAACCCATTTGTGTAAAAACATAAGGACATAGTTGTATTACAATTGTCAACATTTATTGAGGGATTAATATACACTATTTTAGGTAGTCAAATTCATTGCCTTATTTAGCCCTTGTAAGACTCCTATAAGGTAGAAAATATTGTCATTCCCAATTTATAGATGAGGAAACTGAGGCTTAGAAAAATTCAGTAATGAGTGCCCAGGGGCACCTCTTTAGTGAGTGGTAAGGCTGGGATTCAAACTCAGGAAGTCTGAAAGCCACTACTACCCATTAAATGACACTGCTTCCCCAACACATAAAGAGAATGATTGACAGGAGAGTTCCATTTCTTTGAAATGGGGGAGATTTGAAGGTGCAAGGTATATGAGGGACTACTAGGAATTGAGGGGATAGAGTTTTAACAGCCATATGGGGACAGGAGGCAAAGCCTGGAGCCCTCCAAAGGTAGAGTGTTGGAACTGAGACTGCTACCTAAAATCAGTGTCCCCAAAAGGTAATATTCTCAAATAAATAATAAAGTAGGGGAAAATTTGTGTGCAGGCAAAGAACAGCAACAAGGAATTTTGTCTGTCTTGGCTTGGGCTCAGGAAAAAAAAAAAAGCTCCCCTAAGACTGTGTGACTATGGACCTGTGATCATATCAATTTGGTGTTTAAATTTGAACTACACATACAGATGGGAACACCCAAACTGAGAAAAACATAAACCCCAGACCAGGGGTGATGATATTACGGAAAACAAGGCAGAAACAAATGCTGAACCAGACACCCTCAACCATGACATTCAAGATTCCCACAGATAACGCCATGCCTAAGATGAGCTTGCAATTCCAAATTATAAAACCCATGAGAAAGCAAACCACCATGAAAATGCCTGTAAGGTCACATGAGGAACTGCTAGCAGTGGTTGTCTTTGGAAAGTGGTAATGCAGGAATGAAGTGGAGCAAGACTGACTTTTTACTTAATACACAGCTAAGGCAGTTTGAAGTTTCTTAGTGTAATAATGCTTTCTTCTTTCAGTTTTAAAATAAGAGAATCACTTATCGGCCTTTTGGCTAAGATCAAGTGTAAAATAAAAACTATTTGAACTGAAAAGAAAGAATGGAAGGAAGGAGGGAGAGAGGAAAGGAGAAAAATTGGCTACAAGCCTCAGCCCCTACCTCCAAGATCACCCTCCTACCTCACCCTACACCAACTATGGGCTGTGGCCACTGAGTTTGGTGATGCTTCACAGGAAAGAGTTGGGATTCTTCCCATTTGCCAAGCATGCTTTCATATATGGTAATCAGCCACTTTGTCTAAAATCCATGATTGGGGTTGGTGCCACTAAATTTCCTCCAACAGAAGGAAGTTCCAATTTTAATTCCTCTTTGGGCACCAATCTATCGACAACCTCATTGTTTCGACCTCTTCAGTATTCTTCAAGTCTCATTACATGTATCCATCCCCTGCCCCCTCCTCTGTCCCGAATACATCTCATGCCAGGCTCAGGACATAGTCCTCCTGCCTCTCGTGCTCACCCCACTAACCCATCCACCAGGCAGCAGCCAGAGTGAGAGTCCCAAAATGCAAATCGGATTACTGCCCTGCTTAGAATGCTGTGACAGGTTCCCTTTCACTCAGAATAAACTCGGAGACTGGCCAGGCGTGGTGGCTCATGCCTGTCATCCCAGCACTTTGGGAGGCCAAGGTAGGTGGATCACTTGAGGTCAGGAGTTCAAGGCAAGCCTGGCCAACATGGTGAAACCTCGTCTCTACTAAAAATACAACAATTAGCTGGGCATGGTCCCCTTGAACCCAGGAGGCAGAGGTTGCAGTGAGCCAAGATCCCACCACTGCACTCTGGCCTGGGTGACAGAGTGAGATTCCATCTCAAAAAAATTAAAACTCTGAGATCCTTCCACAGCCAACAAGTGTTGGGGGATGCAGTCTCACTAATGGGTCTCAGGTCATCACCCTCTGCATCCCTGCCCTTTTTGCCCACCCCCTCACTCTGCTCCATTTACACTGGCCTCTCATCAGGCCTCAAATGCACCAGCTCAGGCCACCAAGTTAGCACAGAGAAGACACATCCTCTGTCTGGTCACTTTTCTTGTACAGAGAAACTCTTTTTCATCTTTCACATTCAATCATGATATCCTTGCCCTTGGACAGCCTCTCTGCACCCACCTAAAGCAGATGCTGAAGATCTCTGTGGTAGACAGAATAATGGCCTCCCAGAGACATCCGTATCCTAATTCCCAGAACCTGTGAATATGTTACCTTACCTGGCAATAGAATTTTGCAAATGTGATTAAATTAATGACCTTGAGATTGGGGGTCGGGGGATAACCGTTATCCTGGATTATCTTGGTGGGTCAAGAGTCCTTATAAGAGGAAGGCAGGAGGATTAGAGTCAGAGAAGGTGATGTAATGACAGAAACAGACAGATTGGAAGATGCTACAATGCTAATTTTTAAGATGGAAGAAAGTGTCACAAGCTAAGAATGTGAGTGGCCTGTAAAAGCTAGAAAAGGTAAGGAAATGGATTTTCCTCCCCCTAGAGCCTCTAGATGGAACACAGCCCTGCTAACACCTTGATTTTAGTACTTCTGACCTCCAGCATTGTAAGATGGTAAATGTGTGTTGTTTAAAGACACTAAATGGGTGAAAATTTCTTGCAACAGCCACAGGAAACTAATACAGTACCCTACCTGTGTTCCTCATGCCTGACCATCTCTGTATTATCCAGGAAGTCCAAATGCCAGCTCCAGGATTGCATTTCTGTTTTTGTGTTTTGTTTTGTTTTTTGTTTTTTGAGACAGCGTCTTGCTCTGTCGCCCAGGCTAGTGTGCAACGGCATGATCTGAGCTCACTGCAACCTCCGCCTCGCCTCCTGGGTTCAAGTGATTCTCCTGCCTCAGCCTCCTAAGTAGCTGGGATTACAGGCATGTACCACCACACCCAGTTAATTTTTGTATTTTTAGCAGAGACGAGGTTTCATCATGTTGGCCAGGCTGGTCTCAAACTCCTGACCTCAGGCAATCCTGTCTCAGCCTCCCAAAGTGCTGGGATTACAGGCGTGAGCCACCGCGCCTGGCCAGGATTGAGTTTCTGAAACTGCAGAAGGCACACTGGAAGTGCTAGAAACTAATGACTCTGGGAAGATAGTGTATCAATACCTCAGCTCCCTCTCCTCACAGGGTACACACCTCTGAGTATATTCTACATGGTCTCCCTGAGGTCCTACAGGCTTGAACTCCAGTTGCCTATCATGGTAACTGACTCAACCCACACTCCCTGTATTAGCTGCCTCCCTCTCCCTGTCTCACTGCCCCACCCCCCTTCAAGTGCTTCCTGGATTCATTTCTCAAACAAACTACTTGCCTTTGAGTCCTCGCTTCTGAGCAAGTCAAACCAAGACCCTTCAGAAAGGGTTTTATTCTACACTGCACCCAGCACAGCTGTACCTCTGCATCTCCCCAGTGGGAATGGCAGCCCCTCAAGGGCAGGATGGTGTCTCCAGGCCCTAGCACAGGGCCTGGCATGCTGAACACACTGGATAAATATTTGTTGAGTTGCTGACTGAATAATTCAGCTCTTTAAAGAAAACAGAACATCTTCTGGAAGATGCACGGGCACTCATACTACCAACAGGGCTTCCAAATTAGTGGTGGGGGTGGGTGTTGCTTTAATGGAGCCCAAATTTCTACCGCGATTAGTGGCCTCTATTTACATGCAGAGAAAGCAGGCACCAGAATACTGGCAGAGTTTGTTTTCGTAAGTGGATTAAATGCACCCCCGCCGGGCAACCAGCACCCACAGGTAGAGATCAGGCTTCTTGATCTCTGCAGATAGTCTTCCTGAAGAGCTCCTAGAAAGAGCCTGACTGGCTGGGTGCAGTGGTTCACACCCCTAATCCCAGCACTTTGGGAGGCCGAGGTGGGTGGATCACCTGAGGTCAGGAGTTCGAGACCAGTCTAGCCAACATGGTGAAACCCTGTCTCTACTAAAAATATAAAAATTAGCAAGGTGTGGTGGTGCCCACCTGTAATCCCAGCTACTCAGGAGGCTGAGGCAGGAGAATTGCTTGAACCCAGGAGGCGGAGGTTGCAGTGAGCTGAGATCATGCCATTGCATTGCAGCCTGGGTGACAAGAGCAAGACTCCGCCTCGAAAAAATAAAGTTAAATTAAAAAAGAAAGAGCCTGACCCTGCCACTGGTTCCTCTGACACTCTCAGGGAAGTCTCTTAGAGGAATCAGCTGGTTTTCCACCTTCATGCCTTTGTCTAGGCCATGCCTTCTGCCTGGAATTCCTTTTATCTATCTGTAAAACAATGGTTTATCTTTCAAGATTTGCCCCAAGCAGGACCTCTCTGGGGTCTTTCTTTTCCCTTTCTAGGACTGCCCAACCTGAGTCCCCCTTTTCATCTCTGTTGACACTTCAGATATCTTTGATGTCTCTGACACTTCAAGGTGTTGCATCTGGAGCAGGAATCCTGTCTGTTTCTCTCCATGCCCCAATGTCTGGTATACAGTAGGTGTCCAATGCTTGCCGACATGTACAGCTTCCTCCTCCTTGGCGCTAAGCCTGAGAAGTTTGGAGGCTCACCCCATGCCCTCACCATACCTGGTCACAACTGGGCTCTCCAAGGCCCAAAGTGAGGTGCCAAGAGGATTCCTAGACTTCTGTAGAAGGAGAAAAGAAGAGATGGGGAGGGAAAGCAAAGAGGCTGGGATGGCTGGACAAGGGACAATGCCCCACCACCACCAACCCACTCCTAGATCCTAGGGTGCCACGTCAGCACTGGGTACCCTCGTCCTATCACCCATCAATACTGCAAAAATCCTGGAAAGAACTCTGTCCATCCTGGCCACAAGATCCTACTGGGAGGCAAATTTCTGAATAAAGAGATGGAGACACGGACCCCAGGTTCTGGATTTGGAGCAGAAGGTCTAAGACTTAGTCCACTGTGTAGCCTCAGACAAGTCCCATGAGCCAAGGTGGAAGAGACCAACAGACAGCTTCCAAATGCCCCTCTCGGCTGTCCCTCCTTGGTAGGTCCTGGCCTGTCTCAACCTTCCCACAGGGCAGCTGTCGCGATTCAATGAGATGTGTTCAATGAGATGTGTTCACCTGCAAAACGTCACTCATCCAATCTCCACCCAGCTAATGAGCACCTACTGTGTGCCAGGCACTGTGCTAGGCCCCCAGGGTTGGGCAAAAAACAAAACAGACAGCGACCCTTCATTTGTGAGGAAGAGGAAGATGGGGCACAGCAGAGTGGACAGGAGGGGAACAGGAAGAAGAGAAAGAGGTGGGCAGGGCAGTCAGATTGCTGAGTCTGGCAGATTGCTGAGAAGATTGGGTTTGATTCTAAAGACAACAGGCTTTTGGAGGCTGAGACAGGTGGATCACTTGAACCCAGGAGAAGTTCGAGACCAGCCTGGGCAACATGGTGAAACTCCGTCTCTACAAAAAATACAAAAATTAGCCAGGTGTGATGGTGTATGCCTGTAGTCCCAGCTACTCAAGAGGCTAAGGTGGGATAATTACCTGAGCCCAGGGAGGCCGAGGCTGCGGTGTGCTCTGATTGTGCCACTGAACTCCAGCCTGGATGACAGAGTGAGACCCTGTCAAGAAATAAAGGGAAGGGAAGGGAGAGGGAGAGGAAAGGGGAGAGAGAGGAAAGGGAAGGGGAGAGAGAGAGAAGAGAGAAGGGAAGGGAGGGAGGGAAGAGAAAGAAAGAAAGAAAGAAAGAAAGAAAGAAAGAAAGAAAGAAAGAAAGAAAGAAAGAAAGAAAGAAAGGAAGGAAGGAAGGAAGGAAGGAAGGAAGGAAGGAAGGAAGGAAGGAAGGAAGGAAGGAAGGAAGGGAAAGAAAGGAAGGAAGGAAGGAAGGAAGGAAAGGGGAGGGAGGGAAAGAAGGAAGGAAGGAAAGAAAGAAAGAGAGAGAAAGAAACAAAGAAAGAGAGAGAGAAAGAAAGAGAGAAGAAAGAAAGAAAGAAAGAAAGAAAGAAGAAAGGAAAGGAAGAAGGACAGGAAAGGGAAAGGGAAAGAAAGAGGAATGGGGGAAAGAAAGAGAGAGAGACAGAAAACAGGATGCCCAGAGAAAATTTCTAGCACAATAGCAGCCTCCCACAACTTGTGCCCCTCCAAGATGTCCAAAACAGGTATATCCTTGTTTGGCATCCTTGGGTATCTGGCCTTTTCCCCCTAATAACCATGCCTCCCCTCTCTACAGGCAGCTGCTTGCAACCTTTGAATGTTCCTGGCTCAGTCTCAAAAACTAGAATCCTTGGCCGCCCTCTCAAAGGGATTAAATCACTCAAAAACAAAGTTAAACAACTTAGAGATAGTAGCAAGAACCACAACAAGGTGTAACAAAGGATCCGCGGCCATCACACTGAGCCCTTGGTGACTGTCTGGGTAGAAGGCACCCTGTTCTGCCCTGCCCTGGTTCTCTTATATACTCCTAAGGAGAGTTCATGCATTCCAGTAAATGCATCATCTTTCTTTGGGTCAGTTTGGCATTGCACTTCCCTTCTTTCCAGATTATTTCAAGAGGTGATCCTTGCTATTAACCAAACCTGCTCAGTACATGCCACACTGGTATGAAGCCCAGTTGGCCGCAAGGAGTGGGTGATCAAAATTTAGAGGCTGAGGCAGAAGGATCGCTTGAAGCTAGGAATTCAAAACCAACCTGGGCAACATAGCAAGACCCTCTCTCTACAAAAATAAAAAATAGCCAAGTGTGGTGGTGTGTATCTAGTAGTCCTAGCTACTCAGGAGGCTGAGATGGGAGGATCTCTTGAGTTCAGGAGTTCGAGGCTGCAGTGAGCTGTGATTGTGCCACTGTACTCCAGCCTGGGTGACAGCTCAAGACTCTGTTTAAAAAAAAAAAAAAAAAAATTAGCGGCCCCCCAGGGAAGGGTTTCTAGCCATCTGACTTGGGAATCGTGGGGATTCCTGTTCTTCCTCCATCTGCACCCCCAGACTCAGGCATATGAGTTGCTACCAGGCCACCTTCTCACCAAGAGTTAGAAGATCTGCCCACAGAGCTGGGGAAGAGGTGGAGCTGTCATGAATAGTGAAGATCTGTGCACTCATTCTGGAAGCATCTTATTGACAAACGAGTCAGTGGTGTAGCTACAGCAGGCAGCCTTGTCCATCACATTTCTCCTCTCAGCCAAACTCCTTGGCCCGCCCTCCAGGGCTTTTCATGGACTCGTACCTACTGACTTTGTCTGACTCACATCCTTCCATATCCCAACTTCCCCTCTTTATTCCAGCCCCATCAGACCAGGCAGCAGTCCCTTTTCAGCCTCCGCACCTGTGCACATGCTGGTTCCTTTTTCTGTGCCGGGTAAATTCATGTGCGATACCCAGCTAAAATGTCCCTTCCTCCAGGAAGCTCTTCTGGTCCTGAGTCTGTCTCTCACCTTAATCTGACGTTCTGGGTCCATCTCCCCCACTGGGCTAGAAGGTTCTTGAGGGTGTGAACTTTGTGTTTTACACCTTCACAGTTGGCCAGCACCCGGTACCAGACAGTCCTATGGAGTTACGTCACTTAAGCTTCGGAGCCTCAGCTTCCTCAACTGGATAATGGGATTTCCATGCCAACCTCCTAGCATCGTGGGGAGGAGGGAATGAGCAAGGCCTGTGAAGCTCCACCAGAAGCGGCCCCTCATAGCAGTCCCAGGGCTGGGCAGAACAGTGCCAGCCCCGACCTGGGGGCAGTGAGGATGACGACCAGTATGCATGAGTCCCCCGCCGCAGAGGTACAGACTACGGGTCATTCACTCCTTGTGGCTCAAAGCCACCTTCGTCTCCTGTCCTCCCCCTGACCCTGCAGAGGGAGCAGTCCCTGCCAGGTTAACACTCACTGACCTCATACCACACCGGTCAAGAGACCAAAAGGAGAACTCGTTTCCCAGCCAGGGGCCAGCTGTCCTCACAGAAGTCACGAGGCTCAGCACAGGTGAAAGCTGAGCCTGAGTCACGGAGGCGCCTGCCTCCTGCCCCCAGCCCTAGCAGGACTCAGACAGAACAGGGTGAGGCTCTCCCAGGTCCCAAAGACCTCCTGGTGCCAGGAGCTTCCCAGATGTCATCTCACATCCCCGCACCAGCCTGGTGAGGGGTGCACCCTTCGCATCCCCACTGTACAGATGGGAAAAATGAGGCTGAGTGTTGAATGACGTGCCCAAGGTCTCACAGCTGCTAAGTGGGGGAGCCAGGATTTGAACCCATGTTCCTAGGACATTCCAGTCTTCTCCACTTCCTGACCTTGGTCAGTTTCTGCTGTGGGTGTTTTCAGCCTGGGAACTCCCTCCCCTCCCCAATATCCACACTCTTTATTCAGGTGTGCAGCTGAGGGGGCCTTTGAGAAACAGCAGGTAACGATACAGGTTCTCACCCAAAGCTCTGGGATATTGTCTCCTCCGAGGGTCAGAGGGTTGGGAGCCTAGCTCAGCCAGCCCATAACTCACAGCCCGGACACAGGGGGCTTGTGCCAGAAGATCGAGCCCCAGCTGACCCCCCTGCTGTGTGGAGAGGGTCAGGAAGGGGCCCAGATCCACCCTCCCACCTGGCGACTGCATTTATTGAGTGCCTGCTCTAGTCACCACCCAACGAGTGGCTTGCTTTCACTTCCTTGCGTGTGTCCCGCATGACCCCACCTCCCAGTCTTTATGCCCGCAGGCCCTCCCTCATCTACTCAGCAGACATGCATTGAGCCCCTACTGTGTTAGGCACTGAGAAGAGGGCAGGGGACAAGGTGAACACAGTCTCTGCTCTGTTATCACGTGGAGGAAACACAATACACAGCAAAGTGAACCAGTCGCTAAATAAGTCAAGATTGCATGGAGCTGCAGAGGAAATGAACTGAGCACTGTGCATCACGTGGGGGCAGTCAGGAGGGCTCCCTGGAGGAAGAGGCACCTGAGCTGAATGCTTAGAGATGAGAAGGCAAGGGTCTGGAGGAGGAGCATGGATTCGCGTTAATGAAACAAGAGAAGCATTTGCACAGTTCCCGCCATACAGTGGGGCTCCCTCAATGTCATTCATGGTGTCTGCCTAATATAACACGATATAACCACACCATCCTTCAGCCACCGAGCGCTTTATAATTTATGTAGTGCAGAGCACTTCACAGTTTCTATCGCGTATTCCCACTCAAGACCTTCCTAGCTCCTCACATCTGCCCTGAGGTGCAGAGATGAGGACACTGAGGTTGAGAGGAAAATGTCACCCAAGGTCACGCAGGCAGATGTCTCCCTCCTCGCCCAGGCCTCCTGCCTCTCTCTACCTGCCTCCCCACCTGCCTTTCCCTAGAAGGCAGCGGCTGGAGGACTCCTGCCTTCACCCCCTCACAGGCCCACCAGCCTCCCGGGAGGGAGGGCGGCTCTGCACCAGCCCATATATAACCCACTCCACGCACCTTCTCCACATTAATAAATGGGGAACAGTGGGGTCATAAATCCTGGGGCTGCCAATGTCCCCGGGACCAGCTCTTTCTCTGGCCACGCACTAGTACTTTTTACAACCCATTAATTAGTCCCTCTAATAAAGTTTGACAAAATGATAACTTGCCCATGAAAAGTGTTGTAATAAATACATTTTCCCTAACTTTTGACCATTCGAGCATGGCCGCCTCATAAACCCTCTGCCACGGTTCACTGCCTTATTGTCTCTCTATATTTCTCCATCACCAAGGAAGTTCAGGGCCTGGGGCCTCATGGACTCAGGACAGGCCTGGGCCTGATTCTGGGAACCCAGCATCATCAGGGAGACAGCCACGGGTGGTCCCTCCTCTGCTCAAGACCTGCAGTGGTTCCCACCCCCACAGAATGGCAGTTGCCAGGCTCTAGTCTCTCCTTCCTGAGTCCTGTTCTATCCATGTGGCCCCTGAACAAACATTTTCTGGACATTATGTTTTCTTCAAACTGATTCTCTTAAATAACCTTATTTTGCAAGGAAGCTTTAGATCATCATTATGGAAAACTGGAAACACCATGTAATAATCACTGAAAAGGGGCCGGGCGTGGTGGCTCACGCCTGTAATCCCAGCACTTTGGGAGGCCGAGACGGGCGGATCATGAGGTCAGGAGATCGAGACCATCCTGGCTAACACAGTGAAACCCCGTCTCTACTAAAAAAATACAAAAAAAAGGGCGAGGCAGCGGGCGCCTGTAGTCCCAGCTACTCGGGAGGCTGAGGCGGGAGAATGGCGTAAACCCGGGAGGCAGAGCTTGCAGTGAACTGAGATCGGGCCACTGCCCTCCAGCCTGGGCAACAGAGCGAGACTCCGTCTCAAAAATAATAATAATAATAATAATAATCACTGAAAAGGAAATTAAAATAAACACAATGCAAACAAAAGATGTCACTAGGTCAGGCACGGTGGCTCACGCCTATAATCTCAGCACTTCGGGAGGCCGAGGAGAGCGGATCGCTTGAGCTCAGGAGTTCAAGACCAGCCTGGGCAACATGACAAAACCCTGTCTCTACAAAAAATACAAAAATTAGCCAGGCCTGGTGTCGTGTGCCTGTAGTCCCAGCTACTTGAATGGCTGAAACAGGAGGATCCCTTGAGCCTGAGAGGTCGAGGCTGCAGTGAGCTGTGTTCACGTCACTGCACTCCAGCCCTGGGTGACAAAGGGAGACCCTGTCTCAAAAATAAAAAATAAAAAAGTCACTAAATCTCAGACAACCATTACTGTTTTTTTCCTGGCACTTTGAGCCCAAGGTCTGTCTTCCCTCTTTTTGTTGTAAAGGAAGTTCAGTGAGGCTAAACAGGCATTAAAGACATATCAGCACCAAGCTGAGACTTTCTCCCCGGTGTAGACAGAAGGTCTGAAAAAGAATTTCAAGAGGAATGACGTCCCTTGGAGAGTCTCTGGGATTGACTCAGCATTAACAATTACATAATGAATGCCCAGGTGTCGTGGATCATGCCTGAAATCCCAGCACTCTGGGAGGTTGAGGCAGTTGGATTGCTTGAGCTCAGGAGTTCAAGACCACCCTGGGCAACATAGCGAGACCCCAGCTCTACAAAAAGTTTAAAAATTAGTCAGGTATGGTGGTGTGTGCCTGTAGTGCCAGCTACTTGGGAGGCTGAGGCAGGAAGACGGCTTGAACCCAGGAGTTTGTGGCTGCAGTGAGCCATGATCATACCACTGCACTCCAGCCTGAGTGACAGAGCAAGACTCTATCTCAAAAAAAAAAAAATTGTAAATGAAATCATTGTTTCCTTTCTGATCACTTTCCTGATTACTAACAAGAAGAAAACCTCGGTTTGGTGCTGATGTGTCTTTAACGCCTCCCCTTTTGCTAGCTCCCTTTTTAACAAAAACCAAGCAGACCTCAGGCTGAGAGCCCTCAGTGGACGGTAGCGCCTGGCTGGACTTTCACAGATCGCTCTGCTTTGTTTTTGTTGCACTTTTGTTTAAGGTCACCGTCTTTTCAGGGCAAGTGGAACGTGCTTTTCATTTACTCTGGCAGTATAAAGTGTCCTTTTTAAATACGCTCATTTAAGCTGAAAGAATGAGTTGGTTTCATGAAAAGTACCGAATCAATATGAGCATCGGTAGAAGAGAAATTAGGAAAAATGGCAAAGTGGAAAGTGGATGATGGGCTGGAGGGGCTCTTTCGGGGCAGTTGGGGGCTCCCAGGTTCACAGCCCAATCAACATAAAGAGCAGTCCCTCATTTCACAGTTTGCAAAAGGCTTTTCCAAGCATCGTCTCAGTCAATGCATCCTATGCCCGGTGACCCTGTTTTCCAGGGCCTCACCCACAGCCAAGGCCACGTCTTGTAAGCATCCCAGCTGCCAATCACAGACTATTGCGGGCACTTTATAGACATCGCTGAACCATGCCCTACACCTGGCTTGAGTGGAAGACACAACTCGGACCCCACATGCCAGAAGAGGAAACTGAGGCTCCAAGAGTCACATGGCAGTTTTTTTCCTGCAGCAGTTGTGACAAATTCGCACAAACTCATTGGCTGACAACAACAGAAATGCATTCCCTGACAGTCTGGAAACGGAAGCCTGAAATCAAGGCATCAGCAGGGCCATCCTCCCTCCAAAGCCTCTCAGGGGGATCCTTCCTTGTCTCTTCCAGCTTCCGGTGGCCCCCGGCATTCCTTGGCTGGTGGCTGCATCCTTTCAGTCTCTGCCTCCATTCCCACACGGCCTTCTCTTCTGCGGCCTCCTCCCTCCTTCTCCTTCTCCAAGGACACCAGTCACTGGACTCCGGGCCCTCCCTAATCCCAGTTGATACCGTCTCAAGATCCTTTATTTATTTACATCTGCAAAGATATTTTTTCCAAACAGTGACATTCACAGTTTCTGGGGGACATCTTCTGGAAGTGGGTGGGGTCACCATTTAACCCACAACAAGCAGTATCAGGATTGATGCTTAGAACGGAGCCTGGTTTCCTTCACTGGACACACAGGCGCACAGCGGAGCCCACCTCCCCTGCCCGTACCACCATGGGTTGCCCACCCCGCCTCCTCAGACCCACAAACTCAAGGCGCCTGGTGAAACAGCAGGCACCTGGTGTGGCAGGAACCAGGCCTCGCACCGTCTCATGCTCCCATTTAATTAGGACAGAAGACTGAACTCTGCTCAATGACACCGGCATCAGCCCACTCACCTGCTTAGGGACCCATCTCTTTGAGGAAATTTATAGCCGTAATTTAGTAGGTGAATTATGGCTGCTGGCACCTGAGCCATGAGAATTGCCCGGGAACATTAAACCCACCTGCTAACACCCCTTGATGCTGGAACCACCCTCACGGCGCCTGTAAAACAGGGAATGGCAGAGAATGGGGACCCTCCTGGGAGCCGCAGGGCCCCCAGGACCGCAGCAGCCTCCTGAGCTGGGGGCAGAGAACTGGGTTTTCCTCCAAGTGCTGCCTCACTGGGTGACCTGTAGTGGGTCCTCGGCCCTTTCTGAGTGCCAGTGGCCTGGCGATGCCAAGTGTAGTGTGCTGGCCAGCAGCATCTAGGAGATGGTTAGAACTGCAGACACTCAGCAACCCTCACTGAATCCAGACCTGCATGTTACCAGGTCCCCACTCCAGGGGTGTGTGGCCAGAGTGACGCTTGGGAAGCGCTGGCAGAAGCACAGGATGGAGTATGTCTTGGTCTCTGGGAGGTGCTATAACAAAACACCACAGAGTGAGTGGCTTATGAGCCACAGGAATTCACTACTCACAGTTCTGGAGGCTGGAAATCCAAAATCAAGGCCCATGGGCAGGTTCAGAGTCAGGTGAAGGCCCACTTCCTGGTTCCTAGACTGACTTCCCGTCTCACCTGGTGGAACAGGCAAGGAAGCCCTCTGGGGCCACTTTTATAAGGGCACTAGTCACATTCACAAGGGATGGACTCTCGTTACCTAATCACCTCCCAAAGGACCCACCTCCTAACACCATCACCTTGGGTGTTAGATTTCAACATACAAATTCTAGGGTGACACAAACATTCCAACCATAGCAGGGCACAAACCATGCAAGCCTGGTACACCACGAATCCAGTCCCCAACATGGACCATGCACATGCTCACAGTCCCTGCCACCCCTCAGAGACACCACACATGGTGCACACACACCTCACTTCACACATTCGTGGAAACGCACTCTCCAATACACAGCACACACAGCACACATTCATATATGCACCTGTGCGCAATCTGTGCCCATTCCCAAATGTGTCAGTGATGGTAGGATTGCAGGCAGCTGAGAAAGACTGCTTGAGGTTCTCATACACATTTGTCCATTCAGCATATTTACTAGCCAATGACTGGGAGCCAGGCATGCAACAGGTGTCAGTGTATGAAGTTAAAGAAGGAGGAGTCCCTGGCCCTCAGCTCAAGGTCACGATGTGGTCTGATTGATGCAATAACAGGTGGATACACACAGTAATGGGAGAGGGAAGGGGAGGAGATCAACAAGCCCTTGGGGAGAAGGTGGACCAGAAAGGCTTCCCAGACAAAAAGACCTGGGCTGGATCCTAGCAAATAAGTATGAGTGTTCTTGGCAGGCAAAGTAAGTGTATTCTTCTGTTTTCACACTGCTGTAAAGAACTTCCTGAGATTGGGTAACTTATAAAGGAAAGCAGTTTAATCGACTCACAGTCTATCTTGCCTGGGGAGGCCTCAGAAAACTTGTGATCATGGCAGAAGGTCAAGGGGAAGCAAGGCACCTTCTTCACAAAGCATCAGGAAGGAGAAGTGTTGAGCGAAGGGGGTAGAGCGTTATTATACCACCAGATCTCGTGAGAACTCACTATCACAAGAACAGCATGGCGGAAACCATCCCCATGATTCAATTACCCCCACCTGGTCTTTCCCTTGACATGTAGGAATTATGGGGATTACAATTCGAGATGAGATTTGGGTAGGGACACAGAGCCTAACCATATCAGTAAGAAAGGACATTTTCAGTAGAGAGAACAGAAGCAGCAAAGTCTTAGAGGCATAAATAGGTGGCTCAGGGCAGGCGAAGGTGCAGAATGTATGCCTTGCCCTGATACCAAGGTTCCTAAATTGGACTCAAGTCCTCTTATCCTCTCCACTCCCCCGCCGCCCACACCCCAATCAGGCCACCCTCACCTCTTCCTTGCACCAAAACAACAGCATTCTTGCAGGGCTCCTTGCCGGACTTAAGTCTTACTCCTTCCAGACCCACTCACCTCCCTTTACAGCCTCAGGGACCTTCCTACCATGTAAATCTGATCATATCACCCTCTTGATAAGCCCTGCCTTGGCTCCCTAGTGCCCTAAGACTAAAGACTAAAGTTTCCAGGTCTCTCAGGTTCTGTCCAACTCTCATATCAAGTTGCATCTGCAATGCTGTTGTAATCTCACCCAGCTCCCTCACGCTGCCTTACCTTTACATGCACCATTTCTTCTGCCTGAACGTCCCTTTCCCAACCCCCTTCTCCACCTGTCAAACTCCTATTCATCCTGCAAAACCCATGCTGCCAAAGGTCTTTTCATCCAAAATGCCTTCCATGAGAGATGCTGGGAAAGGGAGAAATAATTAAGCATTGGGGTCAGGTCTTCAGTGGTTTCTCAGAAATTCAGGCTCTGGGATGAGACAGGGGCAGGAATGTGCAGGGGTTCTGAGGTTCAAACACATCCACAAGGCAACCCCAAAACATTTTGCCGAGTTTTTTCTCTTTCTTTCTTTTTTAAATTAGATTTTCATATTTCAGAGATTAAGAAGCTCGAAACATTTTCCATGATAATCTTTCCTAGTGCCTCAAGACAGCCAAACTGGTTTTATTTTTATTCACTCAGATCTGAGCTTTTTGAGCACTTAGGACAAATGAAGCCCTATTTCACAAAGAAGGAAAACACACAGAACCCACCCCCTAGAGGCCTGCACTAGACTGAGGACATGGGTAAATAACAACAACAATAATGATAACGATGGCTGTCAGGGCTCCGGGAAGGGGTACTACAGACAAGGTCTCTGACCACAAAAGAGGCTGCACAAATCCACATAAAACTACCTCAAACCAGCGAGGCAGTAGGTCATGCGCTGAACTGGGGTGTGAGGAGATTTCAGAGGCTGTAGAAGGGCCGTGTGGCAATCCAGGAGGGCTTTATGGAGGAGGGAAGTTTCTCCTCCCACAGCCTCAGTGACCTAAATTCCCCCTAATGAAGACAGGCCACTGGGGCCTGGCCTGGGTGTGCTGGTCCCTTGCAGCTATTTCAGGCACCCTGTGCTCCATCGAGGCAAAAGTATACTCCTAAGTGACTTTTCAAATGAGATTGTTCAGAATTCCCAGCCAGTGCAATTAATGGATCCCAAACACTGTTAATCATGTTTTCTGTAGCCAGTGTATACAGAGGCTGATCGATCCTCCCTGAACAGCCAATTACGGAGGCACCGCAGATCAAGCCCGCCTGGAGAGGTAAAGAGGCCACGCCTGGTGCCAGCGGGGGGTTTTAGAGACTTTTCACCAAGCAAGGCTCCATGCGAACCCACCTGCCTGCCTTCGGGGCACCAGCAGACTCAAGCCAGATGGAGTTGCATACTCACACCCAGAGAGCAGAAGACCCTGAGACCTTTTCACGTGGGAGGGAGCAAACGAGCCTGATTTCTGAGTGTGCTACCGTATGTGCATGTGAGGTGTCTTTGTGCCAGGTGCGTGTGTGTATATGTGCAGAAGAGGTGGCTGCGGGTGCTAGTGAGTGAGTGTGTGTGGGGGCATGACTGGAAGGATGTATGGTTGAAGAGATGAGTGTGCATGTTTGTGTCTGAAAGCTACGTGTTATTGCAACTGTGGGCATGTTTGGGTCCAATCAATCTGCTATAACAAAATACTGTAGACTGGATGGCTTGCAAACAATAGAAACTTACTTCTCATGGTTCTAGAGGCTGGGGAGTCCAAGACCAAAGCTCTGGTAGATTCCATGTTTGGTGAGGGCTGGCTTCCTGGTTGAGAGATGGCCCCTCCTTCTCAAAGTGTCTTCACAAGGTGGCAGGGGTGAAGAAGCTCTCCAGGGCCTTTTGTTTTGTGACGAAGTCTTGCTATGTTGCCCAAGCTAGAATGCAGTGGTGTGATCTCAGCTTACTGCAACCTCCACCACGCGGGTTGAAGCAACTCTCATGTCTCCGCTTCCCAGGGAGCTGGGATTACAGGCATGTGCCACCACACTGGCTAATTTTTTGTACTTTTACTAGAAATGGGGTTTCACCATGTTGGCCAGGTTGGTCTCAAACTCCTGGCCTCAAGTGATCCACCTGCCTCAGCCTCCCAAAGTGCTGGGATTACAGGCATGAGCTACTGCACCCAGGCTAGAGTCTCTTTTTTTATGAATATTTTTTTGAGACAGGGTCTTGCTCTGTCACCCAGCCTGGAGTGTAGTGGTACAATCACAGCTCACCGCAGCCTCCAACTCCTAGGCTCAAGCAATCCTCTCATGGAATCCCATGTAGCTGGGACTATAAGCACGTGCTACCACATTCAGCTAACTTTTTTTTTTTTTTTTAAGTAGAGACGCAGTCTCACTATGTTGCCCAGGCTGGTCTCAAGCTCTTGAGCTCGAGAAATCCTCCCATATTGGCCTCCCAAAGTGCTTGGATTATAGGTCTGAGCCACCACACCTGGCCTGGGACCTCTTTTATAACAGCACTACTATGGTTTGAATGTCTCCTCCAAAGTTCACATTGAAACTTAATTGCCATTGTAAGGGTATTGAGAGATGGGGCCTTAAGAGGTGCTTAGGTTATGAGGGCTCTGCCCTCATGAATGGACTAATGCCATTATCACAGGAGTAAGTCAATTATGGTGATAATGATAAAAGGATGAGTTTTGCCCAACTCTCTCTTGGTCTCATGCACTCACTTGCTATGTGATGCCTTCTGCCATGTTCTGATGCAGCACAAAGGTCCTCAACAGATGCCAGCACCATGCTCTTGGACTTCCCAGCCTCCAGAACCACGAGAAATAAATTTTTTTATTATAAATTACCCAGTCACCGGTATTCTGTGATAACATGAGAAACAGGACTAAGACAAACACTAATGCCATACATGACATGAGGGCTCCATACCCATGACCAAATCACCACCCAATGTCCCCACCTCCTAATACCAATACCTTGAGGGTTAGGTTTCAACATATGAATTTTGGGGCAACACAAACATTCAGTCTCTAGTGGGGTAGATGTAGGTGTTAACCAGGTTAAGTGTGGGAATGTGTGCAAAATTAAAGTGTGCCTGTGAGTGTGTGGAGCAGTGACAAAGAGGGTGTGTTGATCAGAGCCGCTCTGAAAAAGTGTGTTCATGAGTGAGGGATGGGTATGAGTTAAGTGCAAGTACACACATGTGTCGCCAAGGGTAGGCATAGTGAACAAACAGTATGTGGCTGAAAATGTGTGTGTGACTGGCAGAGGTAGGGACAGCGAGTGTGTTAGTGAAGGGGTTCCCATGGGAAGAAACGTGGGTGCATTGGTGGTCTGTAGTATTCACAGGCATAGATAGTCTTTGTCCCTCCATGCAGAAGGATCACTCTGTCTTGACAGTCAACATGGCCACGGGACTTGCTCTGGCCAATAAAATGTGAAAATACCATGTGTCACTTTAGGTGGAGTTTCAAGAGCCTCTCCCTAGTTCACTGTCTCCTTTGCTCTTCCATGACCACGAGAAGAGAGAGGCTGCATATCAGTGTGCTAGGAGGAAAGATAAAGTGAAAGAGAGCCCTCACCCTGCCATGATGGATAGAGCGTGAGCAGGAAATAAGCCCCTATGGATCCAGCCCAGGCTGACTGATACAGGGACTGGGTGTGAATGAGGGGAAGTGGGAGTGGGTGGGGCAGAGAGAGTAAGATAGCATAGGTGTGAGTGAAACCTCTATGGCTGAACAATGCTGTGTTGAGGGATGTTTGTTACTGTGGCATAATCCATCCTGTGCTGACTGATACAGGGACTATGTGTCCTGGTCAGTAAGGGAATGTGGGAAGATGAATTTGTGAGTGAGACTGTGTGTGTGACCACATCCAGTTGCTGTGAGGGAGTGAGGTTGTGAGTAGGGGTGTGAGGGAGGTCTGAAGGAGGTATTAAGGGTGTAAGGGGCACCTTCCCCCACCTGGCACCTTCTCTGTATCTGGGGCCCCAGGCAGAAGTTGTACAGAGTATCCTTCCACTGCCCACACCGGATACCAGTGGCACCTGCACTCCTTCCTCTTTGCCACTGAAATTTCTCTCAAATCATTCAGCTTCTCCTCCCCATCATGCTACCTACTAACCTAACCTATTCTCCCTACTGCTGGCCCCTATCATGTCCATCTGGAGGGCACAGCTGCCCCCTCCAACTGCACCCGCACTTTCAGGCCTTTCTTGGCACAGCAACCAGAAGGCTCTTTCTAAACCCAAGTCTGACTCTGCCTTTCCCTTCTTTAAAACCCTCCGTGGCTCCCGTGGCCCCATCACTCTCCTCCCCATAGCCGAGTCTTGACTCACCCTGTCTCTCTCAGGCTCCTGCCACACTGACCTCCATTCAACCTGTCAGAGCTCATGCTTCCTCTCCCTGAACACCCTTCACACATGCTGTTCCCTCCCAGCCTAGAATGCTTGTCCCTTCTGCTCTTTACCTAGTTCATATCTCAGCTGCCACTTCCTCCAGGAAGCCCTTCCTGATATACACTCTCATCACTCTATATGTCTCTCTCTCGAAGCACTGTGTGCTTACTCTGTGAGCTCCCTGTTGGGGAGTGGGGAGTGGGGACTGGGTAGGGCCAGGATCTGCTCTTGTTCACCACTGTGTCCCTAATACTGGCACTGTGCCTGGCACACAGTAGGCACACAATAAATGCTTGTGAATGAGCAAATGACTGAGTATGCATGTGTGCATGTATGTATGTGGGTGTGATGTGTATGTGGGTGTGCCCCTGCAGTGACAGCTTCTAGAACCCAGCCTGGCCCATGCTCTTTCTTCTGTGCCTCTCCCTCCCCCAACAAGAACCTCAGGGGATGGGGCAGCCTCCCCATCTTTTCTGCACATCTCAGGGGCAAGCAGGGGTGACCTAAGGGGAGAGAGGGGCTGCAGGACTCAGGCAAGGAAAGGAAGGTCTGGCTGCAACCAGCAAGGCAGGCTTGGAGGGGATGGCACTACCCTAATCACACGTAGAGAGTCAGGGAAGATTGGAACACAGGTCACTGGGGACTGAGACTGGTGGGGTGGAGAGGGCTGTCCATGTGGAGGGTAGAGCAGTGAGAAAGGGAAGCAAGAAACTGACTTCTTTAAATTTAAGCTTCATCACTGCAGGGACCACATCTGTTGTATTCACCACTGTAATCTCCAAAGTATAGTACCTGGCACATAATTAGTTCTCAATAAATACGGGGGAGAAAAAAGAAGGACAGTTTATTGTTCCCTAGGGCTTTGGGGGTTTTTTTAGAGATGGGGTCTCACTATGTTGCCCAGGCTGGTCTCGAACTCTTGGCTTCAAGCGACCCTCCCACTTCAGCCCTCCAAAGTGCTGGTATGACAGGCAGGAGCCACCGTGCCCACCCTCTCCAGGATTTTTATAAATCAGTCCGGGAGTCCTGGGCTCCAATTGAGATTCTGCCGTGTATCAGCCGTGTGAGTCTGGGCAGTCCATTTGCCTTTTTGTAACTCTGTGTCCTCATTAGTAACATAAAAGTGAGATTCGCAGGCCCCTGTGATAGACAATTGTTTCTGCCTGTCCAGCACCCTGATTCTCCCTCAGGGATCATCCATCATTCTCCCACCTCCCTTGGACTGTGATGTTAGTTGTTTTTTGATTTTTTTTGTTTGTTTGTGTTTGTTTGTTTGTTGAGACGGAGTCTTGTTCTGTTGCCCAGGCTGGAGTACAGTGGCGCGATCTCAGCTCACTGCAACCTCTGCCTCCAGAGTTCAAGTGATTCTCCTGCCTCAGCCTCCCAAGGACCTGGGATTACAAGCATGTGCCACCATGCCCAGTTAATTTTTGTGTTTTTTCAGAAGAGACGAGATTTCACCATTTGGCCAGGCTGGTCTGGAACTCGTGACCTCAAGTGATCCTCCTGCCTTGGCCTCCCTCTGTGATGTTTAAGAGAGACTGATCCCAGTCCCCAGCTCTTAGAAGGGCACATGACCTGGGCTTGGCCAATCAAAGAGCTCCATTCCTAGTCCTGTGATTGGCTCAGGAACAGGCACGTGACCCAAGTACAATCAGTGAGAATGAGTCCAGGAACTTGTGCCTGGAACTTGTGCTGAAACTATTAATAAAAAGCTTTTTATGTTTTTCTTGTCATAGTTCTGACAAGAGAATATAGTTCTGGGATTACTCAGGATTCTGTAAAAAGAGCTTGCCTGTGAGAGGAAAATAGGACCAGGTCCTGTCCTGTGGACATTGTTGGAACACCTGGATCCAGCCATGCCTGAAGCCAGTCCTGAGCTCTGTGTGTGTGTGTGTGTGTGTGTGTGTGTGTGTGTGGCTGGCACATAAGTAAAGTTATACAAATGGTAGCTGTAATTAGCAGAATAGGATATGGCACACAGTAGGTACTTGGTGATGTTAGTGCCTGCCTTCTTTCATTCCCCTGCCCCTGGAAACATTGTAGCCTTACTGCCATCTCTTTTTCTGTCCATTATAGATGCTTCCAGAAGGATTGTGGGGCCACGTTCAGGGCATGAGAAAAATGTGTTAATGGTACAATGTCTGTCAGGGCATTTTCCCATCAAGCTGTTCTTCTTCCCCACTGAAGATGCTTAAGGGATAAGACAGATGCCAAAAGTAATGAGGCCGAGAGAGCTGCCGTGGTCCTTGCCTGGCAAATTCACAGCTGCAAACCATTCAGGCCCTGGGGCAGCCACAGAGAGGGGAGGAGCAGAGAGCCCTCGGGGATCTTCGGGGACTGGGCACCTCTGCATTAGGCCAACAGTGGGGCCTGGGGTTTGAGAGCTCTGGGCAAGTTCCCATCAGCAAGATTGTGAGTGCATTTAGTGAACGCCTACTGGATGCAAGGCCTGTGCAGTCGTGAATAATAAGAAATGAGGAAACTAGATCAGAGAGAGAAGACCTACACTGAGTAGGTGGTTTTTAACTCCTTATTGGTTGAAAGAGTGGACCTTCAGAGATCCGATCCATGGATAGCCTTCACGCCCCAAATGGCCAGGTCAGTGTGGGCAGGGGCGGCACTAACCTGGCTGAACGTGGGGAGGGAGCAGAAAGGGCTTCCTTGGGGTTGCTTGTGGACTGAGTTGAGCCTTAAAAGAATGAGGTCTTAGCAATGAGAAATCCTGTGTGATGGGGTAGAGAGAAATTCCTGGGAGGGGCAAAGGAGCAACATGCCCCCAGACTATACAGGAAAGCCGGCTGGCTCCAAGCGCAACAGGTACCTTACAGATCATGCTAAGGAGCTCAGGCTTTGGGCTGGAGCACAGGGGAGCTATGGGAGGGCTCTGAGCAAAGGACTTAGATTTGGGCTTTAGATTTAGAGTTAGATTTGATTTAGATTTGGGCTTAAGAAAAACCTCTCTAGCTACTATCGGATAGCTTCGAAGGAGAAATCCCGGAGGACGTTAGCATCAATCAGGTGAGTGATACTGGGGGCTACTGGGGGCTGAGACTGATGCCAGAGATTTCAGAAGCAAAATCGAAAAGCTTGGCAGGTTTTTGAGTCAGATGGAAGGCAGCGTGGAGGAGGCCCAGGGAAAGAAATAGGACACTCAAGTTCAAGGCCTGGCCTTCTGGGGCTGGGATGCAGTTTCCTCTTCTGAAAAATGGGACTTCATCAAATCTGTCCTGCTAAACTCAGAGAGTTGGCATGAAAAGCAAGTGATAGGATGACTGGGAAAATGCCTTGAATTGTATACACCTGGGTCGGCAAAGGTTATCTGTAAAGAGCCAGATAGTAACTACTTTAGGCTTTGCGAGCCGTAAGTTCTCTGTCCCTCCTACCACTCAACTCTGCACCACAGACCATACATAAACAGGTGGGTGTGGCCGTATGCCAATCAAACTTTATTAGCCAGGGGGTTGTGGTTTGCCAGCCTGATTTAAGGCAATATGCAAATGCCAACACTTTCTTCTTAGCACTCCTGATATCTCTTCTCTCTTGGCCCTGATTTCTTCCTATTTTCTCTGTCTCCAAAGATCACAGCCCAGACAAAAAGAAAGTACACTTGGCCCTCCATATATGTGGATTCCACATCCATGGACTCAACAAACCGCAGAGTGAAAATATTTGGAAAAAATAAAATGGATGGTTGTGTCTGTACTGAACATGACTTTTTTCCTTGTCATTATTCCCATTCCCTGAACAAGACGGTGTAACAACTTTTCACATAGCATTTACATTGTATTGGTATTATAACTAGTTTAGAAATGACTTAAAGTATGTGGGAGGATATGCGTAGGTTACATGCAGATAGTACTCCCTTTGTATATAAAGAACTTGAGCATCTGTGGATTTTCATACCCATGGGGTATCCTGGCACAAATTCCCCATGGATACTGAGGGATGGCTCTACTTCTCCATAGGTACTCATTATATAAATAAGGAAACTAGATCAGAGTGAAAAGATCTACACTCAGTAGGTGGTTTTTAACTACTTATTGGATGAATGAATGGACCTTCGGAGATCCAATCCATGGATAGCATTCATGCCCTAAATGGCCAATCCTATACTCGTGGCAGACATCACAAATCAATCCCAGCATGCTTCTCCATGGAGCATTGATTCGGCTTCTAATTTCTCAAGTCAACGTTCCAAGCAGCCACCTTCAATTGAGAGTGGCACGTAAGAAGAAATGGAAACTAGTTCAACCCTTCTATTTTGTAGATGAGGAAATGAAGGCAAAATAAGGTCTCCTGGGGGGTCTGTGTGGACCAGCTGGTGCCCTCTGGCTGCCTGTTTCATCTAGCCTATCCAGAAGCTCCAGAGAAGCCCTCGTCCAGCTGGGCAGGCAGGGGGTGCCAGAGAGAAGCACAGCTGGGCAGCTGGCATGGGCTCATCCCAGCGCCTCCCTGCCCAGCCACGCTGCGCTCGGCTCTGGCGGGGTCCCTTCTGTCCCCTGCCCGCCTGCTCCCCACAGCTGCTCTTTTGAAAGCCCTGCATGGGAAGCTGTTGATGTGTCTCTCTGTCCCCTTTTCAGACCATTGTCCCCTCGCTGGCGCCAGCCGTGTTCTTCTCTTGGCTGCTTAATTAACAGTATTATTAAAGCCTAGAGGAAAGAGTCACCCAGATCCTCCCTCAAAGCCACTTACGCTTGGGAAGAGGAGCTGCAAGCAGACAGGAAGCAGGGGCTGGTGCCAGGAGATGCCCCCTCCCTGCCTCCAGGGCTCTTCACTTGCCAATGCCCAGTGGAACCACTTTTCCCCACCTTCCTGGGGCAGCCATTGAGGGCCCCGGAGGGAAGAGGCAGGGAGGAAATGACTTGCAGCAAGCTTGTCTGGAAGCACCCAGGCCTGGTTGATAAACCCTGCTCTCAGTAATGGGTGCAAGTCTTTGGGGAGAGGAGCTAGGCCCCCAGCCCCAGGATCAGCTCAGAACTCAACAGTCACATCCTCACTACTTCTATGCAGAGAAGCAGCAGAAGCAGTAACTGGAAAACATGTCCAGTAGCTGTGTGACCTTGGGCCAAACCATCAGCGTCTCTGTGCTCAATTTCTCCTGTGTAAAAAGTGCTTCTAATGCACCTGGTCTAGTGATAAGCACTTCATGTGCATTATCTTACCTATTCCTTGTTCCAATAATCTACTGCTATATTACAGATCACCCCAAAACATGGTGCCTTAAAGCAACAACAATCACAATCTGTAATTTATGCAAGGTGCAGCGGGAGAGCTCATCTCAGCTGCACACAGCATCGGCTGAGACAACTTAACTGTGGGGTAGAGAACCCACCTCCAAAATAGCTCACTCACATGACTGGCACGTTGGTTCTGGCTGTTAGCTGGGATCTCAGCTGGAGCTATCCACTGGGGGCATGAGGGTGGGGTCTCCATTCCTCTCCATGGGCTTCTTGGGCTTCCTCACAACATGGCAGCCAGGTTCTGGGAAATAGGAACTTAGTGCATGGCATTGTCATGACCTGGCCTCAGAAGTTATAGCATCACCTCCACGCTACTCTGCTGATTGAGGCAATTCAAATGCCCACCTACGTTCAAGGAGAGGGGACTTCCATTCAACTTCTTGATGAGGAAATGGCGAGATTCTGCAAAGGCATAAGGAATGAGAGATGTGGTTATGACCATCTTTGAAAAACACAATCTGCCACATTCTTCAAAACAACTGGGAGGTCGATGCGATTATTATTTCCATTTTACAGATTAGGAAACTGAGAATTTAAGCCATTCAGAGAAGTTAAGTAATTTACCCAAAGCCACACAGTTTTGTGGCTGAGCAGGGTCATGAACATCTGCAGTCTGACTTCAAAACATACAGTTTTTCAAACTTTTTTTTAGCTGCAAAACATATCCTCCTAATAAAATATTCTGGGAGAGATTTGTGAAAGGAGGTCAAAACAGAGAGAGTGGGGACTTGAACCCTGCCATTGCCTCTGGGATCTTCTCAGGAACTCGAGTTTCCAAAAAAGCTTGAAAATCCCAAGGTAAGCTGCTCTCCAAGTTAACAGGCGACAAGGAAATCTCCCCTCCATCGTCTGGCTGGTCTACCTGGTCTAGACTCTGCTCCTGTCATCTTATTTTATGGGCTTCCTGGATTGCTACCTATATTAGCCCATTCTCACACTGCTATAAAGAACTATCAGAGACTGCATAATCTATGAAGAAAATAGATTAAATTGACTCACAGTTCCACAGGCTGTACAGGAAGCATGGCTGGAAAGCCTCAGGAAACTTACGCTCATGGCAGAAGATGAAGAGGAAGTAAGCACGTCTTTACCATGGAGAGAAGGAGAGTGAGGGAGCAAAGGGGAAAGTGCTACACACTTTTTAACACCAGATCTCACAACAACTCCCTCACTATCACGAGAACAGCAAGGGGAAAATCTGTCCCCATGTTCCAATCACCGCCCACCAGGTCCCTCCCCTAACACTGGGGATTATAATTCAACATGAGATTTGGGTGAGGACTCAGAGCCAAACCGTATCACTGTCCCCCCTCTGAGTTTATCCCAGCAACCCAGGTGGCTTCTCCATACCTGCCACCCTCATCCCAACTCCCAGTTCTTGTTGGAAGTGATGTTTAAAACAAACAGCACTGGCCGGGCGTGGTGGCTCACCCCTGTAATCCCAGCACTTTGGGAGGACAAGGCAGGGAGATCACAAGGTCAGGAGATCAAGACCATCCTGGCCAATGTGGTGAAACCCCATCTCTACTAAAATACAAAAAATTAGCCTGGCATGGTGGTGCACATCTGTAGTCCCAGCTACTTGGAAGGCTGAGGGAGTGGAATCACTTGAACCTGGGAGGCAGAGGTTGCAGCGAGCTGAGATCGTGCCACTGCACTCCAGCCTGGCAACAGAGCAAGACTTCATCTCAAAAAAGCAAACAAACAACAACAACAACAACAACAAAAATAGCACTCTGCCAGGTAAAGGAAGTTGGAGGAAGGGTGGTCTAAACAGAGGGGCCACCACATGCCAAACCCTGGAGTACGGGGCAGCCAGGGCAGGGAGTGACATGAGCAGGGAGTGGCATGAGATGAGGCTGGCAGGAAGGCAGGATTCGAGAGCACAGAGTGGAGAACTTTGTTTTGAAGGCAATGGGAGTAGAACCATGGAAGGGTTTTGAGCAGGGGAGAGCGTGATTGGATTTGGTCTTTTGAAGGAGCACTCTGGCCAAGGTGTGGACAATAGATTGTGGGAAGGAGGCTGGACTGCCAGGGTTCCACCATCCTAAGGCTGGTGGCAGAGGGTGGAGAGCACCATTAGGTCTTGGTGCTCCGTGGAGGTGGAGAGAGGGCACCCGGGACTCAGGTTGGGAGACAGAGTGAATGGTCAGTTCTGGCTGGACTTACTGTCTCTGTTCCTAGGAAATTCCCAACTAGACAGCTCCCAGCGACAGGGGAGCAGAGAGGAAGAGTGGAGTGACTCATCGGAGCCCCACCCAGGCTGCACGCCTGGCTGCTCCAACATCTGCCCCAGGCTTCTACCGAGCTCTGTCTGCCTGAACGTCACTTCCCAGGATGCCTGACGTATTTTTGCATGGTGACTTTGACATGAACACTGCAAAAAGAGGGGTTTAAAAATAACCACCTTGTCACGAAGAATAGGGAGGAGAGACACCCCCTCCCCATGCAAAGGAATGAGGTGGAGAGTCACCCAAGACTTCTTGGAGTTGTGCCCATCAATGCCACTCCCTCCTCCACACCTTGCACCTGATCAGGACAACTTTATGGAGATTTACTGATGCCCCATGCTCAGGAGTCTTTCTGCTGCTTTAAACAAATCATCTCTGTGCATCAGTGTTGTCTGCCTGCTTCATTCTCTCTCTTCCCAGGACTCAGCAAAGCAGAGGAAAATAGCTCACAGGGCTACCTGGTGACCCAGGAGACCCTGCGAGGGCATTGCTTCTAGCCTGGCTCTGTACACATGTGCACCCGGCTTCAAATTTTCTCCCTCTCCCTTCCTTGCCGGGTGATGTTGAGCAAGTGATTTGACCTCTCTGGGCCTCAACTCCCACATCTGTAAAATGGAGCCCAAAACACAGGAAGAATGGAGAGGCGTGGGAGGCATGGGGCTGGTATCTGAAAAGCTGGAGCTGGAATCTCCCACGTCCACTAGACAGGTCCAGCGAGTACTTACTTTCCATCCAGACAGTCGGCAGAGCACACAGCCCTTGGGGACAGCCTGAGTGCCTTCAAGCAGTTTGATTAATGTTCCATTTAGTGCAATAAACAATACAATTACTCAACTCCTGCAAACTCTACTCTGAATGGGGTGGGCAGGTGGGGCGCGCAGGCTAGGATGCAGCTTTGGATTCATCCTTGCTATTAATTACAGGTACTTAAGCACAGCCGTAGAAAACCAATGTCACACCTTCTCCGTGGCTGAAAGGGTGGATGCAGGGAGCAGACAAGAAGGGGTCTCAGGGTCCTCCATTGTGACATCCAGCAAAGGAGACACAGAGATGGCTTAGGGAAGACATTTTCTCCCCCACTTTCTCTCCCACTATCCTTATCTGTTCTCTTTGTCACAATAAATCTGCATGACAAAATAATGACATGTCCTCAGTGGTGCCCGCGTTAAGCATTTATTTGTTGCTTGCACATCTAGGATGCTTGGCCAGGTGGCTCTGCAAGTCATGGCTGCATTTTCTCTCATGTCCGGGGTTCGGCTGGCTGTCGGCTGGTCTAGGCTGGCCTCAGCTGGAAAGACTTGGGTAACTCGGTTCTGTCCCCCACATGCCTCTTACCCTCCTGCACGCTAGCCCAGGCATGTCCTTCTCTTGGCAAGGGCAGGAGGCAAGAGCGAACGAGCCCAGTCACAACAGGATTTCTGAGTCCTATTGCTTACATCCTGTTGGCCAAAGCAAGTCACATGGCTGAGCCCAAAGTCAGAAGAGGAGGACACCATAGGGTCACGTGGCAAAGGGTGTGAACACAGGGAGGGGTAGGAAATGGGACCGTTATTGTAATCAGCCTACCGCTGCCTAACCTCTTCCTGGTCCAAAAGCACAGAGCTGAGAAAGGGAGAATAGGCACCAGAGAAAAGCCTTTGTGTAGGGGGATAGAATGTGTTGTGTGTGGTTTTTGTTTTGTTTGCTTTTTGAGACAGGGTCAGTTCTACCACCCAGGCTGCCACCCAGTACTATGGTATAATCACAGCTCACTGCAGCCTCAACCTCCCAGGCTCAAGCCATCTCAGCGTTCCAAGTAGCTGGGACCACAGATGTGCACCGCCATACTCAGCTAATCTTTTTTTCTATATTTTTAGTAGAGGCAGAGGTCTCCCTATGTTTCCCAGGTTGGTCTCGAACTCCTAGCCTCAAGCCATCCTCTTACCTCAGCCTCCTGAGTAGCTGGAACCACAGCTGGCATGGAACCCACCATGCCTGGCTAATTTAAAAAAAAAAAATTTTTAATCCGGGCATGGTGACTCATGCCTGTAATTCCAGCCCTTTGGGAGGCTGAGGTGGGTGGATCATGAGGTCAGGAGTTCACAACCAGCCTGGTCAAGATGGTGAAACCTCGTCTCTACTAAAAAAAAATACAAAAATTAGCCAGGCATGGTGGTGGGCTCCTGTAATCCCAGCTACTCAGGCGGCTGAGGCAGAGAATTGCTTGAACCCAGGAGATGGAGGTTGCAGTCAGCCGAGATTGTGCCACTGCACTCCAGACTGGGCAACAGAGCGAGACTCTATCTCAAAAAAAAAAAAAATTTTTTTTTTTAGTAGAGGCGGGTCTCATTATGTTGCCCAGGCTAGTCTTGAACTTCTGGCTTGAAGTTATCCTCATGCCTCAGCCTCCCAAAATCCTGAGATTACAGGTGTTAGCCACCATGCCCAACCTAGAATATTAACTGACAGGCGTATATTAGAACTGTGCAAAGGACATGAAATCCAGCATCTAAAGGGCAGAACTGAGGTTGGTTTTGTTTGTTCTGCAGCAGCATGAGGAGCACACATTTTTTTCATCAAGTCTGAAAAGCAAAAATCTAGGAATGTTTGGTTTGCTTTTATTCAACCAATGCTGAGATTTCAATCATGGAATCTCCAGCAATCTAAAACAAATGGTCCATTAGGAAGTTGTTGCCTGGGGAATCCTTACTGAGCCTCTGGCTTGCCTTGGCGAGGATCTCATGCAGAACGCTGCCATGGACCCAACCCATGGAGGAACCTGCACCTCTCCTGGAATGTGAGTCATCCTGAGAGCTGGCATGGGTGACCCCCATTCCAGGGAGGTTAATTACAAGATCTTGGACCCAGAGCTAGAACTCCAACTACCCCCACCCCCACAATAAGAAAGCCAACACTGACAAAGAGAATCTCCTTGAATTCTCCCCACTTTGGGAAGTAGGTACTATTTTTGTCTGCATTTTATTGGTGATGAAACTGAGGCTGAGAAAGGAAGATTAGCAGCTGGTAATAAAGTGGGAGGCAGGATGCAAGCTCAGGAGGTCCGATACCAGAGCCTTTGCTGCTGTTTCCCAAGCCTCCCTGCAGTGGAAATGCACAGGAGATGCCAGACCTAAGCTGGCTATTGTAAGCATCCAGCCCAGTCCACAGTGGGCCACAGGAGACCCACAGAGGAGCCCACCTGCAGATCTAGTGTCCATGGACTGAGGGCCCAATCAACCTGCTTATCTGCTTAGAGCTCATCCATACAGACTCCTACTGTCTCAATTTCTATTTTCCTAAATGCCTTTTCCCAGCTTGATACATTGAAAATATATTCTCCAGCTTTCCAACCCAAGCCTCTACCCCTCCTCACTTCCCCTTGGCTTGACTCCATGCCCCCACATTTCTTAGAAATAATCCCAATTGGGCTGGGCGTTGTGGCTCACACCTGTAATCCCAGCACTTTGGGAGGCCGAGGCAAGTGGATCATGAGGTCAAGAGATCCAGACCATCCTGGTTAACATGGTGAAACCCCATCTCTACTAAAAATACAAAAATCAGCCAGGTGTGGTGGCGGGCGCCTGTAGTCCCAGCTCAGGAGGCTGAGGCAGGAGAATTGCTTGAACCCAGGAGGCGGAGTTTGCAGTGAGCTGAGATCGTGCCACTGCACTCCAGCCTGGTGACAGAGTGAGACTCCATCTGAAAAAAAAAAAAAAAAAGAAAGAAACAACCCCAATTGGATTCACTCACAAAAATGTCTCTGTATCAATTAGGTTTTGCTGTGCAACAAACTATGTTAAAACTTGCTGGCTTAAAACAAGAAACATACTTAGCTCACAATTCTACTGATCTGCAGTTGGGCTGAGCTCAATATGGCTGTTTTTCTGGTCATGACTGGGCTCACTCATGTATCTGCAGTCAGCTACCAGGTGGGTCAAGGCTGGCCTCAACTAGGACAGCTTGGCTCTCATCCTCCATCATGTTACCCCAGGCTTATTTTCATGGCAGATGAAGGTTTTTTGAGAAAGCATAGAAACTGAAAATTTCCTTTAGGCCCTCCTTGGTAGTAGCACAATGCCATTTCTGCCACACTCTACTGGCTAACACAAGTCCAGTGCTATGGACTAAATTGCTTCGCTCCAACATTCATATATTGATGCCCTAACCCCCAATGTGACTATATCTGGAGGCAAGGTCTTTAAGAGGTGATTGAGGATAAATGGAGTCATAAGCGTGGGGCCCTAATCCAATCAGACTGTGGCCTTGTAAGAAAGTTAACAGGGAGATCTCTCCCTCTCTCCACCATGTGAGGACACAGTAAGAAGGTGGCTGTCTGCAAGCCAGGAAGAGAGCCCTCACCAGCATCCAACCGTGTTTGGCACCCTGATCTCAGACTTCCAGGCTCCAAAACTATGAGAAAATAAATTTCTGTTGTTTAAGCCACCCAGTCTATGGCACTTTGTTATGGCAGCCCGGGCTAACTAAGACATCCAGAGTCAAGATATGGGGAATAGATTCCATCTTTTGATGGAAGGAGTTGCAAAGCCACATCATAAAGGGGCATGATAAGGGAAGGAGTGGGTAAAGATAAACTGAGAACTTTTCCAGTCAGTTTAACACCACAGAGCTCACAATGTAGAATTTCTGTGCACCAGCTTTGAAATAACACAGGCATTGTGGCTCTGCCATTTTCTAGCCACTTGGTATTTGGTAAGTCACCCAAACTCCCTAAGCCTCTATGTATTCATCTGCCAAATGGGAATAAAAATAGTGTCTACCTCATAAGGTCATCATGAGAACTAAAAAAGACAACATGTTTGAAGTGATTGCCACCCTGTAGGTGCTCAATAAATCTTTGCTCTTCATCATCAATACCACCTGCACAGACCAGTAACATGGGGGTTGAAAACTGGACCTGAGTTTAAATTCTAGCTCTGTCATTTGTCAGCTGTGTGGCCTGGAGTAAGCCCCTTGACCCTCTGCACCTCTATTCCCATATGTGCAAAATGGAGAAAATAATAAACACTACCTCCAGGGACACTGCAGGATTCAGTATAATAATTTCTACAAGAAGCTCAGCTCAGTAGCTGGCACAGCATTGAGTTCTTGGAAAATTGACATGATTATGATTACTGACATCTGTAAATAGAAATAGGGATACCCATTTGAAGAGTGGCTCCGAGGAACAACAAGGGTAATGAACCACACAGGTGCCTTGGAAGTCAGGAAAGGCTTGCATTTATCAATATGGTTTTAGTTGTATAAGACAGAAACACAAATTCAGTTAGTTTAAGCAAAACAGGCATTGTTCTTAGCTCTTGTTACCAAAAATTCTGTGAGAAGGACAGGTGTGAGACAGGCTTCCAGGATGCCAACCTCATCTAGACATTGCCTTTGACTTCATCTGCCTCTCTTTTTACTGGTCAATTTCTTTTTTCCTTATCTTCACAGAGTGGGGAACACAGCCACAGACAGCTCAGGACTCGCCTTCGTGGAGGAAAAGGGTCTGCCTTCATCTAGCCCAAGGGCAAATATCCCAGAGAAGAGCTCTGATTGGCCCAGTAAGAGTCACATGACCATATTTAGCCCAGTCATAGCAGTCAGAGAGTAGGACAGTATGATTGGCAGCCCCCATCAGAAGCACATATTGAGAAGAGGAAGAACAGATGCCTGGAAGGAAAGGACGGTTGTGGAATTGGTGGGAGTATATTCTGTGTAGATGAAACCAAAAGGCCTGCTTTTGATGCAGGACAGGTGAGCCCCAAAATTGGGGCTTAGCCTGGGAGGGTTCTTGGCTTTGCCTAGGAAAGAATTCAAGCACAAGCCAGTGGTGTTAAACAACAACTTTTATTGAAGTGTCAGTGTACAGCAGCAGAGGTACTGCTCCTTGCAAATCAGGGCTACCCCATAGGCAGTGTGCCCAGAGTAGCAGCTCAGAGACAGTCCTGCAGTCATATTTATACCCACTTCTCATTACATGCAAAATAAGGAGCAGTTTATGCAGAAATTTCTAGGAAAAGGATGGTAACTTCTGAGGTTGTCATGGAAAGGGGCATAACTTCTAGGTGTTGCCATGGCAATGGCAAACTGACATGGCACACTGGTGGGTGAGTCTTGTGGAAAGCTGCTTCCATCCTGGCCCTGTTTTAGCTAGTCTTCAATTTCGTCCAGTGTCTGAGCCCCACCTCTGGAGTTGAGTTCTGCCTCCTACTTCACTTTGGCTCTGCTCAATTCCCTCTAAATCTGCTTTCCCCATTTGACAGTAGAAACCCTTAAGGCTCAGCAAGGTCAAGAGACTCAGGTCACAAAGTAGGAAAATGTAAAAGTAACTTTTAAACTTCATTCTTGACACTATGTGATGCTGTGCCATCTGGAAGGGTCCCTTTTGCCTGCACAGCCCTGCTCTGTACGTCACCCAGCCTGGCCCAATTTCCCTGTATCTTGGTCTCTGTCCATGTGTCCTTGGCACACATACAGAACGAGTTAAGGCATTCAGTTGCTCCCTCCTGGACCAGTTGCCACAGTCCAGCACTGCAGGCCCATTCAGCTGAGTCTTGGAGTTGTCAAACATCTCAGAAGCAGTCACCTACATATTTCAGGTCCAGCCAATGCAGCCTGCCTTTGTCCAGCACCATTCGCTGCATATTTCAAGAGAAATTGGATCCATATGACCAAATTCCTCCACACTCATCTCACTCAGGCAGGGTTTGGCATGAAAGGGCTGTGGGCTATGGAAAGGTTTCCCTCCCTCCTGCTTGGGATCAGAGCACAGCTACTGATGCCAAGGGGATGACAAGCCCCCAGCTGAAAGTGCAACCAGAGCCTTCAAAGGCTTAGCCCACAGGGTCAGAGCAGGACAAAGGCCTAGGAAGAGAGAAACCTGACATCTCAGCACCCTGGGCACAGGGGAAGGCTAGGGCACAGCCCTTCCCAGCTGCTGGCTGAAAACAGGATGCATGGAGTCCAGAGCTCAGTGCTCAGAAGTCAGGCCAATCTGGCACCCCATCCCTACTCTGCCACTCTGTAGCCAGATGGCCACAGGCAAGTCTCAGTTCCCTCATGTGAAAAATGGGGATTAAAGTGATGTCAATCCCATGGGAAAGTGGCCTCATAATGACATTGAGATGAAGAATACGAAAGTAAATGTCAGTTGGTACTATTATTATATTGTTACCACCATCATCATCACCTTCATCAGCATCACCACCATCATCATTAAAATCATCACCATCATCACCATCACCATCATTATCATCTCATCATCATTGCCACCATCACTATCACCATCGTCATCACCACCATCACTATCATCATCATCACCATCACCACCATTATCACCATCACAACCACCATCAATATCATCACCACCATCACTATTATCACAATCATCACCACCATCATCAACACGATCATTATCATTATCATCACTATCACCACCACCACCATTATCATCATCACCATCACTATTATCATCAACATCAGTATCACCACCATTATCACCATCACAACCACCATCAACATAATCACCACCATCACTATCATTACAATCATCATCACCATCAACACTATCATTATCATTATCATCACCATCATCACCACCACCATTATCATCACCACTATCACTATCATCATCATCAGTATCACCACCATTATCACCATCAAAACCACCATCAATATCATCACCACCATCACTGTCATCACAATCATCATCACCATCATCAACACCATCATTATCATTAATATCATCATCACCACCACCACCATTATCATCACCACCACCATTATCATCACCATCACCATTATCATCATCATCACTATCGCCACCATTATCACCATCACAACCACCATCAACAAAATCATCACCATCACTATCATCACAATCATCATCACCACCATCACCATCACCATCATTATCATTATCATTATGATCACATCACCACCACCATCATCATTATCAATATCATCACCATCACCACCACCATTATCACCACCATCATCATCACTATTATCTTCACCATATCTTTACCATCATCATCACTATTACCATTATATGAAACTTAGTGGTTAGGCCAGCTCTGATGACTTCATCCCCAAAGCCACTGTCCTCCTGCAGGTCACCATCATCTTTAGCCTGGAGCACTGATAAAATCCTGTAACTGCCTAGCTGCCTCTAGTGTCACTCCCTCCAAAACCTTGCTTCTGCTCAAAGCCATTCCATCATCACGTGGCATCAGGGGCCTTTCCCCTTGTTCCCCTTTCTGCCTTATCACTCACACCTACAATCACATCAAGTGGCTCCCCTTTCTACAAAATATGCCATGCTTCCCTATATTTCCTGTACGATATACCTGCTGTTCCTGCCACACAGAATATTCTTCCCAGTTTCCTCTCAAGCTCCCAGCGACCTTTCAGGATTCAGTTCAAATGGCTCCTCAACAAAACTCCACTCTATCCTAGCTGGACAGCATTGCCCGTAGAAGGCTCTGGACTTCTTTGTCAAAAAGGGAGACAAGCGTGAATTGGAGACAGGTGTAAAAGAGGTATTAGCACCAACAGGAGTCTTTCCCTGATGCCATGAGAGGAATTGGGAGGAAATAGCTCTCTCAATGGGGAATTCAAAATTATTTATCTCATGTCCCACTAAGGGGAATGCACCCAGCCCTTCGGCGAGGACACACTGGCATGCATGATGTACCAGGGAGGGCTTCACACAGAAGTCTGCCTCCCCCACAATCCTCTCTGCGCAGAGCCAGCCCCACATTTGTAGGAGACATGCCTGTTTTATGGCTGAAGTTATATAACTCATCCTTCTCTGGAGCAGACATTCTTAGTTCAAACCCTGACCCCACCCCTTCCCGTCTATTTGAAGGACTTAGTTCTCCTTGTCTATACAGTGGTTGGTTGTGCTGAAGGACCTCTGGGAACCCTTCCTGTCCTAAGCAGAGAGACAATAGCCTGTGAATCTGGCAGACCTGTATTCCATCTGACAGATCTGGCCACCTTAACGTGAGAATGGGAGTTACCCTGCAAGTTTGCCGGAAGTTCCAGCCCTCTGCTTGCTGTCAGCAGGCTCTGAGCCTCGGTGTCCCTAGCAGGGCAGATAATGGGCTCTCCTCTTACACAGGACTCTTGTGAAGTCTGAATGGTTCTTTCTGAACACGAAGCCAGGCATAGGGGACGCCCCTGCAGCCCTAGTTGTGCATGACTCATGACTCTTATCCGCTCCGCAACAAGAGCCCAGCCCCTGTGGCCTCTGGCTGGGAGGGGGTTGGAGAGCGAGTTCAGGGAAGCCAGACGCCAGGAAGGGCCACACCCAGTGCCTACTGCTCTCCCCCAACCCCCCACACTCTTTTAAATCTGCAGCCTGCGTGACAGTGCATTTGGCTGGATCCTTAAAAAAAAAATAATTTCAGAGAAAATGCAAATGACACAGGAAAAAGAGTTGCAGATGGTGCCTGACGCCCACAAGAGCACCGCCCTGGCCCCTCCCAGGTCCTGCAGCAGCACCCCTCTTGCCCACCCCCACCAAGCTGACTTATGGCCACCTTAGGGTGGCCCAAGGGAGCCAGACAAATGGGAAGGGCCCGGCCTCTTTCCTGAAGGAAAGAAAGGAGGGAGGGGGTGGAGCTGTCTATCACCTACTGGCTGACCCTGCTTCACGCCATCTCAGCTGCACACCTCCTAGGTGTCAGGCCCTGCCCTGGCGACACCACTAGGATTTGATCTGACCCCTCTGCCCCAGGAAGGAGACAGATACCTTAAAACTTCAATGCCTTAGGGAACTATGCTAAGGGAGGCTTACCTGCTTCATTGATTCACTTCCTACCAGTCTTTCCTTTCTCTTTCTGCTCCAGTCACACTGGCCAACTTGCTGTTTCTTCACACTCATCAAACTCTCCCTACCTCTGGGCCTTTGCCCTTGCCTTCCTCTGCCTGGAAGTTCTCAAATCCTTCCTTTTCCAAAGACCTTCTCTGATCACCCAGTACACAGTAGTTCCACTTCATCACTCTTTATTAGAGCACACAGTTCATATCCTTCATAACTGTTTTTACAGCTAATAACAATGTATTGGTTCGTGTTTCCTTGTTAATTGGTGGCAACAAGTCTGTGTATTGTTCAGTGTTTCCCCAGGGCCTACCACAATGCCTAGAATATGAAGGTGCTCAATTATTTGTAGGAGGGAGAAATGAAATGTTCCTTGCTTGGGTGCTTCAAAAAACAAAGAGGTATTTGAGCAGGGTTCTGAAGGATGGTTAGGAGGCCATGGGCAGGGGAGAAGGTAATGGGGACAGATGAATAAAATAAAGGAAATGGAGGCAGAAGAATGAAAGAGCAGGGAAACTTGAGCATGCAGGCCTAAACATGAGGTTCAGGGCCCACAGGTGAGCTTCAAATGGCGTGGCCTTAAGCCCAGCTCCCCTATTCACAATGATCCTGGGGTTGTAACTTCAGGTTCCTGAGCTCTGTTTCCTCTCTCTAAAACAATGGGGTTGGGTGAGGATTTGTAGAAAAGATACATGGGCTTGGCACAGTACTGGACACATAGTCAGCTGGATAAACAAGGCAGCTGCTATTTTCATGCAGAGATTCAGCTGAGGGACTTCTGGTCCCCAGGCTAGGAGAGAGAGAAGGGAGGGAGAGAGGGTAGGAGAAAGAAGAAGACAGAGAGAAGAAGGGAGGGAGGGAGAGAAAGAGAGAGAGGGAGAGAAAGAAAGAAGGAAGAAAGAACAAAAAGAAAGGAAAGAAGAAAGAAAGAAAGAAAGAGCGAGAAAGACAAAGAAGAAAGAGAGAAATAAAGAAAGAAGAAAGAAAGAGAGAGAAAGGAAGGAAGGAAGGAGGAAAGAAAGAAAGAAAGAAAGAGAGGAAGGAAGGAAGGAGAAAGAGAAAGAAGAAAAAAGAAAGAAAAAGAAAGAGAAAAAAGAGAGAAGGAAAGAAAGAAGGAAGGAAGGAAGGAAGAAAAAGAAAGAAAGAGAAAGAAAGAAAGAAAGAAAGAAGAAAGAAAGAAAGAAAGAAAGAAAGAAAGAAAGAAAGAAAGAAAGAAAGAAAGAAAGAAAGAAAGAAAGAAAGAAAGAGAGAAGAAACCTGAGACATCTAGGCCATCAGCAGGGCTGTCAGGAATTCCTTCAGCTTCATGCAGAGAGCCAAGTTCCAAGTTGAAATCTTGGCTGGGGGCCTGGGCCAAAGAAATGCAGGCCTAGAATTTGGAGTCACATGACCCTTGAGCAACGCTTTGAGAGACTCTGGCTTAAACCTCCGTCTTTGCCTTCACCTAATCCTCAAGGTTCCCGGCTTTGGTAGTTTCCGTTGAAACTCTTTCAGCTGCCCTTTGCCCACCAGGCTGCACCCTCTTCCAGGAATGCCCTTTCTCCAGCTGTTGAAACTCCCAGGAAATTTTCCGCCATCTCCAGTGGCACTTCAGTCAGGCACTAGCACTAATGCCCAACCCTTTGGCCACTTACAGGACAATGATAGTCCTGACCTTGGTCTCAGGGTCTGAAAGTTTCCAATCAGTGCACTTAGGCTAGGAATAGAGAATCCCACCCACCAAACTAGAAGTTCCTCAAGGAGTGGGATCAGGTTCACCTCACCCAGCACGCAGGACGTGGTGGTCAGCTGATGTTTGTTGAATGAATAAATAAGCAAATGCTTGAACTATAAGAGGCAGAGGAATGAGCTTAACCCCACTTCTGCCCTCACCAACACCCCATCCCCATGACACAAATCTCATTTCCAATCCAATCAGGAGGAAACTGAGGTTCGGGGAGGTCCTAGTTTGGCCATCTCTGATCTCATCTGAGTTTCTGTCCCTCTCAGAGCCTCAGTTTCCCCATCTGTATGGGAAGTAGCACCCCTGAAGCAGGGCCAGCTTCATGAGTGTGTGACGGGGGAAGTCATAAGCAGGCTGTGTCTAAGACTAGGTGGGAATGGTGACGTCCCCAGGAGGTCCCACTCTCCATACACTTTTCTTTACCTTGAGGGCAGAAAGAGGCAATGATGTTCTAAGACACACAGAGGACCAATGTTTAATTAAAGGACTCATGTTTACTTCTGCAGGAAAAGAATGAAGGAAAGAGGAAGACAGAGAACCCATAGTTCCTTTTTCTTTCAGCCTTTCCTCACTCTTCAGTAAGCCAAAAGTAGAGAGTGTTCGAACAGTATGCCTGTGGCAAGAAGTGAAATAAAAACAATCGATTTGGTCAGGCACAGTGGCTCACACCCATAACCCCAGCACTTTGGGAGGTCAAGGCAGGAGGATCACTTGAGGTCAGGAGTTTGAGACTGGTCTGGGCAACATAGCAAGACCCCCATCTCAACAAAAATTTAAAAATTTAGCCCAGGTGTGGTAGCGTGTGCCTGTAGTCCTAGCTACGCAGGAGGCTGAGGCAGGAGGATCTCTTGAGCCCGGGAGTTCAAGGCAGCAGTGAGTTAGGATAGCACTACTATACTCCAGCTACAGTGACAGAACAAGGCAATGTCTCAAAATAACAACAACAATAATAATAATAACTGTTGAGTTAGTTTTGAGCAGCATTTCTGTCATTCTGGTAATAATGAAATACCTGTATGTGTGCAAGCTATAAATATGAATTGTGTCATTTCAGTGATTCTGCTTACAAGTTAAATGCTCTAATATTTGCACTTAATGTAGGCATTGTATAATATAAATATGAGTGATAAAATTCATGCTAATAACTTATAAAAGTTTAATTTTTCTTTACTTAGAAGGATATTAAATAGCAAATAAAAAATGCCATGACAAGGCAAGAGAGAGAGACTACAGAAGAAAGGAAAAAGTCTTTATATTTCAGTACCTTTCTTAATGCCATTTTTTTCTGCTTTTTGAACGAGGAGCCTGGAATTTTTTATCTGTTTTTCTGAGACACAAGGTCTCACTTTGTCGCCCAGGTTGGAGTGATGTGGCACAATCGTAGCTCACTGCAGCCTCCACTCCTGGCCTCAAGCCATCCTCTTGTCTCAACCTCCCAAGAGGCTGGGACTACAGGTGCATGCCGCCACATCCAGCTGATTTTTCTATTCTATTCTTTGTAGGGACGGAGTCTTGCCGTGTTGCCCAGGCTGGTCCTGAACTCCTGCCCTCAAGTGATCCTCCTGCCTCGGCCTCTGAAAGTGACCCGTGATACCTGTAATCCAAAAGCCTGTGTTTTTATTTTGCACCAGGCCCTGCAAATGATGTGGCCAACCTGCCTTGAAGGCAAGAAGCCCACCCCAACCAAATCTGAGCTCAGAGCTCACAGCCCTTGATCCCCCACGCACATGTGACACTGGCCTGGCCACCTCTCCACCTGCCCAGCACAGGAGGACAGCAGGCTCCAGGATGGGACAGTTGGGCAGCCAGGGTAATCTCTCAACCTGGGATATGCTGCCTGCCCAGAAGACTGAATTCCAGAGCCTACATCCAGTGGGGCAAGTCAGAGGGTCTGGACAAGAGCCTGGGCCTCTGGGGTCTTTTAAGTGGCCCCGTGTCCCCAGCCCCAAGTGATACAGCTGCTTTCTGAAGGGGGAAATCTCTGCTCCAAGCTCCAGGGAGAAAAGCCACTTCATTTTGGAGCCTGAGCAGCTCTAGGTCCCTTCCACACCCATCAGCAAATTCAGTCCTTCCAGAAGGCCTTCAGTGGGAGCCACGGAGCCCATTGTACAGCTGACGAAACTGAGGCCTCCAAAGCCACCTGGCTTGCCTAAGGCCACACAGTGAGCAGGAAGTCTGGTGGAATTCCAACCCGGGATCATCCAATACTCCAGAGTCGCACACAGCATTCTTCTAGCCCAGGGAGAGCCAGGCTCTGGGAATCACAGACGACTCAGGCTGTGGGCACCCGTGGCAGGTCCCTTCACACCCTGGCCTATTCCCTTATCTTCAAGTCGGCCACATCAGGAGCCCTTCACCATCCCATCGCCACGCCCACCTTTAACTCGATACAGGGAAAAGATCCTAAGAAAACACAAGTGTTCTCGATGGACAGCACTGGTTCAGATTCTGGCTACTGGCCCCGGGCAGACGCTCTCCCTCCACACTGGCTTCCTCATGTGTGAGCAAGGCTTGATGCCTCCAGAAACCCCCAGGTCCGTGTAGACGCAGTTGTAGACATTGCCCCACACACCCCATCGTGAGCCCCATGGGACAGGGGCTTCGCTCCGTCTCCCGGTGAATCAATCCCCCAAGCCTGAAACAGAATCTGGCACATAGATGCTCAATAAATATTTGCTGAATGAATGAATGAATAATGGCAGTAAAGCTTCACACTCAATTATGTGCAATCCTAAAATCGAAAACGGCTCTCAAAACAGAGAGATCTTCTCAAACTCACATGCCTGAAGGTCTTTATTTATCCCAACCTAATGTGAATATTCCAACGAGTTCTAATATTTGATGTCAGCCTGCCGGGGATGTCACAGAGCACATGCTCTACAGCCCTGGCTTGCTCACCTTTCTGGGTTCTCCGAAATTCTGAATTTTAAGATACAGCTGGCCCCAGGGGGTTCCAGTACACCATGATGGTCTCTGTATCTATATCAACAGTATTCAGCTCCACACTTCATGACTGGAACAGTGAGAGGTAATAACCAGCCACTGAAAACAGTGCACGTTATCTCACTGTAACCCAATCATCTCCATCTCACAGATGGGTAAATCGAGGCTCCCAGAGTCAAGATCCTAGGGTTCATGCCAGGTTTGCATGGTAGAAGCAGGATTTGAACCCAGTCCCTGTGGGCTCCTGCCTTATCAGCTCCTGTCTGTTGCTCGCCCACCTCTTTCCTCCCCACCTCTGCCTGGCCTTGGTGCCTCAATGAGCCCTTTGTTCTCCAAAGGGCCCGGGACCTCCTGCAGATCCCTTCCTGGGACAAAGCCATCGAGGGGTGGGGGCTGCTTGGGGTGCCCGATGGGGGCTCCAGAAGCATGGCTGGAAAGAATGAGCCCCTGCAGGTGAGATTTCCGTGGGGTCAGACTCCTCCAACCTTTCAGGAGGAGATGAAATGGTGGGGGCAAAGGCTGCGGCCACAGCACGCACTGAAACTGATTTGAGTGGTCTCCAAGGCTCACCAGCCCGCATCCCACCAGCCTGACCTGGAGAGGCCAGAGAAGCGGGAGTTCCCACCTCCCCACAGGAGGGAGGCTGCCAGGAGCTCCTTTCTGGGCCCAGGATCTCAGCCTTGTGCCACCCAGGGGCAGACAGCCATGAAAACCAGGTGCCTCTTTCTGTCTCAGCCTCTCCTCCCTGCATCCCCAGTAAACAGCAGCCAGAATAACAGGAAAAGAGTTGACCTGGACCTGCAGGAATAGGGGGCTTGGGGTGGGGGTGGGACAGTGCATTTATCCAGCGCTTACTGCATGTGAGGCACAGAACTGGGCAGAGAGAGCCAAAAAGACCTGGCTGCTTGGACCCTGAAGGACCCAAGTTAGGTCGTGTTCTGCCCTTGACTGGCTGTGTGGCCTCAGGCAAGTGGCTGTGCCTCACTGAGCCTCATTTGTGTCCCCCGGTGGAGACTTTGGAGCTAGCCCGACCTGGCCCTGTGAGGTGCGTGCTCTAGCTGCAGTCTGATTGAATCCTCATAACCCGAAGAGGGGACCTGCCACTGTCTGCCTGGGTGACCTCTGTCAATGGTCTTCACCTCTGTGTCTCAGTTTCCTCCTCTGGAAAGTAGAGTTCATAATATAATCTGGCTCCTAGGGCTGTGAATATAACTCATCAGTGAATGTACAATGCTTGGATCAGGTCTCTGCACGTAGCAGGCATCATACATGCGTTTCCCATTATTGTTAATTACTAGTACCCCCATTTTGCAAAGAAGAAAACTGAGGCACGGAATGGTTAATCCTACCACCAACAGCTGCTGACAAGTACCAAATGTTCCCTCAGAGCAGGCCTTGTGCAAGGCCTTTTTACTGCATTTAAGTTAGTTTGTACATTATATGCAGAAATCAGCCCCATTTTGCAGGCGAGGAAACTGAGGCTTGGAGAATGGCCACTCAGCTCGTGAGCAGCATATAGACCTGATGAACTGTCTACTACCCAGACCCCACCTTGGTATAACAAGGTTAATGTCCACTGCCAGACCCAGGCTCTAGTCCCTCCTGGGTCCTCCCTCCCTGTCAAAAAACAAGGTGACCACAGGGCCTTGCTGGGTGGGGGCAGGGTTATCCCTGTTTGCTCAAATCCGTACAAAGATGCCAATAGGAGAGGCCCCCTTGCCAGTCCACAAGCTTGGAGCTCAGAGTTTCCCAAACGTATATGTGGTCAGCCATTCACCTCCTGGACAAACTTGGCCGAAAGACTACACATCGCCAAGCTTCAGTTTCCCATCTGCAAACGAGGAAGGATTCTGAGGCCTTTGCTTGCACGGCTGCCTGAGCATTGATTGTACAGTGAGCGGCTCACCAGCACTTGGTACATGGTAGGTAATCAACAACCCCTGGCTGCACAGATTCTGATACCAACCAAGGGCATCAGCAGTGTCCTCCCACCCCTAGCTGCAGTTTACCATTTTCAACGTCCTCCTTTTCATTTTTATCTCAGGTAAGTCTTGCCTTGAGAGGTACCCGGGACAGATGCCAGTTTAAGCTCATCTGTGAGATGAGAAAACCGAAGCCTAGGATAACCCACAGCGCGGGCTTCCTTGCATCATCTGTCCGAACCCCACCATGTACCCTGCCCTGCCGGGCCAGGGCCTTCGGGTGGCTGCAGAGCAGCAAGCAGAGGTTTGGATGGGGGGGTGGATGGACCTGGGTTTGAGTCAGTTTTGTGTGTGACCCCAAGGCAAATCACTCCCTATCTCCAAGCCTCTGTTTCCTTCCCCAGAAAATGGGGTTGTTGCATGAGAAGTCCCTGGACATGTGCTCCATGAGTGGCAGCTGGTGTCAGGGGCAGCACTTACAATCCCTTCCCCATCCCAGCAAGCCAGGAATGGTAGTGGAAACCCCGGACGCTTTATAACGTGGAGCTCCCAGCTCAAGTGAGAGAAGCAGCACGGCCATTCCTTTGTGGATCTGAAGGTCTCCTTTCCTGCATCCCTGACCCCAGCACTGTCCCCTCGGACCCATCCACTTCTGCACACACAGATCCTTGTGTCACCTTCCTTGGAAAAACAAAGTGAGATGAGTGGCTGACACCTAATGAGCTTTGTTGAGTGAAGACAGAGAACCTGGGAAATAGATGAGGCCCAGGTAATGAGGTAGCAGGTGAGGTCAGGACCAAGACAGACAACTTCAAGGGGACAGTCTGGGGTCCCAGGAGACAGTGATGAGGCAATGATGGAGCTGGCAGGGCACTTCAGCTTGGGTTTTCTTTTTTTTTCTTTTTCTTTTTTTTTTTTTGAGACGGAGTCTTGCTCTGTCACCAGGCTGGAGTGCAATGGTGCGATCTAGGCTCACTGCAACCTCTGCCTCCTGGGTTCAAGCAATTCTCCTACCTCAGCCTCCCAAGTAGCTGGGATTACAGGCATGCACCACCACACCAAGCTAATTTTTTGTATTTTTAGAAGAGTCATGGTTTCTCCATGGTGGTCAGGCTGGTCTCTTTTAGGTTTTTTGTTTTTTGTTTTTGAGTCTTGCTCTGTCGGCCAGGCTGGAGTGCAGTGGCACAACCTTGGCTCACTGAAACCTCCGTCTTCTGGGCTCAAGCAACTCTCCTGCCTCTTCCTCGTGAGTAGCTTGGGTTACAGGCATGTGCCACCAAGCCTGGCTAATTTTTGTATTTTTAGTAGAGATGGGGTTTCACCATGTTGGCCAGGCTGGTCTTGAACTCCTGACTTAGGTAATCCGCCCACCTCGGCCTCCCAAAGTGCTGGGATTACATGAGCCACCACACCCAGTTTGTCAGACTGGTCTCAAACTCCTGACGTCAGGTGATCCACCCGCCTCAGCCTCCCAAAGTGCTGGGATTATAGGCATGAGTCACCATACCCAGCACAGCTTGGGTTTTCAAATGCACCAGAGTAAGACGTTCAAGGGATGGAGACTGGATTCTGGAAGCCCCTTCCTATCCTGCCCCTTTGCAAACTCTGGGCCTAGTGGAATCGTTATCATCAAGGCCACGTTGGTGGTCCTCCAATTTGCCAGAGATGCTCCCACTACAGGGGCTTTGTCCTGCTGTTCTGATATCTGCTTGGCTCACTCCCCAACTTCCTCAGTCTCTTTCCCTGGCCGTCTTCAGGGAAGTATCTCTGAGAAATCCCCCATCACCCTCTATTGCCTTCCCCGCTGTATTCATCTTCATAGCAGAATTCACGCAGGACCTGTTGTGCGGTTTTGTGAGCACAGCCATGAGCAGCCCCAGGAGTACGCGTAAGCCAGAGTCAGCCTAAGCCATCAGCTCTCGTCCCCAGCCCCAAGCCTCAGGTCTCCACTCGTTAACCTCAACAACCACCAAAGGTGGGGAGGGCAGAGGGCATGGAGGAAGCAAGGGGAAACCACCAGTGGCCCCTTTCATTCCATCCGTATCTAGTGAGGACCTACTGGGTGCCAGGACCTGTGCCACCTGCTGTGGACCATGACGTGAACAAAACAAGGTTCGTGCCACGTGGAGCTGCTCTCCTCTCCAGCTACCCTGGAGCCAGGCCACAGGATAGGAGACAGCGCAAGGGAGGAGGCAAGGAGGTGGGATGTTTCCTTCTGGCCCTTGCTTTGTTGCTGACCTTGAGCAAGACACGTGATTCTCTGAGCCTCTATTTCTTCACGTGTAAAATAAAGAAATTGAGCGAGGTTTCTCGGAAGTCTGGAGCAGGGTGGCATGCGAGGTGCCCAGATGCAGTCTTAAGCAATTCCCAGCCTCCCAGTGATGAAGTCACTCCTTTTCCAAGTCTTTCCAAGACTTCCTCTTGCTATGTGGAGAAGGTCTCAGCTCAGTGCTGCTAGGTCTTCATCACTCTCATGAGCACGTTGATCATGTAGAGAGAGTAGGTCTCAGGCCAGAGACCTTCAGCAGGCAATGGTGACGTTGCCGAGTTTTCGAAGTGGTCATTTTAGGATTGTAGTAGGACACATTGGTGTCTTTTTTCTAGATTCCCTCTCTGATCCATTCTCCAGAGGGAACATACTAAAATTCCAATGTAACCCCAGCTTAAAATCTGTCCTCACAGCAAAAGGATGGGACAAACAGATGAGTAGAACAGAGAGTCCAAAAACAGACCCCCACATACACGGTCAAATGATTTTCAACAAGGACACCAAAGCAATCCAACTGGGGAATGAAAAGTCTTTTCAATGCATGGTGCCGGGACAACCAGATATCATGGAAATATTTTCAAAATCACCTTTGCCTCACACCATATGAAAACGTAAGTCAAAATGTGTCATAGAGTTAAACACAAGAGCTAAACTTAAAAGCATAAAGCTACTAAAAAAGACCCTAGAGAGGGCACAAAAGAAACTTGATAAAACAAACACTGTGATATTTGAAAACTTTTGCTTTTTGAAAGACACCATGAAGAAAAGCCACAGACTGGGAGAAAATATTTGTAACACAGAGAAGGTGCTTGTATCTAGAATAGATAAAGAAACTTTTACAACTCAATAATAAAAAGGCAAACAATGTAATAAAAAAATGGGCAAAAGATTTGAACAGAAAATTTCACCAAAGAAGATATACGGATAGCAAATAAGCACATGAAAAGATACTCAATATCATTAGAGAAATACAAATTATAACCTCAATGAGATAGCACCTCACACACACCAGAATGGCTAAAGTTTAAAAAGCAGACAAAACCAAGTGTTAGCAAAAATGTGAGAAGGAACTAGAATGCTCACATGTTGGTGTTGGGAATGCAAATGGTACAACCACTTTGAAAAGCAACTTGGCATTATCTGAAGAAGTGAAATGTATACCTCTTATATAACTCAGCCATTTCAGAAAGATGTTTAACTCTATGACAAATTTTGATTTTGATTTTCATATGGTGTAAGTCCATAAAGTTTTTGTCCACACAAAGACTTGTACACAAATGTTCATAGTAGTTTTATTCCTAGTAACCAAAAACTGAAAACAGCTCAAATGTGTATCAACAGATGAATGGATAAATAGACTGTGGTATGTCCATACAGTGAAATACTACTCAGCAATAAAAAGGAACAAACTACAACTAATATGCACAAGCTCAAAAGTATTATACAGTGTGAAAGAAGCCAGACCCAAAAGAGTGCACACCCATTTATATGACATTCGAGACCCAAGAACAGGCAAAACTGATCAATAGTGATAGAAATTGGAGCACTGGTTGCTTTGGGGATTGAGGGGTTGAGTGGGAAGGAGCAATGGAGAAGTTTCTAGGGAGCTTGTCATGTTATATCATCTCAATAGTGGTTTAGGTTACACAGGTGTATACATTCGTGAAAACACATCAAATTATACACAAGTACTGTGCATTTTATTGTATATAAATTAAACTGTTGTTAAAATGTGAAAAGCGGGGGCAGCTCTGGGTTAAATCCACAAAGGAAAAAATCCTCACAACATGTAAAATGGTTCAGCGCTGTAGAAAAGAGTGTGGCAGGCCAGGCGCGATGGCTCACGCCTGTAATTCCAGCACTTTGGGAGGCCAAGACAGGCGGATCACAAGGTTAGGAGATCGAGACCATCCTGGCTAACATGGTGAAAACCCGTCTCCACTAAAAGACACAAAAAATTAGCCAGGCATGGTGGCGGGTGCCTATAGTCCCAGCTACTCAGGAGGCTGAGGTGGGAGAATGGCATGAACCCAGGAGGCAGAGCTTGCAGTGAGCTGAGATCGCACCACTACACTCCAGCCTGGGTAATAGAGCGAGACTCCATCTCAAAAAAAAAAAAAAAAAAGAGTGTGACAGTTCCTCAAAAACTTAAACATAGAATTATGATGCAACCCAGTAATTCTACTCCAAGAGAATTGAAAACACATGTTCACACAAAAACTTGTATACCTTCATAAAAACATTATTTGTAATAGCCAAAAGGTAAAAACAATCCAAATGTCCATCCACTAATGAATGAATAAACACAGGTGGCCTATCTATATAATGGAGTAGTATTCAGCCATAAAAAGGGATGAAGTACTGTTACATGCTACAATTTAAATGAACCTTGAAAACATTATGCTAAGTGAAAGAAGTCAGACATGAAAGACCACATATATATGATTCCATTTATATGAAATGTCCAGAATAAGCAAAATCATAGAGACAGGAAGTAGAAGGCTGGGCTTGGTGGCTGATGCCTGTAATCCCAGCACTTTGGGAGGCCAAGCTGGGTGGATCACCTGAGGTCGGGAATTTGAGACTAGCCTGACCAACACGGAGAAACCCCATCTCTACTAAAAAATACAAAAATTAGCCTGGCGTAGTGGCACATGCCTGTAATTCCAGCTACTCGGGAGGCTGAGGCAGGAGAATTGCTGGAACTCAGGAGGCGGAGGTTGCAGTAAGCTGAGATCATGCCATTGCACTCCAGCCTGGGCAACAGAGCAAGACTCTGTCTCAAAAAAAAAAAAAAAAAGTAGATTCCTGGTTGCCATGGGGCTGGGAGAAGGACAGGATAATGGGGAGTGACTACTAATTGATACAGGGTTTCTTTTTGGGGTGATGAGAATGTTCTGGAATTGGATAGTAATGATGGTTGCACAACATTGTGAATATACTAAAAAGCCACCAACTTACATACTTGAAATTATTAAAATGGGCCGGGCGCGGTGGCTCAAGCCTGTAATCCCAGCACTTTGGGAGGCCGAGACGGGCGGATCACGAGGTCAGGAGATCGAGACCATCCTGGCTAACACGGTGAAACCCCGTCTCTATTAAGAAATACAAAAAATTAGCCGGGCGAGGTGGCGGCACCTGTGGTCCCAGCTACTCAGGAGGCTGAGGCAGGAGAATGGCGTGAACCCGGGAGGCGGAGCTTGCAGTGAGCTGAGATCCGGCCACTGCAGTCCAGCCTGGGTGACAGAGCGAGACTCCGTCTCAAAAAAAAAAATAAAAAATAAATAAAAAATAAAAGAAATTATTAAAATGGAGAATTTTATGTCATATACATTTTTATGTAAATGTTACATACATTCTTTCTTCCATACATTTTTGGAAGGAAAAAATTTCTTCCGGGGTTCCTGGAGCACCTCATCAGGCTATGTTTTCGTTGCAGAGTTAGGGTCTTATCCTATTACACTGTGTTATAATGGAAGAATTTAATACTTACCCCCAGTCACCTCCAGGTTGGATGAGGTCGGACTGGAGTTAAAGGCTTGGCATCTCCCACACCCTCTGTCTCCTCTACAGCTCAATCATAGTGGCCCCAGGGCGGAGTCCTCCCAGCTGAAACTCTTGACAGCTAGGAAAATCTGTGCTTCACTCTGGTCTTGGGATCTTTTTCTAATCTTTGTAAAAATACACTGGGATGAGCATCCTTCCTTAAACCTCCTCTAGCTCACTAAGGACAGAGTGTCCACGTGACTCGTCTCCCATCCCCTCCCATGAGGCACTGGGGTATGCTGGGGCTGTCACCTGGTTAGGTGACCTCTTTACATTTTCCTGCTCCCTTTTGTGGGTGAGCATTCTCTCTTTTGCAGCCTGTGGCCACAGCCCTGCTAGACTCCCTACCCACCTTCACCCTTCCCAAAGCACCTAGAATGCATCCAATGGCATTAGGAGATCACGTGGTTTGACTTCTTCATTTCACAGATGGGGAAACTGAAGCCCTGAGACGTGAAGTCCTTCAGCTTCATACCAACAAGCAGCAGAGCCAAGTTTCAGATTGGGGATTTATTGAGCACCTACTAAGTGCTAGGCATTAGGCTAAGAAAGACTTTACAAACATTACCTCTTTGGATCTTTCAAGGGGTAAGTGCCACTACCCCTTATAGCTCATCTTATAACTGAGGGAGCTGAGGTTCAGAGAGGTGCAGTAACTTGCCCAGGGACACCCAGTAGTTATCCAACGCCCACTCTTTTTTTTAAATTTGTTATAGAGATGAGGCCTTGCTCTATAGACCAGAGTGAAGTGCAGTGACACAATCATAGTTCACTGCAGCCTCCAATACCTGGTCTTAAGTGATCCTTCTGCCTCAGCCTCCCAAGTAGCTGAAACCACAGGCGCATACCACCATACTTAGCTGATTTTTTTTTTTTTTTTTGGTATATATTTTGGAGACATTATCTCACTATGTTGCCCAGGCTGGTCTTGAATTTCTGGCCGCAAGCAATCCTTCTGCCTCAGCTTCCCCAGTAGCTGGGATTACAGATGTGAGCCTGGCAGTCCACTCTCATATCCACTCTGCTCTCCCTCCCCATTCAAAGGCTGAGTAATCCTCAAGGCACAATTTAATAGAGCCTCTAGATTAGCACTGTCCAATAGAAATAAAATAAAAGCCACATGCATAATACTCTAATATGAATTTTTGAGTAGTCACATGTGTAGGTGTATACACCCTAAGGTGACCCCCCATGAGTCATGTCCTAGTATAATCCTCTCACCTTAAGTGTGGGTGGAATCAATGATTTCTTTCCAACTGACAGAATATGGCAAAGGTGATGGGATGTCACTCCTCTGATTAGGTTGCCTTATATGTCAAAAGGTGATGAGATGTCACTCCCATGATAACATCATGTTATATAAGACTCTGTCTCAGCAGGCTAGAGTGAGAGACTCTCCTGCTTGCCTTGAAGAAGCAAGCAGCCATGCTGTGAACAGCCGATGGCCCATATAATAGGGAACTTTCAGGATGTCTGGGAGCTGAAAGTAGCCCCAGTCATCAGCCAGTAAGAAACCAAGGCCCCAGTTATACAGCCCCCAAGTAATTCTGCCAACAATTTGGATGAGCCTGGAAACGGACTATTCCCCAGTTGTGTCTCCAGATGAGAACACAGCCCACCAACATCCTGATTGCCATCTTGTGAGTCCCAGAGCAGGGAACCCGAATATGTCAGACCTGGATTCCCGATGCACAAAAACTAGGAGATAATAAATGGATGTTGCTCCAAGCCCCTATGTTTGTAGGAATTTGTGATGTAGTAATAGAAAACTATGCTGAGTGCGGTGGCTCACACCTGTAATTTCAGCACTTTGGGAGGCCAAGGTGAGCAGATCACTTGCGGTCAGGGGTTCGAGACCAGCCTGGCCAACATGGTGAAACCCTGTCTCTACTAAAAATACAAAAATTAACTGGGCTTGATGGCACACACCTGTGGTTCCAGTTACTTAGGAAGCTGAGGCAGGAGAATCACTTGAAGCCGAGAAACAGAGGTTACAGTGAGCCAAGATCATACCACAGTACTCCAGCCTGGGCAACAGAGTTAGACTCTGTCTCAAAAACAAAAACAAAACAAAACAAAAAAACACCTAATACAGCACATTTTTAAAGTAAGAAAAAGAAGTGAGATTATTTTATCAACATTTTAAAAGTATATCCAAAGTATTATTTCAACATGTAATCAATACACAAAATTTTAACTTTAATTAATGAGATACTTTAAATTCTTTTGTGTTTTTCATACTAAATCTTTGAAAGCTGGCATGTATTTTATACTTACAAAACATCTCAGTTTGGGTCAACCACATTTCAAGCACTCAGGAGCCACATGTGGCTAGTGGTGACCGTGTTGGGCAGCACATGTGTAGACATTTAATGGGCTGTTACCATATACCTGCATCACCTCCGCTTCAGTGCCCAGCATGTGGTAGGTGCTCAGAGGAATCCACAATTCCTGAAGTTACAAAGGGTTGATAGTCACTGAGCACTTACGGTGAGCAAGACCTGTGCAAAACCCTCACTTGAGCCTCACTATCTCCCTATGAAGTGGTCATTACTGTGAACATTCTCTCCGCTTTACAGATGAGTAAACTGAGGTGCAAAGAGTCAAGGCTCTGCAGTCCAGACCCTGGGCTATGACCTGCTCATCCATCCACTCTAGGAATCTGAGGCCCACCCAGCATCCCACCACATCCAAAAGGCCCCTCTTCTCTTCACACACAACCCAAGTGACCCCAACCCAGAGTGACTTTAAGAAGCCCTACACAAACGCCCATGAAAATGTCTCCTAGGCCTCAAGAGGGGGTGATGTCATTACTTCCCTGCCCCCTCTTTTCTCCTTTCCCTCCTAAGGACTGACCCATCTCTAACCAGGGTCCTCTCTTTTTCTAAATCCCTTAAAAACAATTTGATCTCAGAATGAAGCTTCTGATAACTTGCAGTTGAGGGCATAGGGCCGCAGATGTCCAAATTCAATGGGGCCTTGGGCCACCAGATCCCTGTCACCTCAGGGACCATCATGGTGCAACCCTGCTGTAGAGAAAGAAAAATGGAAGCCCAAAGCAGTGTCTCTCCAGGATACACTTTGAATTTCCTGTGGTATTTAGTCCAGAATCTTTCTTCAGATAACGTGGCCCCTTCTGAGGCTGCAAAAATGGAATTCGCTCAACATCCATCTGCCACAGATGGATAGTGTACCTTCCTCATACTCTGCACCGTGCATGGGTCCTGTCCAGGTAGGGTCACCACCCTCCTAATCCAAGCTGGGCCAGGGTCCTCGGCTGCCTTCTACCCCTCGTTCCCATAGACTGTCAACTCAGAATGAAGAAGGCATTCTTTCTGAGGTGTGAGATGGGTGTTTCTCTGTTAGTATGGAAAGACCCCACCAGCAAGGTGGGCCAGCCTAGACCCCATCCTTGTCCTCCCCAGGGCCAACATGTATCCCAATGTCATGTGCAACCCCCACAATGTGCCAGTCCGTGCCATAGTCCTTTGGTTCTTAGGCCCTCTGAGAGTTCATTCATTCACTCATATGTTCATTTGACACCAACCTGAAGTCTCCCAGATGCCCATACCCAATACTCATCATTCTTTCACATTCCTTTCTCCTTCCTTGGGTTCTGATCATGATCATATACAACTGTCACTCTGAGCAGGAGACCTTTAAATGTTAAAGAGATTTTTTAAGCTTCTTCCAAATTTAGGTGACTATAGAGGCTTCATCTGTAAAACTTTATATTCTGATAAATATGCCATTACCTATATAAAGAAAACTTGAAAAGTTGAAAAAAAAATACAATAAAACTTCTGCAAAATTAGGCTCAGTTTATGTGCTGGGATGAATAGGATGAACTCCTATTCATCCTTCAAAACCCTCTCTGGACATGCCCTGCTGGAGAAAGCCTTTTCCAAGCCTCCCACAGGGGGTTCATGAATCTCTGAGTGACATCCATACCTTGTACCGCCATGGGTTCCTGGGCATATTCCCTTCACTTTTAACTGTCAACGTACTTGTCCATCCACTCCTATTCCCTCTTTCTAGACTGTATTTTAAGAGCAGGATGATTCATGATCTCCATGACAACTGGAGTCAGAGACACTTTTTGACGGCACATCCTTGTATACTTCATCTCCCCAAGCCTATTGCCTCATCTGGGACATGGGATGAATCTGCCCTGGCATGAGGTTGCCATGAGGATTAAATGAGAAAATACTAGTCTGTAAAGTGCCTAGTACTGAGTGTGGCTCTCGATTCATGGCAGTTTTATTACCTAGATCCTCCGCTTCTGCCACATAATAGGAGCTGAATACATCTGTTGAGTTGGAATGAAACGGTTTGAATTGCCTGCACCTATATGGTGTCCTTTGGTTACCAGTGAGGGGTGAATCCAGGTCTCTGAGTCAGTCCCAGGGAAGCAAATTTCCTCCATGGTCATTCTATCCTGTAGACGGGTCACAGGAAGTGGAAGCACCATGTCTAACTCTGAAGGGTCTGGAAGATGTGTCCTACCAAATGCCAATGGAAAGGTGTCACCAGGTGTCGGAAGGGGGCTGGCACTGCCTGTTCCCGCTCTGTGCCTAGCACTGTGCTCAGGAGTCTTCCCATAGACAGCTCTGTGGGGTCATAACACTCTTTCTGTTCACTCTACAGCCAAGAAAACTGAGGCTCAGAGAGAGTACACTGCCTACCACCTGGAGACCCAGTGCCCGCAGAGGTTTTTCCACTCAAGATTCCAGCCCCAGTGACAAAGCAACTATGGCGGGTAATCTTCCTAAATGTGTTCTTTGCTCCTGAGATAGGGAATTTCCTGGATGTCATTAAACATTTTACCAGCTTAATGCCAGTCTGGGGAGCTTCTGTTAACACGCTGCGTTAGTGTGATGTTTTCCGGGGTAGAGTCATTGGAGACATGTGTAAGCTATTTGCCTCCACACTGAATGGCCGCACTGCAGTTCTCAATCTGCCGCCATCATTTCTGACTCATCTTCCTGCTCCAACCTGGCATCGGGCCCACCTACATTAGCCCTCTGGTCTGCTGCGGGCTGTGAAAGAAGGTAACTGCACCTGTTATAATTATGTGTAAAATAAGAGTTCAGACGTTCTGATTCAGCAGTCTAGCACAAGGCCAGAAATCTGGAGTTAACAAGAGCCCTTAAGTGTTTCTGCGGCCAGGGTTCTGTGGACCATGCTTTGAGAAACACTGAGAGGTAAAGGTCCAAAAGGGAAGAACAGGGAGGGTCTGTAGTGGCCTCAGGTCTGAGGCTGCAGATGCTGGAGTGAAGCCACTGCCCAAAGCGTGGCCCATAGGCAAACCGATCCTTTTACAGGGCTGGTGCTCACAGCGAGCTTCCAGCTAGATGTTACTTGCTCCACTCTAGAAACAAAAAACTAGGGGCTTAAGCCAGTTAAGCCGCTTGCCCAAGGTTCGTGGCTGTAAGCAGAGGAAGCAGCATGCGCCCCAGGACAGCGCGACTCCAGACTGCTATCAGCTGCCCTGTGGTCAGATCATGGTGCTGATGCTGATGCTTTATGCTTATGAAGCACTTCCTACGTGTTGTGTCCAATACATTGTCTCCAATAACCACCCCATGAGCTAGACCCCTTTCAAAGATGAGGAAACGCTGGAGCTGAGAAGCTGCATAACTTGCAGGAGGTTCCCAGGCTTACTAGGATCTGAAACTCAACACTAGAACTCAGAAGCGTAAGCATCACCCTACACAGCCACTTGGGGGGCACTTCCCTTGCCCCCTCCCTCCTACATGAGTCAGATACAGGGTTCTTGGCTCCCAAAGGATCTTTCCCCCAAGGAGACGTTGGGCAATGTTCAGAGAGTTGTTTTTTTTTTTGGTTGCCACAAGGGTGGGAGGTGCTACTGGCATGTAGTGGGTGGAGGTCAGGAATGCCGTTCGACCTCCTAAAATGCCTAGTTGCCCCCCTTACACTCCAGCAAAGAATTAACAGGCCCAAAATGTCAGTAGTGCCAAGGCTGAGAAATACTGAAATGACCCAACTTAGAACAACATCAGTACACACACACAGACACACACACACTACAGCATCCAAACCTACACCCCTACATCCCATAGAATCTGAAGAGATTGATGTAAAAAGGGGATAGGGTTGGGGAGAAACAAAGCAAGCAAGCCCCACCCACAAATATACCACAGTCACCATTAACGTCATATTTATTGTTATTTAACTGCTCAGGAAAACATATACAGGTATATACAATATGCAGGAATACAGAAGACTGCACTTTACATATTTTTTTAAAAAAGAAAGAAAAAAATAACACTCAATTTCATGAGCTATTGTCACAGTCTTCCAACCAAGCATTTCAGAAATGAATTTCTTTTAAGAGTCAAAAAAGATTACAGGATTGCCTAACACACAGCAGAGTTAAGTTTTCATATTTTACATGTGCAATAACATTTTCGTTTTCTTTTCTAAAGAGTTTGCTATGCAGTACTGATTACCAGTGTTCGGAGTCTAGTGTGTTGGGTGTGTTTTTCATTTACTTTTATTCTTTCCATTAAACCAAATTTAATGAAATAACATCCTTTTGCTTAAGGCTATTTTTAAAGCTGTTTCATTCTGGGGGTCGTGGGGAGCGAGAAAGTTTTTAAAACTTCAGGGGTTTCCGAGGTTGCCAGGACCATGAGCTAATTGGCAAAGTGTTGATGACTCAATGCTGGGAAAGTCAAAGACAGAAGTTAAGACACTTTGCTCCCCGGCCTTAAGCAATTAAGGAGAAATCATTCCTGTTTCAAAAGTAAAATGATGAAGCTCTCAAACAGCTGTACACTGCAGAATCAGAGCGGTCACGGAGTTTTGTCCAGAATACGGTCAACTCTCCCACAGCCCACGGTGGGGGAAAATTCTCTTCCCTTTCCATTCCTTTTGTAGCAGAACGCAGGAACTGCCTCGGCTCATACCTTTCTCGCTGATCAATTCATGCCACCTGCTTTGTCTGCCCTCTGAAGCCGGGGTTTGCCCCAGGTCAAGACTGCCCAGGCGAGAACCGCAGACTCAGACCCCAGCCAAAAGGGCCGGCAGAAGGAAAGAGGGGAGAAGGGAGGGGAAAGAGTGAGGTTTTTCTGAAAGCTCCTCTCCCTTTGCTGAAGAGTTCTTTGAAATAAACAATGTGGGTGTTGTATGGTGAGCCCAGAGCCTTCAGGTCACTTGCTAAAAAAAGCCCGGATCTGCAAACTCTGAGGACCTGGAGGGGGTGGAGGAGCTCAAAGTGGAGCGTTTTAGTAAGACAGGCTCGATAACAATAACTGAAATTAAATATAACCATCACCGATTTGGGTGAAGTGGTATCAGTCACTTCTTGTCTAACCCACCCGGGAATCTATATGCCCCCCACCACAAGCCATAAATGGCTTTTGCAGGCATCAACAGCACCCAAAAGTGCCTGTCCATGCCAACCACCACTCATCTCTGCTCAAAGCAGTTATTCCTTTGTGAGATGCTTGGGACATGGCTCTAGTTTTGCAACAGGGTAAGATTCCATCAAAAGTTGGGGAGGGGGCAGAAGAATTCCAGGGTTCAAAACTAAAAGGCGTAGGAATCAAAGTCATTTTGTTATATTCTCTTTCTTCGTCCTCTAGCCCTCGGGAGTCTGCAGATCCCTGCAAAGAAAGACACCCAGGCTCAGAGAAGGCTGAGCAGGCTGAGCAAGAGGGTGCCTCATCCCTCCCGGGGGTGGGGTTGCCCAGGTTGGACTGGGGATGGAATGGGAGAGGTGGAGTAGATACACACAGTCCCCTCCTTCTTCCCTGGGATGCCCGGCCAGGAACAGCTTTCAGAAAAGGGAAAGGGCTGAGAACTCAGCCTCCTCCAACTCCAGCGCCCGAGGCACAGCTGGCCTGACTGCAGCAAGGACAGCAACCTGGCTCCAAAGACTGCAGGCTGGGAGCACACCATCCCCCATGCAGACCAAAGGCTGCTTAGCACAGCGTGAAAATGCAGGGCCTGGGCATTTGCGAGGAGGCCCAGAAAAGGAGAGAAAACACTACTGTCGAACATTCCAACTCCTTCCCACAGAGCAGAGCTGGACACGTCCTCACGTCCATCGCAGAGAGGGGCGGCTTCCAGCAGAAGAAGAGAGAACCCAAGTGGAAGGGAACTGAAGGCTGAGCACTGTGTTTGCAGGAACGAAAATATATTTTCTTAGGGAACAGACAAAACAAAATCCCAGGCGGAATACCTAAGGGGGGCATTCACTGTTTGGGTCCTGCCTAACTGATGACACTTGGGTGTCAATATATAATATTGTGAAGACAATTTGACTTTCACCCGGCAATATTCCAGAACTACTATTCTCCAGGATTTCCATTTTAATAAGCAGTGAACAAAGCAAAAAGAAAATAAAAGGGGAGGGGGGAAGAAAAGGAAAAAGAATAAAAAAGAAAGCAACTCTTGTCTTATTATGAAATAACAATACTTGGACATACAGCAGCATGAAAATAAAACAAGGAAAGAGGTCATCTAAAAAATGTATGCCAAGATTACCGAAACATGGGGAGTATCTAGAGGAAAAAGGCTTAAGCAAAAGTTTGCTAACTGCAGAAGGGTTAACACTGGTAACATACTGTGGCAGACAAGTTTCTTTTTTAAAAAAACTTTTGAGGTTCCTCCCCCCATTTTAAATTAACCCTTTCCGGTCCATATGCCACTAAGCAGGTACCAACCTAGAGAAAAAAAAAAAAAATCATACACTCAGCAATAGTGGCCCTTTCAAATTAACAGAGGGGTGGGGTCAGGTTGAGGGGGAAGGAGACAGAGAAGGGGAGGGGAAGGGCCTGGTAGAGGAGGGGGTCTTTCTTGTCATTCAAGTTAGGGCAGCCACAAATGTCCCGAATCTGTTGGAGATGTCAGAATGCAGGGACCGCCAGGTGGGCACGGAGGCCCGAGCCTTGGCGTCACCCACGTCGTCTGTGCAGTGGACAGACAGGCACTGCAAGTGGCTGCCAGGCTGGGTTGCTGAGGCCTTGTTTGCCGGGAGGTCGTGGGCTGTGGAGAGAGAAGGAAGAGAGGACATTAGTGGCATGCTCATCTCTGAGGGACACCATAATGGGGGCCAAAGTGGCAGAGGCATACAAGAGAGGCACCGTCCACGCCCTCTTTCCATGGCTAAAGCTGGTCCTGGAGGATCTAGAGATGTTGTTTTGAATCCTCCTGCTGTTACCTCTGATTCATCTGTGAGATCTCAGCCAAGGGAAGACCCACCCTGTTGGGCCTCAGTTTCCCCACTGGGAAATAGGAAAGTGAGGCAGGATAAACTCAAGAGTTTGCCCATCTCTGATGCACCAGAGTTCCCAAAAGATTAACTGGACATGATCTAAGTCAGGAATGCTTCCTGGAGGAGGGGCATCTAAACTGGGCATCAAAGGATGTGTAGGAGTTCGCCACATGCCGTGAAAGGGTGGAGGGGAGGATTGTCTGGGTCCAGAACACAGCCTGTTTGTGTGTCATCCTCTGGACAGACATTTGCTCAGGGTCTACCATGAGCTGGGAACTTTCTTAAAATGTGCCAGACTGCATACCAACTCCAGGAGTAAGGATGATCACCTCTGCTTTATAGCTAAGAAAACTGAGACTCAGAGAGGGAAAATGACTTGCCCCAAGTCACACAGGAGAAAGTGTGGAGTCACAGCACCCTTCCCAGAGGAGCAGGAAGGATGGAGAAGGTGCCTGTGGACACCCAGCTTGGCACAGCTGAGTCACAAAGACTAGAAACCCACAGCTCCCCAAGCCCCAAGTTCTCCCCAATCCTCAAGCACTCCCCAAGCCCCAAGCACTCCCCAGGACTTTCCAATTGCTCCTTTTTCAGCCCCCTCCCACCTCTGAAGGTTCTGCCCCTCACTGGTGTGCAGGGGCTGAGGCTCCATGGAAGTGACTTTGAGAGTGGGGACATGGGAGAGGAGGAGCCCTTCAGGACACCTGCCTATGTCTTTCATTCCCTCCTATGCTCTGGCCATAGCTTTCTCAGACTCCATTTTACAGATGAGAAGTCTGAGCCCCAGAAAGGCACAGAAACTTTCCTGGGGTCACACAGCTCCAACGTAACAGCTGAGAGAATCCAGTTCTAGCTCCACAAAGGGACCCGAGGCCAGTCCCCTCCTCTGAAAATGGGGGTGTCTGCCCGGCTCATGCACCTCCTTATGATGGCTAGTCAACTAGGCTGTTGATATGTACAAGGTGTTTGTATAAACTATAAAGTGCTGTCTTCACAAGGACAGAGGGTGAAGTGTTCAGAGCAGGAAAGACAGAGAATCTGAGCTCCCCGGTCAGACAAGCACAAAAGCACCATTCTCAGCCGCTACATGAAAGGACTCTGGGTGCCTGGGGTGGGGGAGTCTATTCCTCTCCCATACCCTTAATGAAAATCCCCCGATCCCCCTTCTCATTGAGTCACACAATGCCAGAAAGCACCACAGATCACAGGGATGTCTGTGTTAGACGTGCTTGAGGAGAAAGGAGTCTGACAACCATTCACATCTTAGTATAAATTAGACCAGAGCAGGCAATTTGCAGGACTTCTCATTTACGGCTACCATGTGACCACTGGCTCTGTCCTGAGACCTGCCATATGTCAATGAAGAGTCTCATTATTCTCATTTCCTAGAGTCTGACTTTAGAGTATGCCCACGGTCACACAGCCTGGAAGGGACAGAAAGCTGGGTTTGAATATGGGCTGATGTTGAATTTCTGCCTCAGTAGAAGTGAAAAAAAGCTGAGATTGGGGGCGGGGGGCTCTGCTCCAGGTGAGGGAGCACACCCAGATACTGAACTCCACGACCGGCCTGCCCTCAATCCTCTGTGCAAGCCCAGCCAAGGGCCCTGTGCCAGGCAGGAGTCACCCGCCCGCCCTGCCCTCTGGGATTAAGCAGGAGGCCTCCCCCAGGAGCTGAGCCACTGCGTGCAGAGAAAATCCTCCCAGAGGGATGGGCCCAGGCAGTTGAGGACAGGCCATGACTAACTGGGCTTGGGGCCCCCACCCTGGAGCCCCAGAGACACCTTGCTTTGGGATCTGCATGCTGGGAGGAGCTGGAGCTGGGGAGGAAGGCGCCTTCCTTGGCCACTTCATTCATTCATGCAATTAACATGCCTTTATTGAGGACCTTCTATATGCCAGGCATGGTACAAGCCTGCGGATCTAGCATGGAACAGGATAGACACTGTCCCCACCCTTCTCCTGGAGCTGATGGTGAGGCCCGGAAACAGTATCTCTTTTTGACCAAAGCACAGTCACTTTGGAGTCACAGCCCCACTACTATGTGGCCAAGGCTCTTCTGGACCTCAGTTTCCCCACTGGTAAAATGGGGATGACGTCATCTCCCCTGGGGCCTTGTAATGGCCTGGCACACAGAGAGACCCCCAAACAGTGCTGCTGGGGCTGTCTTTCGTATCTGGGAGGGTCAGGGGTGAGGGGGGCTTTGCAGCCACTTAGAAGCCCCTAAAGCCCCATTACTTCCTGGGGCCCAGCCAGGTGGGCATGTTCCTGGCCATGAAACAGAAGTCTTTGCCCCATTTCACAGAAGGAGAAACTGAGGTTCTGAATCCAAGGTTTCAAAGCTAGTTCATAGTGGTGAAATCTGGATGTTGTTAATACCCCACCCAGGGCTTCCTGGGGAGAAGGTACCCCAGGAAGCTTAAGGCATCAGAGGCAGGGTTTCCAGGAACATGGCAGGCCCTGGATTCTGGCAATACTGAGGCACAGTGCCCGAACCTTTGCTCTTGAACCCATGCTTGCCTTGTTCCCAGTGACCCCTCCACCCTCCCTTGCTTAGTATCTCCAAAGGAATTTTATTCCAGCACTGCAAGATCTGGATTGGCAGGGGTGGGGTGAGGGAAGTAGTACCTGCCACAGAGAGAGAGAAAAAGAAAGAAAATCTGAAAGGGGGATATTTCCCCAACTTTGCACACATTATCTCAAGGAATGAACACAGCAATGCTTGTGCCCACTTTACAGATGAGGAAACACACTCCGAGGGATAAAGCTCCTTGCCAAAGGAGAGAGAAACTCTTTGCTCTGGGGCTGCAAGCACCCAGAAGGTGAAAGAAAATTCCTGAGCAACACACCGGGCAGAGGAAGCTGCGTCTGCCAAGCAATGGGTAAGACAGACCCAAATGGCCAGATTTTCTAAAGATGCTTTCAGACATGAGCGTGCGGTGCGCTAATGCCAGAAACCATTGCCGTTCTTATTAGGGGTGGACTTAATGAGGGCGTCCCAGGCACACAACTGAACACTTCCATGTATTATCTAACTCCATCCCCCAGCAAGCCCATCAGTGGGGGGGCCCCTTCTCCCCACCCTGGCAGGGCCACCCTGGGCTCAGAGAGGGCGAGAGGCTTGCCAGATGTCACAAAGCATGGGTGCAGGATTCCCCAGCCTCCGCCTAGAATGAGCAAGAGAGCCTACCAGTCTGGTATCCACAGGGAACATTTTTAAGAGAGAATATTATTCTTCAGTTCTTGACAACCCAAGCATGACTGAACTCATCCTCCCGCCGGATTCATTCCAGCTAGGGGGACCTAACACGCCCTCAGACCGCGGCTCCCCAGGGCTGCCGAGTCGCTGCCGATAAATCAGTCTCATGGAAGCCGCCTCAAGTCACGGCCTGCCCCAGCTCCAGAGAGGCCCTCAGTCTCCACTCCTCGAGGCGGCAAGCATGCCAGCCCCCACACCAGGACCCAGAGATAAAACCACCCCCTTCCCAAGCTCCCAGGGTTGAGGGAGACCCTGGAGTCACTCAGCGCCCGGCACTGGCAGACACCACAGAACCCAGTGGGTGCTGTTCTGTTTTCCACTTGATTATCAGCCTCCCCCATCAGACTGTGGCCATGTGGAGAGGGGCAGGTTTGGCCTGTTCACCTCTGGATCCTGCATGCGCTGGGCCCTCAGTTGGGTCCAGTGCACTGACTGTGAAGCGCCCTTCATCCCCATTTGACAGATGAGAAGACTGAGGCTTGAAGGGCCAGGAGCTACCCACGGGTCACCCAGGGTCAGGTCACCAGCTCTAGGGGTGTGGCTCTCTCCTCTCAGCCCAGGATTCCCAGCTGGTCAGGCCAGGGTGGAATCCCAAATGCCCTGTACCTGGGCAGCTCCTGTCTGCAGAGCCACAGTTTCCTCATCTGCAATTTGGGGATGGTGATTCCTGCTGAGTCCGGCTAACAGCAGCGTGCGGCAACCTCACAAGAGACTGGCAATACCATGTACATGTTGGGGGGTCAGTCCCAGAGGCTGGGGCAACGTCGTCTCAAAACAGATAACCTTTCGTGTGCCTCACTTGATTCAGGCAGCACTGGGCGGGGACGGGGGGGGGCGTGAGGGGAGGGGCCTCTGGTTCTTGGGGACTGATGGGCACGCCTGCCCAGCAAGGAAAGACTGAAGGACGGTTTTTAAGGACAGATACGATCAGAAAGAACCACCTCACGCCCCATGCCCAGGGTCAAGGCCCAGAGCTGAGACAGACACCCCTGCTGTTTCTCCTCCCAAAAGCACTTCTCAGCTTTTCTTCATGGCACAAATCCTTGCTGATCTTCCAGCCTCTTCCTACTACCCCGTCACCCCTGCCCTGAACACCACAGCATTTCTTCTGGTCATCATGCTGCAGAGGTTCAGGCTGCCCCCTGCTCACCCCGCTGCAATCACAAGACCCACGTCGGACTCTGTCTTCCAAACTTCTCCATCCACAATGGAGACAGTAAGTTCCATTAAGGGAAGGAGAGAACCAGGAGCAGGTGCCAAAAAAAGCAATTGCGTGAATAACTCCAAGTCACTCCATTTCTCTTACAGGGTTCAACAGTGATAGCGGCCACCATTCGTGGAGCAAGGAACTTTTGGGCACATCGCTTCATCTCTCAGAACCTTGGCTCTCCGAAACGGGGAAAATAATAGGACCGGCCGTCATGGAGGCAGTTAGGAGAATTTAGTGAAATGATCCATGCAAAATGCTTAACACGTGGGGCGCTCCTGCCAACACTGGCTCTGAGTACAGCCTGTCGATGTTGTTGGCCAGCCTGCAGGTGACAGTGGGGACCTGCAGGGCTGGGTCCAGGGAGGGCTGAGTGACCCTTCTGCAGGCTGTGCCTGGGGTGAAGGGAGAATGGAAAAGAGGGGACATTTACCTGGGGATGTTGCATTTTAAATTTTGCTTCTAGAGATGCCACCCACCCGTAGAGGGGGCCGAGTTTTCTTTTTTTCTTTAAAGTCAGCAAAATAGGCCTCATCATCACCCTGCTCTGCACTAAAATCCCCGGACCAGGTTTCCATGTGGGTGAGCCACGTGCTCAGGCGTCGTGAGCCGGGCGGAGGTGGCTGCCACCTCCCACGCCAGGCAAAGGGCTGCCTTGGTGGTTCTCCCAGCCACAGTTCCACCATTGAGCCCCAGGGAAGGAGACTCCTGACCCAGCCACCTCCTGCCCCGCTGCCTACCTGAGGGAAAGCCAGGGGCATTTGGGGGGAAGGACAGAGCCCAACAATTGCCCATATCAAGGGCTCCCTGGGTACTCCCCCAGAGCATGGCCCAGGCCAGGTGCTAACCTCTTCTGTCATATGGGAAGAATAAAAGAACCTACCTCACGGGCTGCTAGAAGGATTAAGTGAGATGATAGCTGGAAAGCCTTCAACATACGGTGAGCCCTTTGTCAAAAAAGGGTAGCTGCTCTGACACTTACCATTCTTCTGTTGTTGCTGTTGCTGTTTTTCTTTTAGAAACAGAGTCTCACTCTGTCACCCAGGCTGGAGGGCAGTGGCACAAAAAAAAGAACTCACTGCAACCTCAACCTCCTGGCATCAAGCAATCTTCCCACTTCATCCTCCCAAGTAGCTGGGACTATAGGTGCCCACTACCACACCTGGCTAATTTTTTAAAATTTATTTTGTAGAGATGAGGATCTCACTATGTTGCCAAGTCTAGTCTTGTATTCCTGGGTTCAAGCAATCCTCCCATCTCAGCCTCCCGAAGTGCTGGGATTACAGGGGTGAGCCACCATGCCTGGCCACATTTTTCCTTCTAATCCCCTAACCTGGTACTACTGTTGCTCTTTACAGATGAACTGAAAGACGGTCCAGAGAGTCAGAGCCTGATCAAGGTCACACGGAGTCAGAGGCAGAGCCAGGCCTGCAATCCAGCCTCTGGTTTTCATTTTGTTTTTTGTACAGATGGGGTCTTGCTATATTGCCCAGGCTGGTCTCAAACTCCTGGGCTCAAGTGATCTGCCCACCTCAGCCTCCCAAAGTGCTGGGATTACAGGCGTGAGCCACCACGCCCAGCCCACTGTTACTGTTCTTGGCACTGGAGGCAGCCAGAGCTAGAAGTGCCATGTGCTAGCTTCGTGCCATGGGGCAGTTTCTTCGTCCCTGTGGGTGCTGGAAGCTGCCGAGGCTGGGGTCAGGGTGCAATCCCAGGCCGAGCCAGAGAATGAGAATTCCGGGCGTATTTTTAACTCGGAGCTTATGTAAGAAGCAGTGTGGGCCCCAGCACACAATAGCGGATGACTCTCGCCCAACTCACCCTCGCTGGATTCCGACAAAGGGAAGTGTATTTTGGTTTTTCCTTTATTTGGACCTGGTGCGGGGAGACATTGGGTTCTGTGACAGCTGCCACTCAACTGGGGGGCTGGGCGACGGGCCTGGAAGCTGAGGCAGGTCTGGTGGCCACAGGGCTGAGCCACCACCTCTTGGAGCCTTCGTGCTACAGCCTGGGAGTCCCTTAGCCCCCCCGCCCCACACTTATCTGTGACCCCCAGACCTTGGCAGCTTTTCTGTTCCTCACCTCCTTAGAAGGGCAGAGCCACTGCATCCAAGCCAGCCCCAGGCATTCCAGGTCACTCTTCACTCTTCCCCATCCCCCACAGTCAGCCCAGGCACCAAGGAGCGAAGAGGTTGCCTCCAAAGTCTGCCCACTTTTCTCCTGCCCCACTGCCCTACCCTGGCCCACACACCCACCATCTCCTGCCTGCAGCTGCCACCTTGCCTCACTGCTTACACACTGCCCTCCAAACCTGTGAGCTGGAGGAGTTTCCTGAAGCACCAACCACAGCAGGCCTCTCTCCTGCTTGAAACTTCCATGGCTCCCCAGTACCTCCTAGCTTTGCATGCCCTAGCCTGACTCCCTCTCAGGCCTCCAACCTCATCTCAGCGCTTTCTCCTGCACTGCAAGCCCCAGCTATACATTCCCTCAACAGAGTCCTGATCCTTCCACCTCCACACCTTTGCTGCTACGGTTTTTTCTGCCTAGCGCACCTGCCCCTCCCCACCCCAGGTGACTCCTGCCACCCTACCTGGCTGTCAGCCCCATGGCGATGTTTCCCCAATGCCCCTACTCTGAGATATGTACACTTCTCTCCCTGCTGGCAGACAGCACCCTGGCCCCGGCTACCATGATGGTAATGATACTGCTAGCTGCAGCCTGGCTGGCTTCAGGGACATGCTCACATATCTCGCTCTGGCAGAGGGGTGTTCTGAGGTCAGGGTCGCTCACCAACAGGCCACAAAACACAGAAAACATCACGGGGGACTTTGGAGTCAGATGGCCAAGGTCTGTATCCTGGTTCCTGGCATTTTTCCCAGCAGCTCAAGCTTAGGCAAGTCACCTTCCTTCTCTGAGCCTCACCTTCCTTCTCTGTGAAATGGGAAGGGGATAAGGTTCCATTGTGCCTGGCATAAGGCAGGTGCCCAGGAAAATGCTACCAGCTATCAGGGCAGACAGAAGTCACAGGAGTAGACAGTCTTGCCCAGTAGAAAGTACAGTCACAGGCTTTTTTTTTTTTTTTTTTTTTTTGGACAAGGTCTAGCTCTATTACCCAGGTTGGAGTGCAGTGGTATGATCACAGCTCACTACAACCTCTGCCTCCCAGGCTCAAGCAATACTCCCACCTCAGCCTCCCAAGTAGCTGGGACTACAGGCGTGCGCCACCATGCCCGGCTAATTCTTGTATTTTTTTATAGAGATAGGATTTCACCATGTTGCCCAAGCTGGTCTCGAACTCATAAGCTCAAGCAATCCACCTGCCTTGGCCTCCTGAAGCATTGGGATTATAGGCGTGAGCCACCGTGCTTGGTGGTCACAGGCTTTTGACTGCAGCGCTAAGACCTGTCTCCAAGAACGCACCACTGAGAATGTGGAGGACTTGACCCCTGTGGAGTTGGCCCCCCCGGCCCAACTAGAACCCATTTGCAGGGCCCCACAACCCCAAGAACGACCCTGCCTTGGCTGCCTGTGCACACTTGATCCCTGGGCCACGTCCCCTTCCATAGAAAGATAGATGGGGCCTGGGAAACTCAAAGACTCTGGGCTCAGGGGCAGAAACAGCAAATCTCAGCCAGAAGTCAGAGATCAGAAAGAGGGTCTACATGGCCACCAACCAAGTGGGAAAACAGCAAATCTTAAACTTCACGGTTGGCCCCCACCCCAACCCTCCCATACACGCATCAGCTTAGAGGTTGTCTCAGCTCTGAGCTTGGAGATCTGAGTTCAAAGCCCACCACGGTCTGAATCTCAACTCTGCCCCTCACTAGCTCTGTGATCTTGGGCGGGTCTACTTGCTGAGCCTCAGTTTCCCTATCTGTAGAAGGGGATAACAATCCCTCTAGTGACAATGGCCTGGAAACCCTGAGGGCCAACATGCCCACATGGCTCCCACCTACTTCCTGGCACACAGTAGGCACCTGGTAAGTATTTGTTAAATGTTTTAATGAATGGCTCACATTTTCATCTCAGCTCTGTCCCCTTGCTTGCTGTGTGATCCCCCTCTCTGGGCCTATTTGGCAAGTCACTAAAATGACTAGTGGTTTGGGTAAATGTATAACTCTCCCCACAAATCCCTTCTGTCCCTCTGGGGCAATCAGATTTCACATTTCAGCTGGGTGAGGTGGCTTACATATGTAATCCCAGCAATTTGGGAGGAACAGGTGGGAGGATAGCTTAAGGCCAGGAGTTCGAGACCAGCCTGACCCTGTCTCTATAAAAAGCTTTTTTAAATTAACCAGACATTGGCTGGGCGTGGTGGCTCACACCTGCAATCCCAGCAGTTTGTGAGACCGAGGTGGGCGGATCACTTGAGGTCAGGAGTTCGTGACCAGCCTGGCCAACATGGTCCCATCTCTACTAAAGATACAAAAATTAGTCGGGAGTGGTGGCGCATTCCTGTACTCTCAACTACTTGGGAGGCTGAGGCAGGAGAATCGCTTGAACCTGGAAGGCAGAGCTTGCAGTGAGCCAAGGTAACGCCACTGCACTCCAGCCTGGGCCACAGAGTGAGACTCCATCTCAAAGAAAAAAATATATATATTAACCAGACATGGTGGTGCATGCTGGTAGTCCCAGCTGCTTGGGAGGCTGGGGCAGGAGGATCTATTGAGCCCAGGAGATTGAGGCTGCAGTAAGCTGGGATCATGCCACTGCACTCCAGTCTGAGTAACAGAGCAAGACCCTGTCTCTAAAAAAAATAAAGAAATATTTTACATTTGATATAGGCAAGAGGCTGGTCCAAGAGTTCTCCCTAAGTAAAGGCCACTGAGATACCTTGACCTGAGCTCAAGGAACCACCACTCACAACCCCAAGGATGGGGACTGAGGGACAGTGGCCAACAGCCTGAGTGACACTTCAAGCACCCCACCAGGGCCACGCAGAGCCCGAAGCAGGCCCAAGGGACTAGCCACTCCTTGGCCCAGCCCTGTGCCTGTGTCTCCTGCCCTTTCTCTCCCCCTCATCAATGACAACTTCTAGCAATAATATCACCGTGGCAATCGAGAAAAGGAAAAAGGAAAACAGACCACATCTCTGTGCCAGTCAGTTCCAGGGCGTGACCATGAACACGGCCTGCAGGCTCAGTCGGTCTCAGTGAATGACCCCAACACCCAGTGGGGGAGAGGGCCCGACACACTAGCCCATTTTACAGCAGCGGACACTGAGCCTCAAGGAGGTGATGCCACAGGCCCAGGGTCACACAGCCAGCCAGTCGCAGAGCCAAGGTCACACCCAGAGATGTCTGATGTCACAGTGTGTGGTCTTTATCAAAGTCGCATGAAAAAGGGAAACATCATTGGCCAAAGTGACTGGCTCAATCTCTCCCACCCCACCACCACCCCCAATTTCTCTCTTGCAAGCGTTCTCCTCCTCTCAATCTGTCTCGATCTTGCTCTCTCTCTCTCTCCCTCAGGTCTTGCTCTTATTCACCCTCCCTCTGTCCATCATCCATCCTCTCTCTCTCCCTCTCTCTTCTTCTTCTTCTTTCTGCCCCTCCATCCATATCTCTCTCCCTCCCTCTCTCCTTCTCCCCCTCCCTCTTACTTCCTAATTCTTCTTATTTCTCTCTCTCTCTCTCTCTCTCACTTTTTGGGGAAAAAGAAAACAAACCCGAGGCTCGCAGATGGGATGAGAACTTCCCAGGGTAACACAGAAGCTGAGGACAAAACCCGACAGCCCCCCACCCCTTCAACGCTTCTTCCCTCACCACTGATGTCACCGAAGTTTCAGCTGCAACCTTCCCCCATCTGACAGGAGACAGCACACGGCGGGGACAGGGGCTCCTGGGGGCAGGGAGGGCCTGCATTCCCCTTCTGCCCTGGGCACAGAGCCAGGTGCAAAGACAGCCCCCCAACTCATGATAGGCGGGAGGGCCCTACAAGGCCCCCCCTTTCCAGGCCCCACGAGGGTGAAGCAGAGGCCTCGCGCCGGCCGCTGCAGCAGTGCAGTCTGGTGAGAGACTGGGCCAGGCCTCTGGAAGCCTTCGGAAATTAATTTGAGTTGACTTGGCTGAGGGCAGCTGTCATTTAGATGGAGAACTGGCCGAGGGCTCCACGGAGGAGAGGCTGCAAGGACATCATCGGAACCAGGCTGCCAGGAGCTGGGGGCAGGACCGGGAAATGCAGGAGGAGGCTGGGTCCTGGGGACCGTCCCTGGCCCTGAAGGAGGGGATGAGGTAGTGCGCGACAGCCACGGACAGCAGGATGGACAGAGCAGGCTCCTCGCACCAGGCCTGGGCGTCTCTGATTGGGCTCCTTGTCCTGGCACCTCCGGCCACGCAGCCAGTGACCTGTGACAGATGCAGCCCTGCACACCCCCGGGCCACTCCTGACCTGTATGCTGCTAAGATGTGACAGGCCCCGGGGGGCTGAGGGCTGGTCGCTCAGCCTGCACCTTCCTCCTGATAGCGGCGTTGCCAGGGTGCTTATGCAACAGCACAGCCCGTCAGTTGTGGGGAAATTCACTCCTCTGAGCCTCAATTTCCTCATCTATGAAATGGGGATGGAGACAGTATCGTTCTCATAGGAGGGAGGGCCCGGGGGCAGTGCAAGCACAGTGCTTAGCACAGTGCCAGGGACTGACTTCACCCCATAAATAGCAGCTGCCACTCCGGAGAGACTCTCAAATATAATAATAGTATTTGCTGGTAATGCTGGTAATAGTGTCACCAGTAAGTACTATTATTATATTTGAGAGTCCCTCAGCCCTGTCTCCAGCGCAGTCCTCCCACTCTCTGTTTTCTTGCCTTCTTGCTCAAGATTCACCCACATAGTGTTAGACCACATACTGAGTGGCCCTGGGCAGGATGCTGTACCTCTCTGAGCCCCAGCATGCTCACATAGAAACTGGAGCAACTAAGCACCAGTGCTGACACCTCACTGAGCTCCTAGCATTCTGCCTGGCAAGTGGTAAGTCATTCAACAAATAATGATTTCTATTTATTAAAAACAAAAACAAAAACAAAAACAAACAAACAAAAAAAACAAGCAAACAAATAGAGGCCAAGTGCGGTGGCTCACCACTGTAATTCCAACACTTTGGGAAGCCGAGGCAGGAGGATTGCTTGAGCCCAGGAGTTCAAGACCATCCTAGGCAACATAGCAGGACCCTGTCTCAAAATAAAAATAAAAAATAAAACATCAGCCAAGTGTGGTTGTGTGTGCCTATGGTCTTAGCTACTTGGGAGGCTAAGGTGAGAGGATCAGTTGAGCCTAGGAGTTCGAGGCTGCAGTGAGCTGTGATGGTGCTGTTGCACTCCAGCCTGGGTGACAGAGCAAGAGCTTATCTCGAAAGAAAGAAAGAAAGAAGAAGAAGGAAGGGAGGGAGGGAGGGAGGGAGAGAGAGAAGGAAGGAAGGAAGGAAGGAAGGAAGGAAGGAAGGAAGGAAGGAAGGAAGGAAGGAAGGAAAGAAAGAAAGAAAGAAAGAAAGAAAGAAAGAAAGAAAGAAAGAAAGAAGGAAAGAAGGAAAGAAGGAAAGAAGGAAAGAGAAAGAAAGAGAAAAAACAACATTCACATTTATTTGGAATTAGAACCTCATTGCTTCCAGCCCATTGGAGGAAAAATGAGGTTCAGTGCAAGTCTGGATTTTTAAAACACACATTTTCAAAGTGCTGATACTTTGGGTGCAGGTCCTGTGGAGCACCTGCCTCATCCCCCCATCCATGGGTCTGCCAGGAGTTCTGGGGTGTTCTCCTGTGTCGGGTCAGCACAGCTGGCAAGGGGCCGGCTTACCCGCGTAAGTTCCCACGCACTGCTTCATCCCCGGGGAAGGGCTTTGCATAGGGGTCAGCTGGGCAGTCATGTACTTTGGAGACAGAGGCCTGGGTTTGAAATCCATCCCTGCCACTGTGGGGTTGTGGGATCCTGGATCAACCACTTTGACACCTCCATTGCCTCCTCTGAAAAATGGGTTTGGTCATTCCTTCCTTGCAAAGAGGGGGATGAATTGGTACCCAACCGACACTCAAAGTCCTGCTACCGTTGTCAATTCCCCAAGCCTGGGCCTAGGGCAGCCTGGAGGAAGGGAATCTTCGTGAGGCCACTAACAACGTGGCAATGAGCTGATCACAGCCACACGTGTGCCTCCAGCCATGTGCTGGGCACTGAGCTCAGAGAGGGGAACCCAACAGAGGTCCCACCCCCAAGAGCTCCCACCCTATGGGAGAGGTATTCCGGCAAACATGAACCTGCAAAACAGAGCAGGAACTCCACCAGAGCAAAAGGCAGGCCTGTGTTGTGAGATCTGAGTGGAGAACTGGGGATCCTGGAAGACTTCACAGAGGAGGGGGTGTGCAAGTTGGGGGTTAAGAATGAGTAGCAAGCTCTGCGGGAAGAGAAGGCAAGAGGAGCACTCCAAATCCAGGCGTGACTCCTTCCAAAGCAAGAGACTGGCCCAGGGACCCTGATTTAGGGATGGGTGTGAAACAAGGGAAGAGGAGGCTGCAAAATTCAAGTGAAGTCAGTCACGGAGACCACTGGAAGAAGTTAGACCGTGTTCCTGCCACCAATGGGGAGCCAAGGAAGGCTTCTAAGCAGAGAAGGAGCATCGAGAATCCATCAAAATTAATAAAGAGGCTTGCACCTCATGCATCTAGCCTTGCCATAGAACACCTGACTTAGAAACATACTCCCATACTGAGAACCAAGTCCCTTGTATTCTCCAACTCTGAGCAAGGTCGGGGGAAAGAGTCCCACTTCCATGGGAACAGTACCTTGAGAGAGCTTGGGTCTCACTGGACTGGCCCGGTGCCCAAGGCAGCTTCTGAGTCAGATGCCTCTAACTTGGGGCCCCAAGAAATTCAGCTTAGTTCCTCATTCCAGCCCTGCCACATCTCAGGCGGTGACCTCTACAAAGGACTCCACCTCCCTGTGCCTCCGCTTCCCCTCTGCAGAATGGATGTGATCATCATGCTCTGTGCATTACATCACCAAGTCCTCTCTGAGGCTACAGGTAGGGAATCGGAAGCCTGAGAGGAATGGGGACCTGTGCCAGGTCATCCAACAGTGAGCAGAAGGGTTGAGGGCAAGTCACTTAATCTGTCTGTGTCTTGGTTTTCCCATCTGTGAAATGAGATCTTAGACCTACCGGGCAGGGCTGCCAGGAGAATGACATATGATAATATTAACAATAACATAATTACAGCTAGTACCTATCACATGTTCATTCTTTCAAATTCAATAATTCCTCATGTAACCTTGGAGGAAGCATCTATTCTCTTAGTCCCATTTCTCAGATAAAGACCCTGCTAGGGTCAACCCACTACACCCCACAAATCAAAACTGGCCCACTCCCTGTTTTTGTAAATAAAGTTTTATCAGAACACAGCCCTGCTCATTTGTTTACATTTTGTTTATGGCTGTTTTCCTAGAGGTGCATCAGATTGTAAGCACTGGGGCAGAGCTCTCCAGAGAAATGGTTAACCAAATATCTGGGCACCTCATGACCCAGTCAAGGTAACACATAAAATTAACCATCACAGTGTATAACCCACAAACCTAAAATATTTGCTATAAATAGGGCCCTTTGCAGAGAAGGTATGCTGACCCTTGAACCTGAGGCTCAGAGACGTGATGTCACTTGTCCAACTTCGCATAAGAGGAGGTTGCAAGCCACGTACCCAGTAGGTGCTCAGTCCATGCACCTGATCTATGAAGATTCATGCTGTCACTTTTAGGGAGTCAGAAATGTCCTCGTCATTTGCTATGGCCCTCAGCTTCCTTCTTGGGCTACAGCAGAAACCTCTCTTTCTACTTAAAAATCAATAGAATATTATTAGGAGCAGAGGGTTGCTGTTAAAAAAAAAATAATCATAATTCCAGAACACATCCATAAAAAAGGAGAAAGGTGGGTTTTCCGAGGCCGAGTGAGTCGGCCACGTCAGGCAGGAGGGAGACTCGAGCAGGGGCTCCCAGCACTTACCCCTGCAAGGTCTCTGAGGACCCCCATGTAGGCTGTATTGCCTGCCCAGCAAAGAACAGTTCAGCTTCAACTCCAAAAGGACAGAGTGATGGGCAAAGTGGACAGTGACCGGCCAGGCAAGCGAGAACTGGGTGGACGGTAGTGGGTGGAGCACTGATCCGGGGCTGGCCCGGATTCTCTGCACAGCCCTGTGAGAACCAAGGCCACGCAGCAAAAATGGCTGAGCCTGGACTCGAACCCCGGTCTATGTGAGTCCAGAGGCTGTGTCTTCTTACCCACTCCCTGGTGTGTGCCTGGTGCAGGGGGTGGAGAGAGACAGGGGGAGCAGCAGGAGGTGGTCTGGGCTTAGAAGGAGCTGGTTAATTATTTCCATTAAAACAACGGGGAACAAAGCCCCCGGGGTGCCTGTACCCGGCACACCCATCTTCAGTGGCAACCACCCTAGTGTTCCGGCAGATCCAGCTTTTGGCTTTCCAGGAAGAAGTGCGCCTGCCGCAAACAACCCCCAACTTGCTTTCCCTCTGGACTGGGCTCTCCTCCCCAACTCAGGAAACCAAAGCTGGGCTCTGCCGGAAGCTGGCTGTGTGATTTCAGGCGCATCACTTGCCTTCTCTGAACTGATCTCCCCTTTGAAAGTCACAGGAGTGTCAGCTGCCAGGACCAGAACTCCGTGACCTAAAGATGCCACCCAAGTGGGTGTTCCCCATCCCGAATTATCCTGTGGACTGCTGGAAAATATTCGCTGGTCTTTACCTTGGGGGCGGGAGAGAGGATTGAGCGATGCTGACTGACTTGGCTCTCCATGCTCTTGCTGGGCCTGCAACACCCACTGTCGTCTCTGGCGCTGACCTGGGAAGGTGGCGTGTGGTCTCTAGGGGAAGGTGGGGGCCGCCACACTCCTTCCAGCAGAAAGTGTGGGAAGAGGCGGGTGCAGGGGAGCAGGGTAAGTGACTAAGTCAACCCTGGCCTCACCTTCTGTCAAATTTTCTACAGACAAGACAAATTTTGCAACACCTATACCCTACCTCTCAGGATTTTCCGGATTTGGCCTATGTCTCTGGTATAGAGAAGCAGGATTAAGCCCCAGCGCCTCTTCCTCCAAGGGCGGAAGTCACAGCCCCTTGTCCCTGTGGTCTTCTGAGGATGGCAGAACCAGACCTAGGAAGACTGGGCTGGCAGATGCTATTTACTAGGGAAACCAAGGCCATAGAGGGGTAAGTCAAGGGCAGAAGTGTGACTAGATCAGAGGATTTTGGCCCTACTGCCAAAGCCAGCACTAGATTCCCTCCTCGTCCCGAAGGCTTAACCATGGAGCTTGTGGTACGCCATCACTAAGGGGTGATAACACTATTCCTGTCATCTCTGCTGTCTTCCTGGACCACCACTTTCCTTTCTCTCTTCACCTGGCTAACTCTTCTCCATCTTCCTTCATCAAGGAGGTCTCTTCAAGTCCCTCAGTGGGCTCCAGTGCCCCTCAGACTGTGACACTTCATGCCAACCCTAATTGTGCTGAACTTTTCCTGTTTGTCCTGCTCTTTGCCATGGCCCCAACAGTATGAGTTCCATGAAGCTGGGGGCCTTGTATCACTTGTATCACCTATTTACTTCCCACTCTGACCGTAGCACCTGGCATATAGTAGGCCCTCAGTGTGCTGACTACATCAATTCCCGGGAACAGGAACAAGCCCTAAAGAGTCCCTAAAATGAGAAAGACTCAAACCACATCACCTGAGCCTCCAGACAGACCTGAAAAGGAGCTTTTCAAGGCTTCCTGGGTGCCAATAATACAAGACTTCATTGGAAGGCTTGCCACGTTTACTGAGAGGGGCGACAACTCTCTCACAAATCACCTAGAGATTGAGGAATTATATCTACTCACTTCCCATAACCCCAACCCAGCCAACAGACTTCCTTCAAAGTTTGAAGGTTAGACTTCTTGTTTATTTTATTTCATTTATTTATTTATTTTTTTGAGATGGAGTCTTGCTCTGTCGCCCAGGCTGGAGTGCAGTGGCCAGATCTCAGCTCACTGCAAGCTCCGCCTCCCAGGTTTATGCCATTCTCCTGCCTCAGTCTCCCGAGTAGCTGGGACTACAGGCGCCCACCACCAGGCCTGGCTAGTTTTTTGTATTTTTTTAGTACAGACGGGGTTTCACTGTGTTAGCCAGGATGGTCTCGATCTCCTGACCTTGTGATCCGCCCGTCTCGGCCTCCCAAAGTGCTGGGATTACAGGCTTGAGCCACCGCGCCCGGTCAACTTCTTGTTTATTTTAGACCCTGCTGGTGTGTGCAAAAACCCCAAAATGGAGGTGCCTGTAATAAAGACAGAAACGCAGGAGTCCCCTGGCATGAGCTGACAAGGGCCAGCAATTTCTCCCTGCCCAGGGTGATCACCCGGAAAGGCCATTCTCCCAACCAACATGCCACCCAGCCCTGAGACTGGACCTACAGGGATAATCTCTGAGATGAGTTTCAAGTCAATTCCAAGCATGGAAATTGGTGAAATTACCCTCCACCGCTCCAACATCATCTCTGGGCAGGAAGGCTGGGGCAGGTAGAGGTGTTGATTGAGGGTTTTGGGGGTTTTGGCAGAAAGAAAAAAAAGAGAGAGAGAGAGAGAGAGACAGTATCAGCACATTGGAGGCTAATTTTTTCCCAGGGAAGAGAACCACATGCCAGGCACTATTCTAAGCATTTCATGTATATTACTTCATCGGGTCCTCCCTTCAAAGGCAGGGGCTGTTATTCCTTTTTAAAGGATGCAGAAACAGGTTCAGAGACGTGGGGTGACTTGCCCAACACCACACAGCGAGGGAGCTGCCAACTCAGGATGAAGCCACATCAGTTTCCAAAGCATCTTCTACTTTTTCCCCACACCAGAGAGAGAGACAATGGGAGGAGGAGGCAAGAAGGGAGAGAAAGAGGGAAGGGAAAAATAAAACACGTCTCCCACTCTCCCAAACACCCATCATCCTGCCTTCCCCTTTGGCCCGCCGACTCTGCATCTGGAAATGCCTTCCTGTTTCCTGGATTGCCACAGGGAGTAAGAGATGGGCATACTCATCCAGGGGTTAGGGAGTGGGTCTGATTCAGGCCAGGTCTCATCCACTCACAGGGTCTGAGCCATGGAGAACCAGGCCCCCAAGGAGGCATGCAATGCAAAAGAGAAAAGCGTTTACCCTCGTATGCAGAGCTCACCCACCTGAGCAAAACTCCTGCAGAGGTGGTTTCCAGCTGCCTGTGGGTGGAGCTACAGAGAGTGCTGCTTGGTGTCGGTTGCCAAGCAACAGGCTTTCACCCAAAGACCCACCCAGACTTTATGCACACTGGGGTATAAAAAGTAGATGCCTTGGGAGCTCCTACAAGCTCAGGAGCTCTATGAGTCTAGAGTTGGGTTGTCCAACACGGTAGCCACTAGCCATGCGCGGCTTTCACATTTTTTAAATAAAATCTGAAAACTGGCCAGGCATGGTGGTGCACAGCCTGTAATCCCAGCACTTTGGGAGGCCAAGGCAGGAGGATCACTTGAGCCCAGGAGTTTGAGGCTGCAGTAGGCTATGATCATGCCACTGCACTCCAGCCTGGGCCACACGGTGTGACTCTGTCTCTAAAAAAAAATAATTAATTAATTAAAAATAAATTCCTCATTCATGACTAGCAATATTTCAAATGTTTGACAGCTGTGTGTGGTCAGTGGATACTGTACAGGACAGGGCTGATGGAGGACATTCCCATCACTCCAGAAAGTTCTGTGGGACAATACTGGTCTAGAAAAATAATCTACAAACTCTCTCCCAGTCTGCATCAGTGGCTGCCATGACAACTAATTTTCTTACAAAAGGCAAAAGCCCCATCAGTTTCAAGTAGGCAGGTTCCATAGACTGATGTAAATTCAGGGCTGAAAGGAGCTGGTCATCTTTTCTAGGATTATCAACCACCCGAGGCTCCCACCAAAGCATATTTCACCTTAAGTCCATGGCAGACATTGCTAATCAACTGCAGCACTTCCTCCTAGGGAACTCGGACACGGCTTCAGAGTCTTTCTTGACACAATGCTGCAGGTCGCCAAAACTAATCCAGATTAGCACTTGATATTGAATCTGTAATCTGACCTATTGCAATCACAAAGAGGGAGAAACTGAAGCCCAGTGAAATAAAGTGAATTGCCTGAGGTCAGATGATGAGTCAAGGCCAGAACAGGATTAAAATTCACACCCCCAGCCTCCTGTTCTCCCCCAGCATGCCTCCCCAATTAAGGCATGGTGGAAATTCGCCATCCTCAGAAATGAGGATTGGAAATACAGTGGCTGAGAATGAAGTAGAATGATGATAATAACAAAGCAAAAATACCAAGGATGCCTTTTTTTTTTTTTTTTTTTTTTTTTTTTTTGAGATGGAGTCTCACTCTGTAACCCAAGCTGGAGTGCAGTGGCGCAATCTCGGCTCACTGCAAGCTCCGCCTCCTAGGTTCATGCTTTCTCCTTGCCTCAGCCTCCCCAGTAGCTGGGACTACACGCACCCGCCACCATGCCCAGCTAATTTTTTTTTTTTTTTTGTATTTTTAGTAGAGACAGGGTGTCACCGCGTTCGCCAGGATGGTCTCGATCTCCTGACCTCCTGATCCGCCAGCCTCAGCCTCCCAAAGTGCTGGGATTATAGGTGTGAGCCACCGTGCCCGGCAACGATGCCAATTTTTTTTAAATCATCTGCTATGTGGCCAGCCCCAAGTCTCAGTTTTCACTGGTACCTTCCTTTATTCTCATGTCAATCTATAATGTATTGCATTACTATCCCCCAGATCATGAGGAAAAGGAGAGTCGATGGCTCAGAGAGATTCATCCAAGGCCACATAGTCACTAATTGGCAATCATAATCCAATATTGACAATGAGCATCCAGGGTGTTCAGCACTGACCACGCACAATTTCACAGTCCTCATCCTAACCTAGAGAACACAGTCCAAGCTTCATCTTACAACCTTCCCTCCCAAATCCTTTCTGGCCAGCAGAGCAGATAGCTCCCACAAGCCTTAGCCACGAGGCAGTGCAAATGCTGGTCGGGTGTAACCTGGATTTTAGAACCACTGGAAGGATGACGGAGAGAGATTCTTGTCACCCCAGAGTCACGGTCCATAGACAGTTGGGGGTTTGAAAGGCAGTCATTTCCAGGTTGAAACACTGAGGCTCAGGGAAGACAGGACTGACGTGGCTCCCAGTCCAGTGCATTTTCCAACACGTAAATTTCTGGAGAAGACTCTGGGGCCCGCCCAGGCAGAGAATCATGTGGATTCAGGATCCACCTCTGCCTTGTCCCAGCTGTGTGACTTTGGACAAGGCACTTTCCCTCTCTGGGCCTCAGTCTCCCTGCAATGGAAGTAATAGTCCTGCCTTGATCAAAGAACATACGAAAAGTTTAAACATACCAGCATAACATGAAAAAGAAATGATTATCACCAAACTTCACAGTACAAACCTGGTTTTTATTTTATTTTATTTTATTTTATTTTATTTTTGAGACAGGGTCTTACCTTGTCACCCTGGCTGGAGAGTACTGGCGGAATCACAGCTTACTCTAGTCTCAACCTCACAGACCCAAGCAATCCCCCACCTCAACCTTCCCAGTAGCTGAGACTATAGGCATGAGCCACCATGCCCGGTTACTTTTTTTTTTTTTTTTAAGTAGAGATGGGGTCTGGCTATGTTGCCTAGGCTGGTCTTGAACTTCTGGCCTCAAGCAATTCTTCCCACCTCAGCCTCCCAAAGTGCTGGGAATATAATATGAGCCACCACATCCAGTCCCTGTTTTTAACTTACTCTTAAATATGCCCATAAAAGGTGTTTTGAGTCCAGAAAATAATAGTCGTCGTGTCCATTTATTTGGCAGTTTGCCTGTGCTGAGCACTGCATTAAGTACATTTCATCTGTCAACTTGGGGGTGGCAAACCCAAATTTGGCCCAGTGGCCAAATCTGGCCCCCCATCTGACTTTTGGGTCTTGGAGGGTTAAAAAACAAAACAAAACAAAACAAAACAAAACACAAAACTCTACAACCCCATGAGCTAAGAATGTTTCGGTGGGGTTTTTCCCCTAACCTTTTTTTTTTCTTCTTCTTCTTTTTAGAGACAGGGTCTCACTCTGTCATCCAGGTTGGAAGGCAGTGGCAAGATCATAGCTCACTGCAACCTCTGTCTCCTGGGCTCAAGCAATCCTCCCACCTCAGTCTTCCAAGTAGCTGGGACTACAGGCACATGGCACCATGCTTGGCTAATTTTTTACAGAGGTTGGTAGGGGTTCTCACTATGTTGCCCAGCTTGGTCACAAACTCCTGTCCTCAGGCCATCCTCAGCCTCCCCAAATGCTAGGATTATAAGCATGAGCCGCCACACCTGGCCTTTTTTCATTTTTTAATGGTTGAAAAAAAGTCAAAAGAAGATACTTCATAACAAATGAAAATTATATGAAATCCAAATTTCAGTGTCCATAAATAAAGTTTTATCAGAACACAGCCACACCCATCCACTGGCACACTGTCTGTGACTGCTTTTGCATGACAAGGAAAGGGCTAGGTAGTTAAGTAGAGACTTTATGGCATGCAGAGTCCAAAATATTTACTGTCTGACCCTTTACAGAAAAAGTTTGCCAACTCCTGTGTTAACTCATTCCATGGTCAAAGTTACACCCATTTTAAAGATTGGAAAAACTGAGGCTCAGAGAAAGGAGATAATTTGCCCAAGGTCCCACAGCTGGCGGAAAGTGTTGTTGCTGGGCCTTGAACTCCTGGGGAAGAAATCCCACACCTTGAGTTCCACCGCCGGATATCAGTTATTGGTATCTTCCAGAGAGGTTGTTGGACCCGACACATGTCAGGCCACTCACCTGCTGGAAAAATCAATCCCAGTACTACTTGCTGAGGCTTCTCAGATATAAAATAAGGATGGAGGAAAGGGGCTGTTGTGTGTGTCCTCCTGCCCGGCCCTCCCTAGTGCTCTCCGTCTTGGGGAGAAATCACTACTGTGGGCTTAAGTCCTGGCGACAGGGCATTCTCTGGCAGAGCACATACAGCCGTCAACAGACTCAGCACCCAGCCCAGCAGGAGCTGGGCCAACTCAGTCCTTTTTCACCCCACTGCCTCTCTGTGCCTCAGCAGAGAAATTGCCCAAGACTAATTGCAAGTAATATTTAATTTTATCAGGGATAATTACATGAAATTAATCCGGCTTCTACCTGGAAGCACTTTGTTACCATTTGCCTTTCGAGGGAGTTGGGGTGGAAATAGAGCAGTTAGGGTGTGGGGAGAAGGGAGACGGTCATGAAATTTGGACTTCACAGGTAACAGGTGTGACAAAGTACAGTCATCAAGTCATGATAGAGGCTAGCATTTAATTAGTGCCAACTGTATGCCTGTGGGCAGTGCTCCACGGCTTGGCATCACTTAACCAACCCTAAGACAACCTGCAGGTGCAGACGTCTGTGAGACACCAGGACAGTGGTGTGCTGGCGAGAGCCCGGGTGAAGCTCTGCTAGGCTACTTCCTAGCTCCATGATCTCTCACGCAGCTGCTCCCCTTTGGGCCTCAGTTTCCTCACCTGTCAAATGGGAATAAGAATAGTAAACTGTTCCCAGTGGTTTCCAGCAGCCAATAAGCTAGCCAGACAACACACTCATCAGGGTTTGGTACTTAGCAATTGCTTCATGGATGCTGCTGTCACTATCACCATCGCCATCGCCATCGTCATCATCATTATCATCATCATCATCAAGCAGTGTGGCTGGCAGCTGGGGGCTGGCAGTCTAGTGCCTGCACGAGGCCTAGTTTGAAGCTGGGGTGGGGGAGAATCAGGAGAAGAATTTGGGGAAGGCCTAGCTTTGTCAGCCTCCCCAAGGAGGCCCCACACACAGAACCTCTGAGCCAAGACACACAAACAAGGCCCCAAACAGGCCGGGAAGCCCAGGCCGCCCCTCCCCAGACTCCAGTCCCCTACCCAGCCCCCGAGGAGCCCCATTTGCAGGTCAGAGGCTCCCCTGAGACACCAAGAAGAAAAGGGGGCCCCTCTCCCACAGCTGCTGCCGTTGCCAGCCTCCCCGAGGCCCAAGGGGGGTCTGGAGCCACTCTGAAAGGCCACCGGGCGCCAGGGGGTTCATTCAGCTGTTTTCGGGTGGCTCCAATGAGTTCATTTTACCACGGCAGAATATTAAACAGCTCCTGGGGAAGCAGATGCTGGGCTTTGGTTTCAGAGTGAGGGAGAGAGGGAGGCCGCAGGCCAGCAAAGGGAGAATTCAAGCTCTGCTTCAGGCGACTCCAAACCTTTCAAGGCTCAGCTAGGCCCAAGTCGTGGGGGTGCACCATGCAGAGCCCAGGCTGGGGCCTCACATGCTCGCTGCACTTAGTCCTCACCACCTCACTACGCCCATTTCATAGCCGAGGAAACTGAGACAATAGTGTAGCATTGTGACTCACTCAAAGCCATATAACAAGAGAGGACACCAGGACCCAAACCCTGGTCCCTAAACATCAAATTGGTTTATTTATTTATTTATGTATTTATTTATCTATGATAGAGCCTCACTCTGTTGCCCAGGCTGGAGTGCAGTGGCATGATCTCGGCTCACTGCAACCTCTGCCTCCAAGATTCAAGCAGTTCTCCTGCCTCAGCCTCCCAACTACTGAGGCACAGACACACACCAACATGTCCAGCTAATTTTTGTATTTTTAGTAGAGACTGAGTTTCACCATGTTGACCAGGCTGGTCTCGAAATCCTGACCTCAGGTGATCCACCTGCTTTGCCTCCCAAAGTGTTGGGATTACAGGCATGAGCCACTGCGCCCGGCCTTGATCCTTTGCCGTACATGAGTATCTTTCACCACCCCTACGGTGCCCTCTCAGTGGTAGGGGCTCAGGGGCAGACACAGAGCAAACAGACCCCTGCACAAACCTGCAGCTGCCAAATGCTTCACCTCCCGTGTGCCCAGATTCCCCCCAACTCTGCAGAGAAATGATCCCACTTTCTACTATTCTAATAATAGTCCCTGAAGTCTAAAGAGCTCGCTGGGAGGCTGCAAAACACATCTGGGCGTATCACTTCCTCTACACTTCACCATCGTGAATGGGGATATTCCAGACGGGGCAACAGAGGCCTGGCCAGCAAGATAGATTCTAAGGCCACTGACCAATTAAAGGCAGAGCCGCGAAGCAAATCTCCCTCCCCTCGCCCTGAAGACTTGAGGTCCAGGCTCATCCCACCACCAACCAAAGAAGCTGGCATTTCCTTCCCACCAGCAGGAACACAGAGAGTTGAAGCAACTTCCCCAGGGCCACACAGCCCCAGGTTGGAGGTCCACCCCACGGGTCAGACTAGGGCAAGACCTCCTGCTTTCAGCTCCCACTGGGAACCCCCACGCTCCTGGCTATCCATGGAAGTGTTGATTATCACATGGGGCTTCTTCCCTCAGAGACTTGGTTGGTACCTACATTTTTTCCTCCAAAATTAGTAATAAATGATAATAATGCCAATTAATGTGCACTGAAGCTTACCAGGTACAAGTCGTTGCTGGTGAGCCTTTCTGTGCATGAACGGGTTTCGTGCCCGCAGAACCCCAGGGGGTTGCCACTGCCATCGTCCTCATTTCACAGATGAGGAAACTGAGGCTCAGACATAACAGTCGTGACAATTCCATAAGAGCCCTGTGTGCCAGGGGCAGCTCTGCCAGGTACCAACCTAAGCCGCTGGCAGACTAGACCCCCTGTCACCCTGACAATACCCAGGCCAGCTGCACCCCCTCCTGAGCCCCGTATCACAGACCATCCAGCTTGCATAGCCCCTTGGGCAACTCCACAGGTGATGGGGACCCCGTGGCTGGGAGGCAGCAGTTCTGTGTTCTTGTTCCTGCTTCCAGGGACTGGTGATGTCGCATGCTGAGGAGCAGCCAGGCCCCGGTGGGCAGAAACAATGGGGGATAAATCAGGCTTTGCCACATGTCGTCTGTGCTCTCAGGCAGGTCCCTTCTTTCTCTGTACCTCACCCTCCTCATCTGTAAAATGGGTCCACAGCGGTAGCTGCTTCACAGCGGCTGGAGGGTGCTGTGGGTGACATGGCACATGCTCTACCCTCCAAATTGGCCCCCCGCCCCTTCAATGGCTACAGAATGATGGAAGGAATCCAAACACCATACATGAGTCAGACTTCTCCTCTGATCGGACTCCAGAGACTGGGAGTGGCAGGGGGTTCTTGGTGTGCAGGAATCGAGGGTTCAGAACTGGGAGAGATGGCCTTGCATCCACTGCAACCTCTGAGCAGCTGGGGAACTGAGCACATCACTACCCCTTCTAGGCCTCGCTTTCCCCGTCTGTAAATGGGGCTATCTCCTGGGATGCTGACAAGGTTACAGCAGTGCATACGGCCATGGCCCAGCCTGCCCTGTGCGACCACACCCATATGGGTGGCATCTTGCTCCTGGTCCGGAACACACCACAGGTGCTCAGGACGTGCTGATGGAACCAAAACCCCCACTTCGCACTCTCCTAGGTGATGCCGCTATGACTGCCCTGTCCCACCCCAGATGTGATTTGTAGCTTAAAATCCTGAAAAAGGAGTCCAGGTGCCAGAGTCCCCTCTGACTCTAGTGAAGAGAGGGGAAAGAAGTGTCCAGTATCCCTGAACCCACAGGCAGGGCCTGGGCCCCAAAGGGTTAAGCTCAGCTCTGCTCTCTCCCCGAATGGCACCAACAGCAGCTGAGGCTGCCCCTCTGCTCCCTGCCGCCTGAAGCCTGACCCCTGACATTTCTACTCCCAGCCGCACTTGCATTTAAAAAAGGGAAGGAAAAAAAAATCTAACCATCCACACAAACAAGTTGGGCAGAAGGGAGGGGGAGCCACGAGGAAGGAGTAGGGGCTGCAGATTTCCTTTAGCAGAGTTCAGTTCACCCAAAAAAAAAAAAAAAAATTGTTTAAGACTTAGAAGGGAGGCAGAAGGGGAGACGGGAGAATTCAAAGGTGGCAGACAAGTTCTCCGCAATCACCAGGCACCACTACATTTTCTGATTAATTAACCCTGAAAGGGGCCTCTCTACCGGCTCTTCCTAGGGGAGGCTCCGGCTGGAAGAGTTTGCAGTGGGGCAGTCTCTCTGGGGGGATTCACTGAGGGGTCCCAGGGGGAGTTCAATCCTGTCTCGAGGACGCGCTGTAGTTAAAGCCAAGGCTGATAAGGAATTTATCAAATGAGATTTACACAGGGAAACCCTAATTAAGAGGTTAGTCTCCAGTTTAATTGCCTTCAAACCTAGGCAGGCAGGCCCAGGCAGATGGATTTTCAGTCTGACCTCATTAAAAAATAGTAATAATCAAATAGAATACAGAGTACAATCCAAAGTCTACCACAGGGCTAAGAAGGGTGGAGGTTGGGGGTGGGCTCTGAACGGGCGGGCCTGGCCTGACCTAGAATCTGCCGGTCACCTCGGCTTGGCTGTCTTTCCCCCAGCCTCTCCCTCTTTCTCCTCTCTTGAAATGCAGTGGTTCTGGCCTCCTCACTTTTTGAGGTTTCTTTTCCTCCCCCAGCCCCATCTCGCCTTGAAGCTGGCATGCTGGAATATAAATTGGAAGCATACATGCCCCCCGTCACCCGCCTCAACTCGGGCGGACGCCACATACCAGACAAAACGGCTGCAGGCCTGGTCATCTGGGGTTAAGAATGGTTTTTGTTTTTGGCAAAGAATGTGGAAGAGTCCAAAGGAATTGGTCAGGACGATTGTTCCAGGAATGAAAGGGAGAGAAGAAAAAGGAGAGGAGGGGGAGCGGTGGGGGAGAGGGAGACAGAGCAAACACCTGGGGAACCACAGCCTGAGAGATTTTTCTGTCCCCCAGGAACTGGCATGCAAAAAGTTTTTGCCTTGGTCTTTAAAACGCAAGGGAAGGCATGAGTATCCCCCCTCACACACTCTCTACAAATAGGATTTCGGTCCCTGCAATCCCTTTACCACCCCACCTTTGTTTGATTAAACCGTAAATGAACGCTTGAGGCAGACAATCACCAGAGATTTCTTCCAAAAGCAAAATCGAGATGAAACCTCTAGTCAAATGGGCTTGTTCACCATAGCATGGATTTGGAGAGAAACACAAGCAAGAAGAAAAGTTCTGGCTGGGCACAGCGGCTCACGCCTGTAATCCCAGCACTTTGGGAGGCCGAGGAGGGAGGATCGTTTGAGACCAGGAGTTCAAGAGCAACCTGGGCAACATAGCAAGACCCCATCTCCATGAAAACATAAAACATTAGCCAGGTGTGGTGTTGCACACCTGAAGTCCTAGATACTCTGGAGGCTGAGGTGGGAGGATCTCTTGAACCCAGGAGTTGGAGACTGCAGTGAGCTATGATGGTGCCACTGCACTCCAGCCTAAGTGACAGAGCTAGACCTCAAAGAAAAAAAAAAAAAAAAAAAAAAACAGAGAGAAAGGGACAGAAAATAAAAGTCCATCCTGGCGCTGTGGTTCATGTCTGTAATCCCAGCACTTTGGGAGGCCAAGGCGGGCAGATCACTTGATGTCAGGAGTTTGAGACCAGCCTGGCCAACATGGTGAACCTCTGTCTCTACTAAAAATACACACCCACAAAAAAAATTAGCCCGGCGTGGTGGTGCATGCCTGTAATCCTAGCTACCAGGGAGGCTGAGGCAAGAGAACTGCTTGAACCCAGAAGGCGGAGGATGCAATGAGCCGAGATCGCGCCACTGCACTCCAGCCTGGGCGACACGAGTGAGACTGCATCTCCAAAAAAAAAAGAAAGAAAAAGAAAGAAAAGAAAAATCCTACAGGCTACATCTTTTTATCCTGAGTCAGTGACCCAGGCTGATGACAAAGCAGTGGGAACAGCTACCAGGGATTCCTACCCACCCAGGCAACTTTTAAGGGCTACACATGGTTTGTCTGGTAACTGCCCGTGGAGAACTCATCACCATATATATGCAGAGTAGAAGGTGTGATTAATGTGCTCTTAAATATTATTAGCATTGTTGCCGTGATTTTGAGGAAAGTTTCCCAACACTAACGAGGGACTGATTTTTCAAGCCCTACACAAACAGGGAATCTAAGAAGTGGGTATATGGGGCCAGGGTATTTAAAACTCTAAGGAGTTCCAGAAAATGCACAATTTTTGTCTCAGATTCATTTTTTCACTTGTTGGCTTGTAACACATCTAGCCGTTGAGGGAATTTCTGCCAGCTGCCGCGGCCACTTTCTCTTTCCTGAACGGCACCCAAGACCACCCTCCTAAATTCTGCAGGCAAATCTCTCACTGCCCACTGGAGAATGAGCCGTCCTACAGGGGGACGCCCACTCCTCTCCACTTCATGCAACGTGTCATCCCCTCCCCTCACAGGTTCCCGCTGCCTCCTGTGCAGGAGGAGAAGCATCTGTATTTATGCCAAGGCTTAGTGACGTCTGCGATGTGCCAGACGCTGGGCGGAGTGCTTTTCATTATCTGTCTTAATCCTCACCACGACCCCGCTTAACCCAAAAGGCAGATGAGGAAACTGAGGCCTGGGGCAGGGAGGAGATCAGTCCAGTGGAAGGCCACAGGCCTGGCTTCCTGCACTGTCTTCCTCCCCCAGGTCTGGGACATAAAATCTGACTCCAATGCCTAGCCATCAGGTGACTAATGGAGGAAATGTGAGCAGCCTCATGTACCCCACCACAGTCAGGTGGGCCCTGACGTCTGTAACAAGCCTCACTTGGGTGGGACAGTGGCTGAGGCCCAGACCACAGTGGCCCAGGCAAATGCAACCTACGAAAGGAGAAGCGAAGCTGACTAAGACCAGTGTTCTTGAGGGTGGGGAAGGAAGAAAGGAGGTGGGTGGGGCTGGCTCCCTTCCTTCCCTGCCCACCCCTTCAGAGACAGGGGTGAAGATGCCTGACCCTGAACCAGCCCCATCCCAGGCCCTCTGCAGGAAATCCCCATCAGCCCTCCTACACCTCAGGGGCCAAAGGCAGCAGGTGCTGGGGTGACCATGATGAATGCTGTCTCTGGATGGGGCCCTCACCCCCCAGGCCTGGGACCAGCATAGGATGCACTCCTGCAACAAAGCTCGTGTGCTCCCTGGCACTCAGCAGGTACCAGCTACACCGGCAGGCGCTTCCTCCTCACTGGGGTCCTAGGAGATGCCAGAATTGGGCCACTGGATAGACAGCAGACTGAGGATCAGCGAGGCAGCACAGCCTTGCCCCCATCACATCACATCACCTCCCAGCACCCAGGCTACGGGTTATAACCACTGTCCCGTCACCTGTGGGGAACAAATGGGGAAGACCTAAACAGCCAATGGCATGACCTGGTGACAGCCGTGAGGAGGCAAGACCCAGAGTTGGTTTTTATCTTTAGCATCTGTTGGTAGGAAATACAGCTCCTCATCTCTGTGCCCATAAGTGGTTCTGAGCACAAGCTCAGAAAGGCCTGGATATGAATCCACACTGCACCCCTGGGCAGGTCACCTGGCCTCTCTGGACTCAGTTTTCTCATCTGTAAAATGGGGCTTGGCATGATGGGAGTTTAATAACTGTAGCCTGTTAGGATTCCTTTGCCACTCAGGGAGTTGGGGAGGAATGCAAAAGAAAAGCTTCCAGAAAGTGAACACCAGGCCTGGGTCACCCAGGGGCCCAGGCCTCCACGCCTCCTCGGGCTGGCCCCAGCTGGGCCTGTGCCTTCCTGTCGGAGTGACCTATGAAGGCCTGGAGAACAAGGCCTGGGGGAAGGAGGAAACAGAGCCCCCCTGGACCAGGACATAAATCGTGGCCTGCCCAGCTCAGGGGGCCACTGACATGCCCCATGCCCCATGCCCTCCCACCTGGGGCAAGCTGAACCTTTACCTTAGGACCCCAGCACCCTGTCCTAGGGGACAGCCTAACTTGCCCTAACCTATGGCCCGGGGCTTCCAAAGCAGAAGAAAAGTTTCTGCTGTCTCAGAAAGGGCCAGAACATAGGGAAGGGAAACAGACATTATCTCAGATACCTTAGGCTCAGATGAAGCACCGTTAGTTGCACATCTACTACGTGCTGTCAGATCCCAGCCTGTCTGTGCTCCACACCCTCCCCTGGCTCCTGGCCACGCTTTAGAGTGGAATCTAAACTGCTGATCTGACCGTGCCTACAAGCCCTGAGCAGTTGGGCCCCTGCCTGCCTGAACTGTCTCTCCCCTCTCACCAGCAATGCATTGTTCCTAAAATAGGCCCGCTCTGTCCTGCCTCAGGACCTGCCCTCACTGTCCCCTTGCCCAACCCACTTCCTGCAGAGCTTGACACAGCTGGCTCCAGGGTGCTGCAGCCCATTGTTAAATATTCAGGAATTCTGCAATCCAGCTGACGGCTGACATCACTTTGGTGGCTTGAAATTGGGAGTATTTACACCATGGGAATCAGCAGATGCTGCACATCAGAGCATTTATTTTTCTCTCCCCTACCCCAGAGAGCCAGATGTTTAAAAGTAGAGTCACCAGAACGCTTGTGGCTGGCTCCTCATCATCACTCAGGGGGTTCTGCTTCACCATCACTGCCTCACCGAGACCTTCCTGGTGGCCCAGACTAGGAACTCTCACACACATCCCCTCTTCTGATTCTCTGCGTTCTTCTCTGTTGTCTGTCATTCTGGCCCCTCTCCTAGAATGTAAATTCCATGAGGGCAGGGCATTGTCTGTCTTGCTCCCCACTGCATCACACCACCTAGAACAGCATCTCCATGTGGTTAAGTGCTTGGGAGTGTTTGTTGAATGAATAAATATGCCAACACTCTCGAAAATAGACTATACTGTCTAGCAAGTTTGAGTATTATTTTTTTTCTTTGAGACAAGGTCTCACTTTGTCGCCCAGGCAGGAGTGCAGTGGCGTGATCACGACTCACGGCAGCCTCAACCTCCCAGGCTCAGATGATCCTCCCACCTCAGCCTCCCAGGTAGCTGGGACTACAGGTGTGTACCACCATGCCCAGCTAATTTTTTGTATTTTTTGTAGAGATGGGGTTTCACTCTGTGGCCCAGGCTGGTCTCGAACTCCTGGGCTCAAGTGATCCATGAGCCTTGGCCTCCCAAAATGCTGGGATTACAAGCATGAGCTACCATGCCCAGCCCTGAGTATTATTTTGAACGTAACCTCAATCACTCACTGTGGTTCAGAGTTTCTCAGTCTTGGCGCTATTGACATTTGGGGCTAGAAAGGAGAGTAGTGAGGCCTGTCCTGTGCATTGTAGGATACTGAGCAGCATCCATGGCCTCCACCCATCAGGGACCCATAGCATTCTTCCTCCCTGCAACCATGACAACCAAAGATGTCTCTAGACATTGCCAAATATGCCCTGGGGGGCAACGCTGCCCTTGGGTGAAGAGCATTCCCACTACCCTGCGGGAAGGGTGTTACTCTTCCCAGTTTGTAGCCAGGGACACTGAGGCCCAGAGAGGAACCGGATATGGCCAAGACGTGGGAACAGAGAATAGCTACCTTCCGGCTGACTCCAGAGCCTATGCTCTCACCAACCTGTCCAGATGCTCAGGCCCCACAGCAACCCTCTGAGAGGGTCCCAAGAATTATACCTATGTAACTGGTGAGGAAACTGAGGCTCAGAGAGGTGAATCACCTCCCCAGAGTCACACAGCACACAAGTGGCAGATCCAGGATTTGAACCCAGGCGCTTGTCTGCCTCCTAAACCCTCCCACTGTCTCCGGGGGCAGGGACGCTCATTCACTCTCAAGCTCTCTTCCTCTCTCTTTCTCTCTCTCTCTTGCTATCTCTGTTCAGCCCGAGCCTGACAAGTTTCGGAGGCCCCACCTGAGGTGCCAGACGCAGGGGTTTAATTTTTCTATTGCTGGCTCCCAGACTGTTTATGATTGACTCGGGCTCCTGGCAAAAATAATCAGGAGCCGGGGACCAGCTCACCTCATGGATTCCCTCCACAGGAAGGTCTACCATTACTCATGCATATCAGGGAACTGTTCCTTAGGGTCACAGGGAGAGCTGTCGGGTGGTAAAAAATACCTTGGCGCTACCATCCCGCTGCTAGGAACCTGTGCCTGATGGTGGCAGGCTGTGACCAGACCACAGGGTCTGACTGCCCCGAACAAGGAGAAGGTCTGCACATATAATCCTCCCCTCCCTTCCCTGGCCCCACACTGGCCTAATAGTGAAGCCTGAAATTGCTGATGCAGGGGCAGTGGGTTCCAGCCTAGCCCCGCCCTATGACATGGTGACATTTATTGAGCAAGTCCCCAGTGCCAGGCCCGGGGCTAAGTGCCTGAAGTACAGCCTGGCACTGTTTCCCCTCCAGCCTGCACCACTTGCTAGCCATCTGTGCCTTTCGCTTCCTCATCCCTAAGATGGGACAAACAATAGCGACAATGCCACCACGCACTTCCTAGGTTCACTGATGCCCCACATATGAACCACCTGGTATATAGTCAGTGCTCAGTAAAACCTGGTGCTGGCATGGTACTTTCTCTGTGTTAAGCAGGCTTCTGAGTATCAACTCATATATTTATTAACTCGCTGAATCCTTCTAGTTCCATGAGGCAGGAACTATTATTATTCTCTTTCACCAATGAGGAAATGAAGGAACAGAAAGATTAAGTAACCCGCCCAAGGACACACAGCTAGGAACTGGAATTGCTGGGGTTTGAACCCAGGTAGTCTGGCTTCAAAGCCTGTGCCCTTGGTCACATAATTATAATGCTAGCTAAAACATCTTATTTGGTCCTCACAATATTTATGTGAGGTACACACTATTTTTTTTCCTTTTTTCAATTTCATCTATGAGGAAAGAAAGCTGGGAGCAGTGAGGTGGCTTGTCCGAGGTCGCCCAGCTCAGAAGAATCAAAACGCCAGGACTGAAGCCCACAGCAACCATCTGACAGGCTATGATGCTACTGTAGCTTCCCCAAGGTCAAGAATTCTCTCCCGCACGATGTCCACCTCCACAAGAGGAAGGGAACAAGGGCTGTTGTCACCAACCACAGGATGGACATCGTGGTGCCTTTTTTTTTTTTTTTTTCCTTGAGACTGAGTCTTGCTCTGTCACCCAGGCTGGACTGCAATGGTGCAATCTTGGCTCACTGCAACCTCCACCTCCCGTGTTTAAGCAATTCTCCTGCCTCAGCCTCCTGAGCAGCTGGGATTACAGGCACCTACCACACCCCACTCATTTTTGTATTTTTAGTAGAGACGGGGTTCCATCATGTTGGCCAAGCTGGTCTTGAACTCCTGACCTCAGGTGATCCACTTGCCTCACCTTCCCAAAGTGCTGGGATTGCACGCGTGAGACACTGTGCCTGGCCCTGTCGTGGTGCTTTTTAAACAGGCTTAGAAACCTCCAGTTTAAGAAGACCCAGCTCTGGTCTGCACAAGGCTTACCCAGATAAAATCAAATCCTAGCTCTCAGGTGAGGGCGTTGAGGGGCAGGAAGGGAAGGCCAAGGCCAAGGGTCAACTATAGTCCTTTCCTGGATCTGCGCCTGTGCTGTGTGACCTTGGCCAAGTTGCCTGCCCTCTCTGGGCGTTCATTATCTCAACTGGAAAATGTTGTAGGGAAGCGGTACAAAAAACAGGAGAAGGTGTCTCCCATTCTAGAATTGTACCTAAAGTTTCACGTTAGTGCCATATTGATAATGAAAAACCACAAGCATGTGTTTTAAATGTTCAGTTACTGCACTGTTACAGGGTCTACCACTGTCAAGTCTGGACACCTAAGCGAATATCTCCACGTACACACACCCAGGCAAGGAAAACTGGGTCAGCAGACACTGGCCCGTGACGGCCAGTGCAACAAGCTCTCAAAGACTTTCCACGATGATGCCGCCGCAGGCTCCTGCTGGTCTGCCTGAAGTCAGCCTTCTAAGAAGTTCTGAATTTCCATTCCTCCCAAAATGGCCATAGAGGCCTTGGCAGAAAGCCGGCCCCTGAGAACTGCCCCTCAGAGGGTACTCGGGAGCTGGAAGCAGCCCCTTTCCCAAAAGTCACATAAAGGGGAGCAGGACTGGGGCCCCTGGATCTACCCAGCAGTCATACAGAAGCCAGGAGCAGGGGATGCACCTAGGGGATCACAGGCATTCCCCAGGAGCAGAGAACTGAGCCCCCTCCCAGGCCAGGCCAGGGCTGAGCGCACACAGCTCAGATTTCAGGACCAGTTTCTCTGTTTGTTGAAACCACCAAACACCCCCAAATCCACCCAAAATGTGGGCAAGCCCAGCCTTTCTCTCTATTTCGGCCTTAATGTGAATGGACTGTCAAAAAATACAACCGCCATTACCGTCCGCTACATAATCTAATGTCAAAAAGCTCGGACGCAGAGGAGGGAAGGTAGGGGCCTGCTGAGAACTAGGACACCAGTTTTTGCAGGCTTAAAAACAGATCAATTTTACTCTAAAGTTTAAAATGAAACATGCTCTTGTTTGGGAAAAGAATTTCATTAGGGGGAAAATATAATATAAAAATACCCATTTAGAAAGAATGTGCTATTAATTCTTAGCACTCTATGCAGAGGGGAAAATTGCATTTTTATCTAAATGGTTTTTCTGCATAAGCCATTTACAATATTCTTTGCCTCTCTGTAATAGGCCCTGCTACCATTAGTACTGGGACAACCAGGCTGAGGGCTGAAATCGCCCTCAAACACATTTAATACATAACCTCTGAAAATCTATTCCAACAGGGACCTTAGCAAACAGGCCGGCATTCCTTTTTTTAAGGAAGAAATAAATATTTCTGGGTTGTGGGTAGGGGGGAGTTGGGGAGTAGTGTGCTGATGCGGGAGGAAAGGACAAGATGGTTTAAGTTAAAAACAAATGGTCTGAGTCCCTTTAGCCAGATGTAAAATTGCAATCGTTTTTTGGTTGGACGATTGCAACTATTTGACCGCCTGCATCTATATAGATGTGTGTGCTGGCATCCGTCACACACATACACACACACACGCACACGGGTTTCCATCAAACAAGCAAACAAGGAAAAGATGAAATTTGGGATATGAAAACAAACTATTTTTAAACACTAAAGCAAACACACCAAGATAGTAATACTGCTATTTTCCCATTAAACCAAGTTTCTCTCAATTTGAAAAGCGAGAATAATCTAAACAATACTTCCAAACAAACTGCTCGGAGTCTGGGTGCTGTGGCCTCCGCCGTTCCTGACAACGGAAAAACCCCCTCTGTCGAGAAGCAAAAACACAGGCAGGGATGGGGCTGGCCGCTTCGCCACGTCCGGCCACGTCGCACCAAAGGAGTCCTCCCCCACATCTTACGCCTGGACGCCAAGACGTCTCAAACTTCAAAATGCAATACTTTTTCTTTTTTCCAAAAAGTTTTTTTTAAAGTCTTCCAGCTCTTTCTCTCTTAGGTTCCCAAAATAACTACTTACTTAATACCAAATGTTGGGGAACTAAATTAGTTCATTAAGGAAATGCAGGGGCCGTGATGGGCACCGAGCGTGGGGGTTCTTGCAATTTCGCTGCCATGAGCCAGAACGCCTCTGGCTGCTCTCTTCCAGCGTTACCTAGCCCATAAATTATTCCTTTAAAACCAGGAGTCTAGAAATGTCATAATTATAGCTGGTACAGGTAACAGGTGTGCCCCCCATGGCCCCTCCCAGGCCCACCACGGCCATCCAGACAAGCCTCTGGAAGATTTAGTGGTCTTGCCTGGGGTGTCGTAATTACCGGAAACGACTCTGGTTTTAAGGGTTAGATAAAGACCCTCTCCAAATTTAAGGCCAGACACCAATGTCCATTAGACTTTAACGGGCCCACATAAAAAAAGAAATTGTATCCTCATCTCTCCAAATGCCTGTTTCCTCAGCGCCTTCAGTTCATTGCAGACTGGCTCAGCGCCGAAAAGACTCCGTCTGGCCCTCACTCTGCAAAGGCAAGGCCTTGGTGGGAACCGTCGAGATGAGTTTGGAATTAAGCAAATGGTGGGGGATGCCGAGGACACCATTTCTCAAAAACTGTTCTGGCCAAACCCTGGCATTTTGATGGTTGTTTTTTGAGTGGAATTTTAGCCCATCATCTAAAGGCAGAGAGACAGGAAGGCTGTGGGGAGCCCAGAAAGGAAGAGGGGGCCCCCCAAAGAAGCGGGGATGAAGTGCTCGCACCATCAAAATGACACATGCTCCCCTTTAGAGACTCGGTGTTAGGAAAGGCCAAAGCTGAGGGCTGTTTTGCTTTGTTTTTCCTTTTCTCAGCTTTCGAGATTTATGCATACTTTTTCTTCCTTCTTTGGAAGTCAAACGATGCATTTCTTAAAAGTTAAACACACACACACATCCTCCTACCACCACCACTACCATGTGTGAAGGAAGCGGCATAAAAGGTGCTGCAAAGAGGTTGAATATTCCCAACTGTCCACTCATGTGCAGAGACCTGGCCCACACGAGTGTTCAACTCCCAGGCAATTAAGAATTAATGCTCGGAAACTCTCAAGGTCCGAGAACCAAGGCACCAGAAGGAAGCCCGTGTTCTTTGACTGTCTCCAAGGCTCTGGGAGGCTGTATTTGCTCAACGACTGGGCTTTTTCTCCCTCGTCCTGGACGAGTGATGGTAAAAGGTGCCACTCGTCTCCTCTTCCTGTCCTGGGGAGGTGATGGGAACCTAGCCTACTGGTGACCATTATTCTACGCCAGGCAATGGGGCCCTATTAATGCGTGTGCGCATGCGTGCACACACACACACACACACACACACACACCCCTAATCCCAGCAAAATGCTTCACAGGCGCTGAGCACAAAATAAATGCTTATTAACTAAACTGACCCAAAATAGTGAAATGTACAAGTAAATTAATCATGCCTTTCCCGGAGGCCTAACAGGATTACAAATTCGGCAAAAATTGACCGCACGGAGATCAATACGCGTCTACTTCAAACTGAACGAGGCCAAAACTTTGTATGAGCTTCTTCTTGGGGGAAAAATTATTTTTTCATTTCTTATTAAGACTTTTCAGGCCTATGTGGTATGTGTGCGCGTGCACGTGCGTGTGTGCACACAAGCAAAGCCTGGCAAAAGGCATTCAAAGCTTTCTGCCCAGACAATTTAGAGAAATAGTCATGGCATAAGGATCGTGAAATTGCTCCTGTTCTAAAAAGCCAAATTTTGATCCGCAGCCTCCCTTCCTTCAAATACTAAACAACGGCCAAAAGTTACATTGCAGGGGATGAAAATGGCCAATTTGTTTTTAGCCAATTAGTTCTCGCTGCAAAAGCATTAAGGGCTTCTGAAGGCTGGACCTGGGGTCTCCTGGATGGGAGGAAAGAGGAGACTCTTAATTTCTCCAGCTCCTTTTCACACTTAGCTTATCTCCAATCAGGGAAATCTTCCTCTTGCTGGATTTGTCACTTACTTTGGTCTCCTTTTTGCCTACCATTCAGAAAAATGACAAATATATACATTGTGTGGGAGGGCATCACGGGGCACGCTTGCATTTCAAGGCATTGGGACCTGCCTACAAGGTCTGTGAAAGCCAAGATCATCCCTGAAGGGTCTTGCTAGGAGGGAAGTCTTAGTGGCCACCTTACAGGATCACCAGGGGAAAGGTCACTCCCTTTTCCCACCCCCATCATCCCTCTTTTATGGAAAGATCTGGGCCTCAAGGGACCAGCTCCTCTGCAGGCATTGGCCACAGGCACGTCTGGGTCTTGACCTACCCAGGGCCCATCTGGGTCTTCATCCCCTTTGAGCCTGCCTCAGCCACTAACTCAACAGAAACGGGTCCTGACTGCTGCTAACAGACCCACAATGCCCAGTCTCGGGCTGGGTCCTCTGGATCTATTTCCCCCATACATGTGCAGCGATGTGGGAGTCCCGGGCCTCAGAGGGAAAACTTGGGCAAGAACCTTCTGTCCTTTGTGATGACCGACACCAGCTGCCAAGTAATTCATATACCCTCAGCCTAGCCCAGGTGATGTTGTTATAAATGACTTCCACATTTATAAATTATTTTCCACTCGCGAACCCCACGAGTCAGTAAACGACACTTCAACTCATGTCGTTGCATTTCTCACTGCCCCATCCGTCCCTCCGCCATGCCCCTATCCTGAGAAAATACACTACACCCCAATTTCCATCTACCCTTCCTCATTGGAGGTGCTTCTCTCTCTGCCTTCTGATATATTCGGAAATGAGGACCTAGAGTGTCCACATTAGGATCGGGGCCCTAAAATTTAAAAGGACGCTTTCAAATAGCACACAAGGACCAGGAAGAACCCACTAACTTCTCAGCAAATTCTCAACCAACCCCTGCTTTCTCTGGAAGACTGAGCTTTGGGAATTTCAAAGCAGGCTAGGTTTTCTGCCGACTTCCCCACCTCTTCTCTGATCATGATGGTCCCTCAGAAGTATTTTACTCCTGGTGGTCGCTGCCAATCACTCAACAATGCTTGTGTTCCAAGATCCAAGGGCGTCTGAAAACACTGCTTCACAGTAACTGAAAAGGGCCATATCTTTTTTTTTCTTTTTGACACCTCACCCTGCCCTGAATGACTGGATGAGCAAGAAGCTGTGTGTGTGTGTACACACGTGCGCATGTGTGGAGGGGTTCACTTATTAACTGTCATCTCACGTTCCTGGAGTTCCCAAATACAACCAAGAAAACCAGACCAGGCACACTGGGGCCCTCAACTTTGACGCAGAGAGATTTCTCCCAGTCATACCATGCAGAACGAGTGGCATCAGAAAGACCGCCCCCCCCAAGACGATGTCACTCCAGGGAAATTTTTGTCCCAAGTGTTGAGATCAAACAAAACCATCATGCCCAAAACTCTTTAAATTCTTCTCAGCACTGAGAAGAAAAAAAGTACTTTTCAATCCTCACAGTTGAATGCATCGACGGGCCACTTAGTTCTCATGAGTCAGGCTGCTCGAAGAGCGAGCAGGAAAAACAAAGCCGCAAGAGTCTCTTGCCTCAGCACCAAAGTTAGTCCACATTTCCTCCAAAGACATGACCATGGCCATAGACTTCTGAGTAACTATGGAGATTGTTTTTGAGACACCCAGGATAAAAACAAGACCTGGTTCTCTTGTGGGTATCTTTGAAGTCCGCAACTTTCCATAGCAATGGGTCCCAAATATGCCCTCGCCAAAGGGTCTCCCTGTTTCCCTAAACTATTTCCCAACACACCTTGCATCTCCCAAACCAAATACCGGCACAGGTAAGTCAGACTGCAGCCCAAGAAACCAGAGGTAGACGGAAGGAGCAGAATCCTAGGAGCAAACATTTTGGGGGAGTCCAAGATTTTCCACAGAGAGATCAAAAATGGGAATAAGATGGAAGCTTCTGGTCACATAGCTGATCCTATAAACGCCAGGGAAGTAGGGCAAGGTGAGTTCGCTGGACTCGGAGCTTTCAAGATGAGAACACGGAAACACGATTTCCCTCAACAATGTGAGTTTATATGGGAATGTTTATTGGGGAATTTTTTCTCCCTTTTTGGATAAGTCCATTCCATGGAAGATATTCCTTCTGGGACATTCACAGAGAGTCAGCATGTTATTACGAATGCTCTAAGACCTCCAAACTGCTAGATTCAATTGCCTTATGTTTAAAGGGCATTTGGATCCCTACGATGATGCGTACATTGTGAAAAGATACGCAAACAATCACTATAAAGTTCTCTCTGCTCCGGCTTCGCAAGGAAGCGGTGATTATGAAATCACACCCGCTTTCTCAGCCGAGACAGAATGACAATTTGGGATGCTGTGGCTATGACAAGTCCTGACTCAGGAGGTACCCAGGGTGCCAGTCTAATATGGTCTTGTCAGGTCCAAACTGGAAGCTATCGGGAATCCAGCTTCCACCCCTTGGATTTCAAGACTGGGAGAAACCCGTGGCCGTTTCTCCCCTCCGTGCCAGGGGCAAACACCGTGTTGGGAGGAGACACTTCACTGGCTGCTCAAAACCTCGGAGGCTGCTGATTAAAATGCAGGCCGGCACACAAAGCAGGTCTCAGCATCCTATAATAATTACATCCTGAGAACATGATGCCTTTCAAAAATCCCTCCCCGCGCAAGTAAATGAAATTTAACTCTGCTTCTCCATCCTGGTCACAAAATAAGTTTGGAGGTTTTGCCCCCTGAAGCGCACACTTGCAGGGTATCATCTCACCCACGCTCTGCAAAGCAGCTGATCACCCAGGTGAGTCTGTGTGCTGTCCTGTCATCGGAAGGTGGCAGGAAATGACCAGGGCCACCTTCGTGTGGGGTGGCCCATTGGGCACAATGTGCCAGGATCCCAGAACCATCTCTCCCTTTGGGTCCTGTTCACAGTTTCTCCGGGCCCTGGGTGGCTCTGAGCTGGGGACTGTGGCTGAGCTGTTCTGCATCAGGACACAGAGGGTCCCTGCAGGCAGGACCATGACTAATTTGAAAGCCCAGCGACGTCTCCGCCACGTCGTTGGTACAAAAAGATTACAATAAAGGCTAGGAATTTCCATAAATGAGAAGCAGCGTTCGCTTCCCACAACTGGTGGGGGTAGATGCGGGGGGGAGTAAAGAAGGGGAGGGGGCACTGATTCAAAGATTCCTCTCCTGGCAGGAAACTGGTGTTAGCTGAACTCAGCCAGAGAGACACCTCCACGCACGCTCACGCACAAAACCCAGCGAGGGGCGACGTGCGTCTGCTACTGAAATACTCCAGATCAAAGTCACCCACAGCCCAGGAGGCCCGGGAGGCTGAGATTTCGTAATTAGGATCTTCAAAATCCTCCCTCTATTTTTAGGACTCACGCTCATTCAGTCCTTTGCAGAATCAGAACCTGTCAGCTAAGGCCATTGAGACTGAAGGGTGAGCTCCTTTCCCTGCTCGCCTTCAGAAAGCAGATTAAGGGTAAACTGGAGGAGTGACTCCAGATTGGATGGAAATACACTCGTCCATGCATATGTATATATGCGGATGCTGGGATGGGACGAGGGGGAGAGAGGGGGGCTTCTTCCCATGCTGAACTGCATGGGGCCCTGCTTTGCTCCCCTGAGATACAGACCCAGAGCTTCCACCCACCTCAGCTGTTCTCTTTCGAGCTGGTCCCCAGACCACTTCATTTGGCTCCAGTATGTGTGAGAAGGCGAGGAGGCTTGAAAAATTTCCTCCAAATGTCCCTCTTCTCAATCACGCACTCATGTATACATCAACATCTCCACCAAGAGCGATCAAATCCCACACTCAAATCTGTCCACCCAAGACGCGCCTAAATATAGACACCATCCTAAAACAAACACATCGTCGGCAAGTCAAAATCCTGACCTGAGTCAAAATGATGAGGTTGGGCGATCCCAGCCCCTCCAGACCAAAGAACTGGGTGGAACAAGCAGTGGGCAGTGAGAAAAGGACAGAAGGTGAACCCACTGGTTGCAGCCCCCCACCCCCTCCGACAAACAGAGGACCCCTCTGGCATGAGAGGATTTGGTGTTTTTACGTTGCGGTGCGCTTGGGAGGCCCGCTTGCTCCCACACACTCCCCAGACATTTGATCCTATTATATAAAGCTACAGCCTTTTAATCTCTAAAAATAGCCAAACAGAGGTAAATACGGTATTCCTTACCAAGAGTATTTATCTCTCCTAAATGCTTTCGGCAAAGCTGATCACTCCCTGGGCCAAGAACACAATCCGACGTCATTGTCATTCAAGTGGAGAGAAACGGGTCACAAGTGATTGTGCTACATTTTCCAGCATAGAGTGAGTTTAGGAGATCCCGTGAAATCCCAGTGACCCACTCAAGTTGGCCCTTCCACAGTAGGAAGAATTTTCCTCCTCTGATTTCACCTGGTCCTGCCGGACTATTTATTAAAAATGTATATTTTATATCGGCACAAGGTATCAAGTAACTTCTTGGCAAGAGTAGCCGCATTTCCAAAACCTATTAAGATTCTTTGTGGAAATTTAAATACCTCTGTCAGGCAAACAAAATCATATCAGGAATCATAGAATTTCATTGCTAGAAAGAGAAATTAGATTAACTAACTCTCACTCCTTTCCTAGAAACCTCAATAAACTAGAAGAACATTTCAACAGTTCCTTATTTCCGGTCTGAAGGGGCCTCACAAGAAATCTAGGTGAATATATATTAAAGAAAGCTATACTACTTGAGGAAAGCCCTTCAATCTGCAAAAATTGCATATATATATATATGAATACATAAATATATTTTGCATATTAGAAAGCAATGGCTATTTAAAATCAAAACAGCCAGAAAAACCCAGTGGTAGAAAACCATGACAAGTTCAACACTGCCAGCCTTCAGCCCCTTAAAACATCCTTGTCCTTTATTAATATTTAGTAGAAATGTATGATTGCAGATGTGTGTTAGGTTGGGGTTTTATGTCGGGAGGCGGGCAAAGTAGACAGGTTTATTACAGCCATGAAATATTAAACAAGCACCAAAGAACAGTAGTTTGATGTCCTGGGATATCCAGGGAGCAGGCAGGCCCAAACGTCAGCTGCACAAAGGGGGCCCTATCTGTTTACATTATCCCTTATTAACACCTGCGAAGTTTTGGGTTACATCTTCCGGAGGCGCAAAAGTCACATGAAGGCATGCAACTCGTGCTGGGTAATTTCACAGGGAAACAGGATTGCAAAGCTCTTTGCCTTCCCCAGACAAGTTCGAATGAGCCTTAAAAATTCTCTCAGGAAAACAGGGCTTTGCTCTGAGGCTAGGAACTCCCTGCCCCCCCCACCCCAAGTCTGCCCCATGTCTAAAGAAATTCCATGTTCAAATCATGTCTGCCTAGGATTGCTCAGTGCTGTTACTGTGTTCTGACTGCAACACTGAGAGAAGCATGAAATTCCAAAAATTTCTCTGGCATCACTGTAAAAATATCATACTTCCAAAAAGAGCAGGATTGCTTGCAGAGTGTGTATCGAGACTGCTCCCATTTCAATGTATGTGAAAGACTACTTCAAGACTGCCCTGAGTTTCAAGATAGAGCTACCAGGGGAGAGGCGGTTTGGCAAGGATAAATGTATTACAGAATACAGTTAATTCAACTTTTGAAAATTGTAAGGGGCAGGAGGGGAGAACACGTACTTTTTCCAACTTCATATACGTTATCTATAATCTATCATTATCTTTCCTTCTCTGTGTTGAAATTCTTCCATAGCCACACACCTATTACAAAGACAGGCGGATGATTTTGCAAACTCTTTTTAAATTCATGTAATTCTCACCAATTTAATTGATGTTTGAAAAGGCCCAAACTCAGGCTGGGTTTGTTGGTTTTTTTTTTTTTTTTTTTTTCCTTTTCACAATCTCACCCTTCCCCCACCACAACTTTGTACAAATAGAGCCTCATGATCAGAGGTGAAGTTGCATTATATAAAAGTTGTTGGGTGGGTTGATTAGAAGTCAAGAGAAGCATGATTTGGAAAGACTAGCTAGATTTCCTGGTTTAAAAAATCATCATCCCATGTGATGTTGGCCTAGACTCTGAGAGAACGACAACTTGCCAGTCAAGTTCCCTCCCCTCCAAAGGACATCTCAAGCCCATAAGACAATCTGGGCACGTCCCAGTGGCTGCACGCCTTGTGCAGTTCTGAAGACTGATTCGTTCCCTCCAATCCGAGCACGGATCATTTTGTTAAATACCGACTAGTATTCTGTCATTGGAGCGAAGAATTTCAGAAACGGTGTTAATATTTAATCACATTAGTACTGGCATGTTTTACGGCGTGACAAAATAAAATATCATTACAAAAATGGGCTTTGCCTGCAAGGGGGTTAGAAAAAAAAAATGGTGGGGCTGGTACCTAGAGAAGGTCTATTCAAAACCACTGGACACCACTGCTCAAGGCTAATGGGACCATGAGCATGTTTTTAAAGGAAAAGCAGAACATTTTGCTATGGTTTTTTTTTCCTGTCTCTATTTTGAAGTGGCACACTTCACTCTGATTTTCCGCCAGGGGACTCAGGGGCCTGTAGAAAGCTCTGTGTACCTATTTATACAACATGTGCAGATGGAACTACAGGGTGCTATCATAATGAAAAGTTTAATCATCCTTATTTACTACCAGTGAGGGAGCGGGATTCAGATGCAGATACCTTAGAAAGCCTTAACTAGCAACCCCAAGGCTGCAGAAGCTTCCAGTGACCTCAATTCGCTGCTTTATCGAGGAAACTGTCCTTCCCATACCACAGAGTAGAAAACAAAGGAGGTCAAGTGGGTGTCCCTGCTGGTGCTTATAAGGCAGCCAGCCCTGCTGGTCCCTGATGGAAGTCCCTGTCGTCCCGCGTGCAGGGGAGGGCTTCCTTTAGCTTACAGGGGAAATCAACCCTTAAGTGACTAGCATCTGTTTCTAAAAAATATTTTCATTCATCTGACTGTGATGATGACACAAACAAAACATTTCTTTGGTTGACATTTCTTCATTCACAGCCTGCATCTTCATCTCTAAAGGAAGGGTTGGAAAGGGGATGGGGAGAGGCATTTTCTAAAAATCTCATTAAAATGACCCTATACCTGTCCACCTAGTCTATGAAGGCCCTTTAAAAGACTTGAAGATGAAGTGCTACTGTTTTTCTTTAAATTAATTCTTTAAATCAGGGTTTTGTTCCTTGTTTTAACTTTTCTCACCTCATTTTGGCTAATATGTTCTTAATTACTAGGGGTGGGTGAAGGATGAGAAGGGTAAGGGGGAGGGGCGGCCAGGCCAGGCCAGGTAGAAGTGACAGGGGCTGAGATTTGTGCTAACCAGCTATCGATCGATCGGGCCAGATCGAGATGTTGTGTACAAGAGAATAAAGGGGTGGGGGGAGCAAGCAGGATGCTGTGTCCAACTCGATTTTAAAAAGGGGGAAAAAAAGGGAGAAGAAGCTGAGGGTCCCAAACTAACCAATTTATGGCCTTGCCTGGGAGAAGCCTGGAGAATGCTGATGCTGGCCGCAGCGTCTGCTGTGCATGCTAAACACCCGGCTTCAAATGAGAGAGTGCGTCCCGGGCGTCCTGGGCTGGGCAGTAACCGCGGAACAAAGAGAAAAAGCAGAGAGGCCGCATTCATGAATTAGAAAACCTAAGCGGGAAAGCTACCCGGGATGGGCGCCTTGAAAGCCCCAAGTTTTGAACCACCCAACTCCCAGCCCACTCCCGCCTCCTCTCCTCTTACCTCCCCCAGCCCCCCGTGCCATTCTCCTAAAACCTACCCTCACCTTAAATCCAGGGTCAAGATATGGCAGGATATGGGGAGGATGAGGGAAACGAAGGCAGAGGAGGAAAGAACTGTAAAAGAGGGCAAGAATCGCATTGAGAGGGGGTACATTTTTAAAAACAAGGTTAAAATGTCAGCCACTGGTTCCATGGCGATAGTCTGTCTAGGGAAACCAAGGGAATTCAACTATAGTTTAAAAGAAAGAGGTAGAAAGAAAAAAATGATGTTATCTGATTTTAAGAAGCCATTCGATATATATAGATACGTATATAGACACACATACCTATATAGACACCTATATATACACACACCTTTTATATATATACATTTTAAAGCTCCTTTCAGATAAAATAAATATCTACGGCAACCCAGTCATCCTTAGGTTAAAGAGAACTGTTATTACTTTAACTGGAAAGGCAGCCCATTTACTAACCCCACCCCTCCCACCTTAAAGGCCTCTAGGCCTGGTGGGAAGGGGGTGTTTAGAATGCAAACGAAAGCTGGGACAGGACATCTGTCACCAAAGCCAAGCGAGATATTGACAAACACGGATCCTTTGTGTCTTAAGAATATATATCCATATCTCCATACACAAATGATGTCCTGACTGAGTGGTCTGGTCTCTGCCAGGCCGACCCCACCCCAGCATTCCCCCTCCCCAAACCCACCAAATGTCAAGGCGGTGCACCCTGAAAAGGTTCCCTGCCTCCTCAACCCCCACAGGTCTCCAGTTTTTCAATGAAACTCTGATAGTTAAGAAGAGACAAAATAGCTATTCATTAGGAACAAATGTCAAATTAGGCATTGCCTCTGAGTGATGCTGCTGACACCAGGGCTGGTAACTTTTTTTCTAAAGATGCTGGCACCTAAAAGAACTAGAGCTAGAGGCTGACTAACTAGGAAAAGGTGGGAGGCGTTAACACAACTTCCCAGGTGTCCTGCCAGGGAAGGCAGCACACAGCTGCTAAAAAGTGGAACCTGCCTAAATGTTGAGGGTGGGGAAGGGTCTTAGTGTGAAAGGGAAGGGGCAACTCAGCTAAAACTGGGGGTGTGGGGGAGGCTGTGCAGTGTACTCTACAAGATTCCCAAAGGGCTGCCATCTAAGTTTTTACCACCCTGTGGCACTAGAATCTACCTGGCAGCATGTGGGGGGCTTGGGGGCAGTGGGGGGGTGGTCTGTCCTCACAGCTCTTGGTGTAAGCAAAGGTGGGATAACCAGCTCCTAGTTGGAGATTAGGAGGGTCTGTGCCCTCCAAACCTCAAAGGACCCCAAGGCGCAAAGGCTAAGGCCTGCCCTGGGGATGGGGCGGGTCACCCGGGAAGTGAGAGGAAAATGGGTGGGCATATACCTTCTTTGCTGTTGGGGTTCTGGGGTTTGGCCTTCTCCCAGGGCGCCAACGTCTTGTCGTCGTCCGCGCTGTCCACCAGGGCCTTGTCAGCGGGCATGTACCAGGCAGCGCTGTGCTCTGCCATCAGCGAGTCCAGGTCGATGGTGCTCATGGCGCTCTTGACTGCCTCGGAGCAGCAGCTGCCCAGCTCGCTGTCGCCATTCTGCGCCCCTGAGGCCCCGACGGCGCACTCACCCTTCTTGCCACCCTTCAGCCCCAGAGGCTGGTCCTCGGAGATGCTGAACTGCTGCCTCTGTAGCTGAATCTGCGCCTGAAGGATCTCCAGGGGGTGGATCTCGTCGGGTGGTGGGGCGCCACTGCTGCTCGTCGGGGTGCGGACCTGCTCCAGGCCCGGCGTGCCCGGATGGCCCGGGCCCCCACCGCCGCCGTAGCTGTCAGGGGTCGAGGTAGAGTTAGACATGATGCCCAGGCCGAGGGCGGGCGGGGGCGCCTTCGGTCCGTGTTCCCCGGCGCCTACACGGGGAGGGAGTTTGGGCGAGCCGGTCACCAGGGGACTCCTGCTCGCTTTAACTAGTGCCTGGGGGTTGTCAGAACTGGACGACACCTCGTCCTCATTGGCGTAGCTCGTGCTCACCTCGTCCGAGGCGAACTCACCCACGTGCGGCGAACTACTGTCCGATTTGGCCCCACCGTCCAGGGACCCAATGAGGTCTGGCTGATCCCCCAGGAGCAACTCAGCCCCCTTCCCCCAGGATGGCGACGTGAGCGCCTTTTCGTGGGGCGTCGGTGCCCCGCGCGTCTCGCCTGCGGAGCTTCCCCCGACGGCTGCACCTGACGCTTGCTGCTGCCCTGGGCTCACCCCAGGTGCGCCCCCGCTGTCCGGAGCCGCCGAGTACTTGTCAAAGAAGGTGCCAGGGCTCACGTGACCACTGTCCCTTTTTCTGCGACCCCGTCCCCGGCCGCCGCCCCCGGGGACCGGCTTGCCGTCATTCCCCGACGTGGATTCCAGGGTGTAGTTGGGGGAGAGGCTGGTGCCGTCCCCCTGGGCTGGAGGGTTGGGTGGCCCCGAGGCTTTGGAGCCGCTGCTACTGGTCCCGGATGGGCCTCCGGTTCCTGGGGCCCCAGGAGCAGTCCCTCCTGGGAAGTAATCCGAGCCCGGGTTGCCGGCCACTGCCGCGCCGTCGGTCTCGTTCTGGCTCAGTTTCCTCTTGCCCTCGGGCGGGTTCTTCTTGTTGAAGGTCACGTTGAGGTTGGGGGCCCCGAGGCTGGCGATCATGTTCTGGCAAGCGGTGGAGAGCGCAGCCAGGCAGCTCTGGCCGAACAGGTTGTCCTTGGAGCTGGGCTTGTTGAAGGAGCCCAGCGAGAGCGCGCCCAGTTTACTGGCCGAGGTGCGCTGGCTGGGCTGGAAATCAGGCTGCGGCGGGTAGGCACCCCCGCCACCGCCGCCACCGGAGCTGCCACCGCCCCCTCCCGCGCTGGGGGGTGAGTTCACGCCTGGACCACTGTGTGGCGTGGCCTGCCGGCTTGCTGCACCAAACGGAAAGCCCGGCTGGCCCCCAAGCGCAGACGTAGCGAAGTCCGGCGGAGGGGGCCGGCGCTCGGAAGCAGCGCCGGGGAGCCCCACGCCCGCCCCGGGCGACTGCAGCTGACCCAGGCCGCCCAGACTGCCCCCGAACTGCAGGCCCGGTGAGGGCAGCGCGGGCACGTGGCCCTCTCCGGGCATCCTCATCGGGTCCTGCAGAGGGCCCCGGAACAGCACCCCCGAGCCACCGGGCGGAGGAGGGGGCGCCAGGCTGGGGTCGTGCGGGCCACAGTCAGCGGGCAGGCCCGAGCCGCCCATCCTACGGGGCAGCAGGTCTCCGGGCGGCGGGTGCGGACCTGAGAACCACGCGCTCTCTTGCGCCAAGTGCGGCGCCTGCTGCTCGAAGGTGCCCAGACGCCCGGCGCCCGTGCTGCCGCCTTCGCGCTCAAAGTTCGGCTGAGCCAAACCGCCCACCGGGCCGCCATGCACCAGGCCGCCCTGGCTCACGTCCCCGGGGTGGCCTAGTTGAGCCAGGTTGGGCTGGCGCAGCCGCTGCTGCTGATTCCGCGACGCCATCTGCTTAATCATGAGGGCCGCGTTTTGGCGCTGCTGCTGCTGCTGCTGTTGCTGTTGCTGTTGCTGCTGCTGCTGCTGCTGTTGCTGCTGTTGCTGCTGCTGCTGCTGCAGGGACTGGTGGTCCGGGGCCGGATGCTGCAGGGGCGGCCCCGAAGGGAAGCTGTCGGGCACAGGCGGTGTGAACTCGCCGGGTAGGCCTGGGTAGGCGGAGGGGGAGAGGTGGTTATCCAGAGCGCCGTTGTGCATGCTGCCGTTCCACGAAGCGCAGCGGTCCACTCCCGCGCTGCCCGGGAAGTCGAAGCGCGGCCTCTTGGCCACGTTCATGTAGGGGGGCGCGTCGAAATGCTGCAGCCGCTGGTTGGGTGCCTGCTGCGGAGGAGGATGCTGCATGCTGAAAACAGGCTCGGAATAAGGGTGCATGCTCCGGTTCTCCAGCCGGTGGATGGGATACTCGAATTGCGCGTGCTGGCTGGGCAGCATGGGGCCTCCGTCCTGCAGGCCGCCGCTGGGCGTGCCCGCCTCGCCCTGCTGGGGCCGAGGGAGCGCAGGCGGGCACGAATTTTGTCGGACTAGAAGCCCGGGTGGCGGCGGCGGCTGCTGCTGTGGCGGTTGCTGCGGGGGCTGCTGCTGAGCGGGTGGCGGGGCCTGCTGGGGAGGCTGCATTAACGGGTGCCTGGAGCCCACTGAGGGCTCCAGACCCACAGGCATCTTTCTGGCCCCACCGAACCTCTCAAAGAACACACCATGCTGCTGCTGCTGCTGCTGCTGGGGTTGCTGCTGCTGCTGCTGCTGCGGCTGCTGCTGCGGTGGCTGGGCGTGCATTTTGGATAAGCCCACCATGCCCGCAGCCCTGGGCATGGCCGAGGCGCCCGGGAAAGCGCCCCCGGGAACCTGGCGACCAGCTGCATAATGAGGCAGCTGCCCTTCGGAGTCAGAGGGCGAAAACATGTCAAAATGTCCCGAGGGCCCCTCGCCCGGGTAATTGTATTCCAGCGAGTCGACGGCTCCTTGGTTCGTCACCCTCCGGGGCTCCAGACTGTGGGAATCGGAGCTGCTGGAGGAGGGCAGGCCGTGGAAGGAGGCGGCTCGGTTAGGGCTCTGGTCCAGCGGCAGGCATGGGGCCGGCACGGCGTGGCCGGAGGCACCCGAACTGTGGAAGTCCGGGAGGTTCCCCGGTCGCTGCGGGCCGAAGCTCTCAGGCCCCTGGCTCTCCGCCATGTGCTCATAACCCTCGGCGAAGGGCGGCTGGCTGCCCAGGCCTCCGGCTGCGCCGCCGTAGCCGAGCAGGCGACCCCCGTGCAGGCACGAGGCCCCCGGGTCCGGGCCACCGAAGTTGCCCCCAAAGTGGGGGTGATGCTGGTGGGGATGGTGACTTCCCGGGTGGCCGTGGTGAGGCTGCTGGCCGCCAAAGAAGCCGTGCACAGGCTGCGCCTGCAGCCCCCCTGCGTGCAACTCCGAGTGGCCGCGCGTGTGGAAGCCGTAGGGCTCCATGTTCATACCCAAGATCGGGGGCTCGCCCAGCGCGCTCATGGCAGGATCCACAGGGCCAGGGGGCCCCCCAGTGTGGAAAGTCGGGGCCTTAAAGTGGGTGTTCATGCTCAGTCCGGTCTCGTTAAAGTTCCTCTCGCCCTGGCCAGCGTTCCTGCTGTTGATCTGGGGCTCGAATTGGTCCAGCCCAAACATACTTGGCGGGGGGCAGAGGGAGATCAATAGGGCATGACAGCCTGCTCTCCGCGGCGCGCCTCCGGCCAGCTACTCGTTCCAGCCCAGGATTGGGCGCTCCGGGACGCTCAGCACCGCGGGGGCTCAGCGCGCACCTCCACCCCGCCTGATGTGAGGGACGGGGGGCGGGTATCACCTCCTCTCCCGAAGCTCCGATTCTGCCCGGGGAGGGCCTCTCACATCTTGCGAGGCCGCGGGGCCTCTAGGAGCCGTGTTGGGGGGCCCATGCCCCGGGCGGTTGTCACAGCCGCGGGTGGGTCTGCGGGGAGGGGACGAAGCCGCGGATGAACGGAGACAAAAAGTTAAGTGGGGGGAATAGGGAGGGAAGGGGGTTGGGAGAGCAGAGCGATCACCTTCTCAAGTCCGATTGGGTCTGTTGGGGAGCCCCCAGGACGCCGCCCGCAGCCTCCCGGAGTCCGTGGCAGAGCTGCTAAGGGCAGGGGAGGGAGACCCTTCAAAGCCGCGGCTAGCGCCGGGCACCGACAGAGCGGTCCCTCCCCCCGCCCCCCGGAGTCCCCGCGCCCCGCAGCCCGAGCCTCCACCGAGCACGATCCGCTCGCACAATCCCTGTAGGCTCCGGGCGAGCCGCTGCTGCTTCTTCAGCGGGTCAGAGGACTGGAGGCTCCGCTCGGCATCGCGGGTGCTGGCCCCCGAGCCGAGGACGCAGAGGGGCTGGGAGGCGGCAGGCGCCGGGGGTCGGAGCGGAGGGTCGGGGGAAAGGCGCGGCTCCTCTGCTCGGCAGCGGGTGCGCTGCGCCCAGCGCGCAGCTTCGCGGCCACGTCCGCCGCCTGCCGCTTCTGTCCTCCGCCGTTGGGTGTCTGAGTTCGCTGGAGTCTCAGCGCACCGTTGCAGGCGCGGGAGGGCAGCGAGACGAGGGGTTGGGTCGCTCCAAGGCTCCGGTTCCCTGCCTCCGCGCTGAGGTGCTTCGCGAGTCCCTCTCGGACCTGAGGGAGGGGGGCGTACGCGGGTCGGGGGGCCACGCCGGGCGAGCAAGCTGAGGCGTTCCCGCTGCGCTCTCAGAGCCTGGAATCGGGGGAGGGGGGCGCGGGGGCAGCTCTGGGGGGTCTGCGCACCCCTCTCCCGACTAGCGGGGGGGGCTCTGCGTGGGGCGTTCCGAGGGTCTCGGCTCCCCTCTCTGTGTCTGCCTCTCGCCCAGCGCCGGGAGAAGCAGCAACAAGTTTTGCATTTCAGCAATCAATTTCAGCCATTACATTTGCACCAATCAGCGCCGCCCAAGCTCCGGGCCCGGGGCGGGGCTCGCTCTTAAGGTGGTCCGGGGTCCTGGCTGCCGAGGCCCCCGCCACGAACCCGCATTACCCCAGCTCTGGGGTCCCCCGCGCCCGCCTCGCTTCGGGGTCCGGCGTCAGTGCGCTGGGGGCGCGCCCTGGCCTCCGGGCGCATCGGGCTGGAGAGGGTGCAGGAGGAGGAGAATGGCGGGAGCTTGGCTTTGTTCACCCCCTTCCCATTCACACAGTTCCCAACTCCCCACCCCCAACTGGAGCGAGACCCACCGGGTGGGCAGGGGGCGGGGAGGTGGGCGGTGAGCGGTACGGGGCGCTCAGACAATGAGGTCGCCAGGCAAAGACCCTGGACTCGCCACGGAAAGTCGCCAAGTGTCTACTGCGCTTCGGCTCCGGGGTGAACACTCCCTTCTCCGCTAGCGGCGCCCAAGTTAGCCGGCCCTGGGATTTTCTTGGAGGGTAAAGCAGACGGGGAACCTCGAAGTTAGGGTTATCCTCGAGAGACCTAGGCGCTTGCTCACTCCTCCGTCACTAGGACGCTCACAATTGTTCCCCTTCCCCACTGCCTGGGGTTCCCGGTTCTCACCCGCAGGCGTGGGCTCCAAGGAGTCACAGTCACTCAGCCACTTTATGGGGGAGCACATCGGTTGAGCCCAGTAACCGGAGCGACTTGCGAGGCGGCTGGGAACTCCAGAAGACACGCACGAAGAGGGCGCACCCGCCGGCCCGCACACCTTGCCCTAGGCCACCAGGTCCAAGGCCCAGGCCCATTGCGGGTGCGAGGTTGGCCTCCTTAAGAGATCAATTAAACTGAAGAGGCCGAGGAATGGAATTGGACTGTGATACTAAAATCAATAGGAGTAATTTAATATCTGCCCTGCTCTTTATGAAATATTTATCCTAATAATCTTAGTTAAAATGTTTAGATCTTCCCGATCCCCACCGAGGCTGAAATCTATCTTGCAATTAGAAGTTGGAAGTTAGAGGTGATGGAGGATAGAGGAGGTGTTTATTCTGTGCGCCTGTGTGCGTGTGCGCGCGCGTGCGTGCGTGCGTGTGTGTGTGTGTGCATGCGTGTGTGTGTTCCTCCCTAAAGTGTGTGTGGGGAAGGAGAGGGGAGAAGGCCTTTAATTTTCCTTGCCATAAAATAGCACCAGGCGATTTTGCTAGCAGATTCGCATTCTTAGGAGAAGGGCGAAAAAAGAACTTTCTTTGAAGTGCCCCTGATATCGCTATTAAATCTAAATAAAATTAAGCATGGTGTATAAAAATGCCTTTTCCCCCCACAAAAGAAAGTGTTTATCGCCCGAGTCTGTCTAGCGTTTGCTAAATTGCGCATGAAATCTGAAATGAAATAAACGTTATAATAAAACCAACCCCTGAGCCCTTTTTATTTAAAAACCTTAGATTAAGCACTCCACCGTCGCGGGCAGGAGTTAAAAAGTTACCATGTCGTGCGCGCAGATTCATTGCTCCCCGGAGTTGCGGCTAGGAAGGCAGTGCAACGTATGCCAGAACCGCCCCAGAACCGACGTGCCGGGGGTGGGGGGATATGGGTTCAACTTTGCGCTAGTGGCGGAATTCCTAAGAAATTGCCCCCCGCCCAAAAAAAATTTTAATTAAAAATAAACAAACAAGAAAAACCAACAACTTTAAAACTCAGCCAGAGCAAGCTCAGATCCAAGACCTTTCTCGGGGCCTTCCTGTTGCGGAAGTTTACAGACGTATATATATTTTTTTCTTTTTTGAAATTAAAAATGAAAATTACCCCCATCAAAAATGGGGTCCATAAATAAGCAGGGGAAGAAGTATTTGTACAGGGCGGTGGAGTTTTTAAAGGATTTTTCTGCAGGATCAGGTTGTTGGTCTGTGATTAAATATTGATTTTGTGTAATTAGTTTTCATGTGAACTATCCTCTTGCTGATAGCTTAGAGGTTTCAGAACTAGAAAAGAAATGGAATTGGACATGGAAATTATTACTTAGCAAAGTGACAGGGAAGTGAGAGGCAGAGAAAAGACTGAGGCTTTGCTGATTTAGGCACAAAGAAATAAAGGCTTGGGTAGGCCTCCAGTGACACCCTCCTCCCGGGGCTTAGGACCCTGGGGCTCTGGGGTTCCCCAGACAGAGCAGCAGGGATCTTGAACCTCCTGGACAAAAAGGGGGAGGCAATAGGAAAATCTGGTTGTGAGGAAGAGGCCCCACATGGGCAAAGGCCTGGGCATAGTCCAAGACACTGGGTCACATACTCAGTCTGCTCTCGACTATAGGTGTCTCCTGAGGCACCTATGAGCCGCCTGTGATTTTGTGTCTGGAGGAAACAGGGAAAAGTGGGGACCTGTCTGGAGCCTGGGGGTGGGCCAGGAGGGTGGGAAGAATGGCTCACAGGCCCGTCGTCTGGGGAGACCTGGATAGGGGCGTGTGCAGAGCTGAGGCATGACTTCACACAGGCCTGGGCGGGGGTCTCCAGCACACCTGGGCAGGTTTCCTGTGGAATAATTCCGTGTGCTCCAGAGAGCGGGGGGTGTGGGAGTATTTTTCTGGGGCTGTTTCCAAGAGTTAGCTCTACAAGGTGTGTGAGTGGCTGAAAGAAGGGAGTGTTTGGGCCTGGTGGAGTTTCTGTGCAGGATGTGTGTCTGGGCCACCTTTCTTTAACACAGCAAATGTTGTGCGGGTGTGTGGCGCACATCTGCATGTTGTGCCTTGGCTTGTGTGCAGGTGGCAGGGCATCTGTGTGTGTTTCTGTCCATGCCTGTGTGGGCGTGCGTGCATGGATCTGTGGGTGTCTTGGTGCATGTGCATTGTCTGTCCTCCAACCCCCCTTTTCTGTGTGTGTGAGCCACTGCGTTTGTACCTGTGTGTGTGCAGCTGCCTCACCCCTTATATGCCTGTATCTCTGCTCTAGTGTAACTGTTTTTTCTGTGAGTGTGAGGGCGTGTGCCTCACAGCCTGTGCCCATCTGTGCCCATGTATGCGCCGGCGTGTGCGCCTCCACAGTGTGGGCTCCCCTGCGTGTGCCTGTGTGTGCTTTCGCCCGCAAGGTCCCGCAGTGTTTCTTTGGAACAGACACATTGCCCCCTAGCGCTCAGACGAATTCAAAGTCCCCGCAGGCGCAGAGCGGGGAGCAGCAGGAGCTTCAGGGCCCTCCACCCACCAGGCTTTCTCCATCCTCCTCCCTCTCCAGATCCCCCTCCGGGGTCGCTGAGTGTGCTGGCAACGACCAGAGGAGGCTCCCTGGGCAAGGGAAGGAGGAGACACAGCTGGATGGGGCCCCGGAGCTGGACAGGGATGTTTTAAGCTGGCGACAAGTGGGGAACTGTCTGGGATGGCCCCCAGGGAGCTGCCCAGAATACTGGCCACTGATGTGGATAGCCTGGCACAGCTCAGCTAGTCCAGGACCCCCAGCCTGCAGCCCCACCAGCGAACTCTCACTCTATAGAAACACAAAGCAACCCACACCAAATGCCCTTCACCCAGGAGACACACAGCCTTGTGCCTGCCCCATAGGCCCCCAACACCAGCACACACACATGTACACACTTACCTCCATAGTGTGTGGCTATGTCAACAAATACGCGCACTTGCACACACACACAAAGCAATATCGGCATACATGTACTCACACACACACACCCCCCTCCATAGTGTGTGGATGTCAGCACACACACACATATACACCACCATCGCATGTGGCTATGTCAGCACACACACACTCACACACACACTCCTCCATAGTGTGTGGATGTCAGCATCCATGCACTCACACACACACACACCCCTCCATAGTGTGTAGATGTCAACACATTCACACACACACCTCCATAGCGTGTGGATGTCAGCACAAACACACACACACATACACCTCCATAGTGTGTGGATGTCAGCATCCATGTACTCACACACACACACACCCCTCCATAGTGTGTAGATGTCAACACATTCACACACACATACACCTCCATAGTGTGTGGATGTCAGCACAAACACACACACACATATACACCTCCATAGTGTAGGGATGTCAGCACACACACACACACACACCCCTCCCCATAGTGGACGAGGCTGCCCACTGGCTTCAGGACATGGAAGTCTCCTTCCGTGTCAGGCTTGGTGCTTTGTGCGTTATACCCATGGTCATCCTCACAGCAACCCCATGAGGTGGGGACTCAGAACCCATTCTACAGATGAGGAGATAGAGGCTCACACCAGTCAAGGGACTTTCCCAAAGTTGAGCAGTGGCAGAGCTGAGATTCGAATCTCCCTGACGCTGAAGCCTGGCTCTTAACCACTGCCCGCCCTACCTGAATGTGATAGTTCAGATAAAACACTTAGCACAGTGCAGGGGACATGGTAAGTGCCAAGAAGTGTTAGCAACCTTTATTACCACTGTGATTATTAACAAATATGATCAAAATTATGATTCATGTTATTCTCAGTGTCTCCCTCACCCACACAAACATGAGAAACTAGTACAAACACACACACACACAGAGCAATAGCCTTAGCCTTCTTCCTCTAATCCCCATATCCTTTGAGCTTGGAAACTCACGGGGATCACAGAAGCTCAAGTCCTTCTTGCAGGCAGTGTTCCTAGAAGGACTGGAGGGGAAGCTACTTCGCCGGACACCTGGGGTTGACAGAACAGGCCCCTCCAGTGGGCCAGTGGCAGAAAGGGCAAGGACTTGGGCATTACAGACCCAGATTCAAATCTTGTCTTCACCACTTATGAGCTGTGTGACCTTAAGCAAAATACTTTTTTCTCTGAACCTCAGTTTCCCCTGTTGGAAAGAGACATCACAGCCAGTTGATATAGAGCATAGGGATTGGAGACAATGCTTTCAGAGTGGAATGGAGTACAGCACAGGACAGACCTTCATTAAATGGCGGGCCCTCTTATGACCATTATTATTTCTTCTGTGTTTGGATGCAGGGAGATGCAGAACAGAACCACAATCCCAGGAAGCCTCAACTATGGCCAGGACAGAGGAGAGGGCAGATGACTAGAGTCAGAAGACATGAGACCCTCATGAAGCTACAGTCTGCTGTTTGCTAAGCAGCAGCACCTCATCTGTCTCGCTACATACAATGTCTGTCTTTTGGGGTCTCTCCTCGATCTGTTCATTACTTGTATACCAAATGCTTCTAATATGCCAGGGCCTGGTCTAGGAACTCAAGAAAAAGTGTAGAAGACACAGTCCTAGTCTTCAAGCCAAATCAAAGGAAACCTAGTATTCGATGTGAAAGGACTACATTACACACTTCTAAGGGATAAAATAACTGCCGGGAAGGAGGGAAAATAGAGAAGGATTCCCAATGTTGGGTTTTGAAGGTAGAATAGGAGTTTGACAATCAAATAGGGTCATAGGACTTTCCAAGAGGAGTAATCATGTTAGGTGGGGTGCAGGAAGGTTCAAGCAGAAGTGAGTTTAGAGCAGGATAAGGAAGGGGCAGGATCAGGAGAACCTCAAGGCCAGGTAGGAAAGTTTGGACATTGTTCTGGGGAGCTATGGAAAGGTTTAAAGCAAGATCAAGAGACATTGTCCAAGGTGAGTTTTAAAAGATTCCTGGAGACCTGAGGGTCTCCCTTTTCTCTGCCTTCAATGTGGCCCCAGGAGCCATCTTTACCTGGTTTCCTTGGAAACAGGGCTTGGGAGAGGGGAGGTCTCAGGTTTGTACCCAAGCAGCTGGCACAGAGCAGGACCTTGCCTGCTGGCTCTCCCATCTCAGGCCTGTGCACAGAAGAGTCCCCTCTTGGTTCAGTGATTATAGATGCTGCTCTCTGCGGAGCAGGACCTCCTGCCCATTTCTCAGTTGGGGTAGGTTTAGGGGCATTTCTGAATGACAGCCAGATCTCCTAGGTTCAAGCCCAGTATGGCCACCCACTGACCTGTCTCTAAGCGTGTGGGGGAGGCAAAAGTGTGAGAAAGCACCCAGTCCCCACTATATAACTTATATAAATTATATGAGTACAATATATTTTATAGTGTTAGTATATTACATAGCTACCCTGTGAGGTAGGTTCTATTCTTTTCCCCATTTTATAAAGGTGAAAACTGAGGCACAGAGAGGTGAAGGAACTTGCCCTAGGTCACATGGCAAGTAAGAGTCAGAGCCAGGACTCAAACCAGGCCTGGCACAACTTCACCATTAGCCCACATATCAGTCACAATGATTCTCCCTCTCTCAAACCCAGGGCTACCACCTGGAAAGAGGACGCCTTGCCCACAGTTCTGCTGCTTGGCCCTGGGTCTAAGCCCCTGGAGAGTCCCAGCCCTAAAGAGGGGTCCCTGCTTTCTCTATTGCTTTACTTTGTTGCTCCCCTGAGGTCTTTGGGGTCTGATCACAGGGTTTCAGTATGAGGAGCCACTGAATTTCCCCTTAAAAGATACCTGGAATAAGAAGTATTGCCAGCGCACTTGGCCTGGCAGAGCTACCTGCACAGGAGAAGAGCTGTGGCCATCATAGGGCATTTCAATTTCCCAGGTACCAGACACGTGGGGCTGAGGCTCCATAGCTTGCCGCTGGCCTCCAGATCTCCTGGACAACCCAACCTTCCCAGGAAACGCTCTGTTTTCATGAGTCTAGCTCAGAGCCAGAGACAGTATCTCAACCACACAGCAACACGCTTAGCTTGTGACGTGGAGGATCAGAAATGAGACCCTTGCTTGAAAGCGTGAATTGCAACAGTGCTATGAACCTCCCCTTTTCTGAACACAGAAACTCTCTTAGACCTCACTGAATCCAGAAAGCAACCCTAGGAAGTAAGCATCTCCATTATCCTCTGGAATGGAGGCTCTGATTGGTACAAGAATGACCTGTTCAAAGCCACACCGCGGCTGCATGGCAGGGCCTGGTTTCAAACTCGGATCCGTAGGGTCCTAGAGCCATCCTGCCAATGTCTCCATCTACGTGGGTTTCTCTTCCCCAGACGGCATCCAGCTATGAGCTTGTATTTTCCATTCTCTAAGCAAAGTATGCTGAACCCAGGCCCTGCTCCCAAAATAACTCAAACCAGCCCCACAGGCTGGAACTGAGGCCCCAGTGACTCCAGGGCCCAGTTAGCCTCCCCTTGAAAAAGTCCCTATTCAGCAAAAAAAGCAGGAAAAAAAAAAAAAAAAAAAAAACAGCCATCACGCATAAAGCATCACATACCACACAATTAGTCAGAAAATGCAAAAGTTCAGCAAGGTTTATAATTATTCAACAAACCTATTTAGCATGCTCACAAGCCCCTCCCTCCCCACCTCTTTGTTTTCCCTCCCTGCAGCCATCAGCAATGTGGGCTCATTACCACCGAGAACCTCGCTGGAAAGCCAGCCTCATAAACAGAACCAAACAAGCATCTATGATGGGAAAACTTTGGATGGACCAGTCATTAGCCGATGCCTTTCAAATCACACTGTCAATTGTCACCCGCGTCCCCTGTCCCCCACCCTCTCGGACACCCATGGCTGCACGTCCTGTCTCCACTGAGGTGAGGAGCAAGTGCTGGAAGGAACCAGCCCCAATGCCAAGACCCAGGCTGAGCTTATCTTCCAGGAAGGAGCCCTGGGTGCAGCTGCAGTCTGAAGCCAACTCCTCCATGTGTCAGCAGCAACAGCAGCTGGCATGTGGCAGGTGCGTCCCTGTTTGCTCTATGGTGCCCCATTTCTCTTCACTTTCCTTACAGAAGGGTGTGCTGGGGTGGCTTAGAGCATCATACAGATCTGAGATTTGTGGCCTTGAGTGGGTCATTACCTTCTGTGCCTCAGTTTCCTCATCTGTAAAATCAGTTTCCTGCAGTACCTACAGCAAAGGACATATGTGAGGACAGAATGAAATGGTGTAGGTTAAGCACGGCAGTCACACGCCATCCCTGGGAGGTGAGTAGAGGTGCCCCCTCTCTAGGGCTCCCTGGAAGTGTGCCCCAGTGTAAGAAATGGGGGGGGTGCCTTCCTGACATCTTCCAGAGATCCAGGATAGGAGGAAAGCAGTCTCCCATCTCTGAGCACTTACCATAAGGTGGGCTCCTTTCCATAGATGTTCTAATTATCGCACCAGTTGTATTGCAGGGATAGATGTGTGCCCATTTCATGGACGGGAACCTAGAGGTGGCACACCACTTTGAGAAGGGGCTTGGGGAGAGTTCCTCCAAAAGAAGAGCCTGCACTTATTGCCCAAAGGGTTCAGGAAGGAAACAAACGGAGCCCCCAGGGAACCCTCGGACACCCCACCGCCCACCCCCACCATCAGTCACGCTGTCTAAGGGATTGGAAAGTGGACAACAATGGGGCTGATGGGCTTTGAATGGCCCTTCCCACCCAACGAGGAAACAGAGCCCAGAGGGAGTGAGTAATGTGCTTATTTGATCAGATTCTTGGAAACGTTCACAAATCATCACTGTTCGCCCTGTGACAGTGTTACCAGCTCTTCCTTTAATTGTTGTTGTGTGCATAGCAGGAAGGCAGTGTGGTCTGGAGGTGAACAGGGTCAGCCTCAGGCTTGACTGCACGTAGTACCTTGACCTCTTTGAGCCTCAGTTTCCCCATTTGTCAAATGAGGAGGATAATCTTCTCTGGAGTTGTCAGGGGGGTGAACAAGCACAGAACACTTAGCACGTAGTTAACACTCAATAAACGGCAGCTACTACATGGAGCCAGGCCCCTGCAGGGCGGGTGGCTCCCTGCGGGGCAGCCCTGAATTGATGAGGTGACTGCTCTCTTTGGTCTCCCCTCAGACCCTGGCTGCGTGGTCCCGAGACTCCTGGCTCCGGTCCGGTCTGGAGGCCTTGTCATGCCAAGGCACTGCCAGCGAGGATGGGGAGCGCTGAGTAGAGAGAGGACTCACCCCTGGGTTCTCTGGGCCAGGCCCCAGCTGTGCAGGCCCCACCCTCTCTTGGCCACCTCCACCCCATCTGAGGCTTAGCCGCCAGCCTCCGACATTTGCCACCCGGCCACCTGGTGAGCTCCAGGCAGGCTGCAGGCGCCAGCTGCCCCCACCTCTGGCTCCGATGAGCTCATCTGGGTTTCCAAACTTCCAAAGCAGCCAGGAACGTTTGCTCAAATGTTCCGAGCCCAGAGAGCGTTAAGAGCAAACTGGTGCCCTCCGCCCCCCTTCCCTGCGCAGAAAGCAATCTGCTATAACTCAGACAGGCCAGCCTCACCAAGCCCAGGAGATGGATGCGGCGTTTTGGAATCTATATCACCCAAAAGGAAAATGCCTCTTAAATCACAGGGAGCTGGGAGAGAGCAGGAGCAGGAGACACAGGGACCCAGTGATGCTCCAGAGGTCAGACCTGGAGGAGGGGAGTTCCACCAGGCATGGTCATCAGCGTGTCCGCTGCACCTTTTTGGCTCAGGTGGAGAGAGGGAGGCCTGGAGATGCTCCCCCGACTTGAATGCTTGCTGGGTGTGCACACACATGTACATGCGCACACACACACACACGTGTCCACATGCACACACACACATGCACAAAGTGCCCACGCTGATTCAGCCCACTCCCAGGTCCTGTTGAAATCTCTCCCCATTTTATCCCTGTCTTTCTGGCCCTGACCACCACTCTCCCGACCTGGGCAGCAGCTGGGCTCTAAACCTGATAAAGTCAGGTCACAGACAGCCCCTTCACTCATATCCTTAGAACATTCAGTGATCTGTCCTTTGAGAATAACAATCAAATTCCTCACTGCAGTGTGCAAGGCCCTGCATGCCCAGCCCAGGTGACCTTGACATGCCTGCCCCAGTCCCTCCACCAGAGCTGCATTAGCCCCTACTGTGCCCTTCTCACCTTCTCCCATCACAGGGCCTGGCAGGGGTTGTGCCCATGGCTGGAGGGCTTTTTGCTCAGTGAAGGCACAGCCATACCTCAGCTCAGCCACCACATCCTCAGGGAAATGCCCCCAGCCACCCCCAGACACTCCTACCAGATAATCCCGGCACTGGAATGCTCTCCTACCCCCAAGGTCTGGGTAGCACAACATCCAGCAGTGTTATCTCCTGGTATCCTTAATGAATCTCAGTCCACCCCACTCCATCAGGAGCACCCAGGCAGCAGGGTTTCTTCCTGGTTTTGGCCACTTCTGTTTGCATTTCATTCATTTTCCGAATGAAGGAGTGAAGGGCCCCTTGCAGTCCAGTCTTATGAACTCCTATTCATCCTGCAAGGCCCTACTTGGTGCTTTTCAAACTGCAGATAGTGACCAATTTATCGATTACAAAGCCATTTAGGGAGTGTGGTATATACAAACATTGGAATACTCATTAGCCATAAAAAGAAATGAAATTCTGGACAGGCACAGTTGGCTCATGCCTGTAATCCCAGCATTTTGGGAGGCTGAGACAGGAGGATCATTTAAGCCCAGAGGTTTGAGACCAGCCTGGGCAACATAGGAAGACCCTGTCTCTAAAAAAGAATTAAAACATATAGCCAGACATGGTAGCACATGCCTGTGGTCCCAGCTACTCAGGAGGCTGAGGTGGGAGGATGTCTCAAGCCCAGGGAGTTGAGGTTGCAGTAGCTATGATCATACCACTGAACTCCAGCCTGGGTAACAGAGAAAGACCCTGTCTCAAAAAAAAAAAGAAAAGAAAGAAAAAAAGAAAGAAATGAAATTCTGACACATACTACAACATGGATGAACATTGAAGACATTATGCCAAATGAAATAATCCAGGCTGGTCACAGTGGCTCACGCCTGTAATCCCAGCACTTTGGGAGGCTGAGGTGGGTGGATCTCCTAAGGTTGGGTGTTCAAGACCAGCCTGACCAACATGGAGAAACCCCATCTCTACTAAAAATACAAAATTAGCTGGGCGTGGTGGTGCGCACCTGTAATCCCAGCTACTTAGGAGGCTGAGGCAGGAGAATCACTTGAACCCAGGAGGCGGAGGTTGTGGTGAGCCGAGATCTCACCATTGCACTCCAGCCTGGGCAACAAGAGTGAAACTCTGTCTCAAAAAGAAAAAAAAGAAAGAAAGAAAGAAAGAAAGAAACCAGACACAAAAAGACAAATAACATGTGATTCCACTAACATGAGGTAACTGGAAGAAGATTCATAGAAACAGAAAGTAGAATTAAAGTTTACCAGGGGACAGGGTAACAGGGAATAGGGAGTTCGTGTTTCATGGGTGGAGTTTCTGTTTGGGACGATGATAAAGTTCTGTGGATGAATAACAGTAATGGCTACACAACAATGTGGATGTACTTAATGCTACTGTACCCAGCACTTAAAAATGGGTAAAGTGATACATTTTATGTTATGTATATTTTACCACAATAAAAACAACTCTTAAGCTATACAAGTAAGTACACCTTATATTACAAGTAAGAATTATCTAGTGAAACTTTTCTTTCATTGTGTATGAATTACTGCATTTGTGAAAAATGTATTTCCAACTCTGAATCAAGGCCCACTAATATTTTTTTCTTTTTTTGAGATGGAGTCTCGCTCTGTTGTCCAGGCTGGAGGGCACTGGTGCAATCTTGGCTCACTGCACCCTCTGCCAACCAGGCTCAAGTGATTTTCCTGCCTTAGCCTCCCGAGTAGCTGGGATTACAGGCGCCTGCCACCACACTCAGCTAATTTTTGTATTTTTAGTAGAGACGGGATTTCACCATGTTGGCCACACTGGTCTTGAACTGTTGACCTCAGGTGATCTGCCGGCCTTGGCCTCCCAAAGTGCTGGGATTATAAGCGTGAGCCACCGCACACGGCCCAAGACCCACTAATTCTTTTTTTTTTTTTTTTTTTTTTTGAGATGGAGCCTCACCCTGTCGCCCAGGCTGGAGTACAATGGCACTATCTTGGCTCACAGCAATCTCCGCCTGCCTCCTGGGTTCACGCGATTCTCCTGCCTCAGCCTCCTGAGTAGCTGGGATTACAGGCGCGCGTCACCAAGCCTGGCTAAGTTTTTGTATTCTTAGTAGAGACAGGGTTTCACCATGTTGGCCGCGCTAGTCTCAAACTCCTGACTTCGTGATCCACCCGCCTCGGCCTCCCAAAGTGCTGGGATTACAGGCGTGAGCCACCGCCCCCAGCCTAAGGCCCACTAATTCTAAAAAACACTGCTCAGGAGTCACAGAGCCTCCAAAGCCTGATGACCTCAGGCGGGGTGACATCCTCTCCTCTCTGCACCCAGGCCCCTTCGTGCTGCTGACTCACAACGCGCCACAAGCCTCTCCTTGTAGTCTAAACTCATGCTTATCTGTTTATCGCCAGAATTGGACTACAAGCTCACCAGGGGCAGGGGCTGTGTCTCATTTTTCTTTGTGCTCCCAAGGTGCCAGGCTTAGCACCTGACACATAGTAAGTACTCAGTATTTCCCAGAAATGATTAAGATGCAGATGGAGTCCAGTGGTCCCAGATTTGGATTCACCCTGATTTCAAGCCCCAGCTATGTGAGTTTGGGCAGGTCACTTCTCCTCTCAGGGCCTCCATTTTCATTAATAATAACAGTAATATTTGGCACAGTGTGGTGGCTCACACCTATAATCCCAGTACTTTGGGAGGCTAAGGCGGGCAGATTACTTGAGGTCAGGAGTTTGAGACCAGGCTGGCCAACATGGTGAAACCTTCTCTCTGCTAAAAATACAAAAATTAGCCAGGCATGGTGGCGGGTGCATGTAATCCCAGCTACTCAGGTGGCTGAGGCACAAGAATCGCTTGAACCCAGGAGGCAGAGGTTATAGGGAGCTGAGATTGTACCACTGCACTCCAGCCTGGGCAACAGAGCAAGGCTGTATCTCAGAAAAAAATAAAATAAAATAAACACACACACACACACACACACACACACACACACACACACACACACAATAATATTAACCATAGTCATTTATTAAGCACTGGCTATATGCCAGGCTAAGTGCTTTATAGATATTGACTAATTCATGCACTTACCATATGCTGAGCAGTAATTTTCATAAAATTGTTGCCTCGATTATAAACACTATTTACTGAGCACCTACTATGTGCCAGGCACAGTGAAACCTGTGGAAATTCAAAGGTGAGCAGGACAGTGGGTCCTGTGTCTTGATCTTTACGGATCTTTCTGTTCTTGAATCCTCACAGCACCCATTTTATAGACAAGAAGACTGAGGCCAGAAAGTCCTGTCTGACTCTGAGCCTGGCCTCTTTGCTGCCTCCCGTTGCCCTGTGAAGCTGTGTGGTCACAGCACCCAGGACTTGAGAGGAGTGAAGTTCTTCCTCACCCCACAAAGGCTTCATGAGCCCTACTGTGCACCAGGCCAGCCCTGCTCTGTCTGGGACGATAAACACAGGGGCAGGTGCTGAAAGCCTGTGTGAGGGAAGTTCTAGGCCTGCAGGAGCTGAGAGGAGACCCTGGAGAGGAAGGGAGTCAGGGCGGGCTTCCTCGAGGAGGTGACACTCCAGTAGAGTGTTGCAGGAGAAGCAGGGAAGGGCATTCCAGGCAGTGGAACAGCATGCCAACAGGGAAGAGCCCCAGATGGCTCCTGGTTTCCTGTTTGGCAGGCTGGGATGGGAGAACTGGTCCTCACTCTAGTTTGCATGGAAGAAAAAGGTCATACATGCCCTGGATACACTCACTGGCCAAGAGGCAGGAAGAAGCGGAGAAAAGGCAGGTGGGAGGATGGGTGCAGGTTGGAGGAGGGCAGCAAACCCAGTGGAGCTGGAGGGGAGGCAGGAGGACACAGCCCTGCCTGGCCCCAGGCAATCCAGCACCTGCATTCACAACACCCCTTGAAGGAAAGAACCGGAAGGATCCCTTCCAGCCCCTCCTCCCCTTGGGAGGGGAAGGTCTCACACAGCCCTAACTACACATCCAGACCACCCCTGAGCTAAGCATGAAGTGACTTCCCAGGAACCATGCAAACTGGGTTCTAGTAAGCCCTTGTCATTGGGGAAACTGAGGCTCCCAGAGGGGAAGAGCTAAGGTTAGGACTGCTGCAAATGACAATTTATTTCAACAGACTTTAACTGAGCACCTACTATATGCCAGGCACAAGGAATATGATAATGGGTTAAAGCAGGCGTGGTCTCAGTCTCCTATGGACTCACAGTCCAGAGGGAGACAGGTATGAACGTGACATGCTCACCACCAGTACAAAATGACAAAGAGATCAAGCCCCTAAGGTCCTTAAAGGGAAAAAGACAGTAAGTGCCTTCAGTGAAAGAGTCTGACTAAAGCCAGGGCACCCGGGTGAACAAATAGAAATTAAGAAAAAACAGAGAAAAACAGAGAAGTAGTGTTAAAGGCAGAGAATGGCATGCAAAGGTCCTGAAGAAGAAAGGAGTGTGGAAAGTTCAGGAGCTGAGGGCAATCAGAGAAGGTCGGGGTGGTGGCAAGGCCAGGTTTGCAGGACTTGTTGACCAAAGGAAGCCTCTGAAGATTAAGGAGCAGTAACCTCCGTTCATTTATCCATCCATTCAGTAAATACATGGGTAGCACCTACTGTGGGCCCTGCTTTGCATAGCTCAGTTCTAGGCTCTGGAGAGACATCAGTGAATGGAACTGACAAGGCCCCACCCCTCCCGAAGCTGACCCTCTCAAGAGCGGATTGCGGTACTTCATACATCCTGCTTCTCATTTCTCCCTCCTTTCTTTCTCTTTCTCTCTTTCTTTCTTCCTTCTTTCCCTCTTTCTTTCTTCCTTCTTTCCCTCCTTCCTTCCTTCTTTCCCTCTTTCTTTCTTCCTTCTTTCCCTCCTTCCTTCCTTCCTCCTTCCTTTCTTTTTCTTTCTCCTCTTTTCCTTCCCTTCCCTCCCTTCCTTCCTTACTTCTTTCCCTCCCTCCTCCCTCTTTCCATCCTTTTCTTTCCTTTCCTCCTTCCTTCCTCTTTCTTTCTCTCCTTTCCTCCCTTCCTCCCTCCTTTTTCCCCTTCTTCCTTTCTTCCTTTTCTTTCTCCCTCTTTTCCTTCCCTTCCCTCCCTCCTTTCCTTCCCTCTCTTTCTTCCTCCTTTCTTCCTTCTCTTCCTCCCTTCCTCCCTCCCTCCTTTCTTCCTTCTTTTCCCTAAGCCATTCTCTTTCCATAGTCTCAACACTATGTCACATAGAAAAAAAATCATCTTTGAGCAGCTGAAACAGGACGGGTAGTGACCCCTCCTAAGGCTGTCCCAGGAATTAACAAACTATCACCTGCTTGGTGGCTTAAAACAACAAAACTTTATTTTCTCACAGTCCTGGAGACCAGACTTCTGCAATCAAGGTGGGAGCAGAACCTTGTTCTCTCCCGGGCTCTAGGGGAGAGCTTTTCCGCACCTCTTCCAGCGTCTGGTGGCTCCCAGCAACCTTTGACTTTCCTGGACTTGCAGAGGCATCCTTCCAATCCCTGCCTTTCTATTCATGTGGTGTCCTCCTGTGTGTCCCTGTATCCAAATCTTCCTCTTCTTCTAAGGGCACCGGTCATATTGTATTTATGTCCCACCCTAATCCAATATGACCACATTTTAGTGTGATTGCATCTATAAAGGCTCTATTATCAAAAAAGGGTCGCAGTCACAGGGTCCAAGTGGACATGAGTTTTCAGGGTAAACTAGTCAACTCAGCACGCCTTGATTCTTTTTCTTTTCTTTTTTTTTTTTTTTTTTTTTTCCCTGAAATGGAGTCTTTCTCTGTCACCCAGGCTGGAGTGCAGTGGCACGATCTTGGCTCACTGCAACCTCTGCCTCCTGGGCTCAAGCAATTCTCTTGCCTCAGCCTCCCCAGTTATTGGGATTATAGGAATGCACCACCATGCCTTCCTAATTTTTGTATTTTTAGTAGAGGCTAAGTTTCACCATGTTGGCCTGGCTGGTCTTGAACTCTCGACCTTGTGATCTGCCCACCTCAGCATCCCAAAGTGCTGGGATTATAGGCATGAGCCACCATGCCCAGCCCACACTCTGTTTCTTTTAAGTTAACTAGAATGTCTTCCATTTTTCCAAGATACACTGGATAAAACCCACAGTTACAAATGTAATGCAATTTTGTCCAGATTTCAGCAAGTGTTCTTCAATTAGGTATTAAAATGTATTTTTCTCTAGTAATATTATAAAACATTTCATTCCAGTTACAGTCAATCTGCATTTCATCTCACACAACAATTAATAGACTCTACCACCAATTACAAAAATAAGGGCTGGGCACAGTGGCTCATGCCTGTAATCCCAGCACTCTGGGAAGCAGGAGAATCACTTGAGCCCAGGAGTTCGAGACCAGCCTGGGCAACATAGCAAGATCCCTTCTCTACTGAAAAGAAAAATTAGCCTGGCGCAGTGGTGCACCTGTAACAATCCCCGCTACTCAGGAGGCTGAGGTGGGAGGATCATTTGAGCTTAGGAGTTTGAGGTTGCAGAGACTTATGATTGTGCCACTGCACTCCAGCCTGGGAAAAGAGCAAGAGCCTGTCTCTAAAATAAAATAATAAAATAAAATATAAAATGTAACTGCAGATGGTTAGATCTGAGTAGCTTATACCTTCATCTTTCACTCAACACACAGAAAACCTTTGATCATGATTCAGCTTATGACAGGATACATTTCCCAAAATAGTGAATAATCATTTTATAAAATAATTCAAAGCATTTTATAATTATAATGTTATAATATTCATAATAAATAGTTTATAATTATTGTATACACATATATGATCTATTTCTGTTGTTTTGGTCAATTGTTTTCCATGATAACTATAATAAATCAAGCCAGGAAAAATAGAGTAGCCCTGACAGCGTTATAGTCACAGAAAATTACACAAATATTCAAACTTTTAAAAAATCTGGGCCGGGAATGGTGGCTCATGTCTGTGATCCCAAAGCTTTGGGAGGCTGAGGCAGGAGGATCGCTTGAGCCCAGGAGTTTGAGACCAGCCTAAGCAACATGGTGAGACCTCATGTCTACAAAATAATTTTTTTAATAAAAAAATATGCATATAGTGGCCAGGGCCAGCACTTTGGGAGGCTGAGGGAGGCAGATCACTTGAGGTCAGGAGTTCATGACCAGCCTGGCCAACATGGTGAAACCCTGTCTCTACTGAAAATACAAAAAAAAAAACAATTAGCTAGGCATGGTGGCAGGCACCTGTAATCCCAGCTACTCAGGAGGCTGAGGCAGGAGAATTGTTGCAGTGAGCCACGATCACGCCACTGCACTCCAGCCTAGGCTACAGAACGAGACTCCGTCTCAAAAAAAAAAAAAAAATATATATATATATATATATATATATATATCTCCAGGCGTGGTGGTATGCACCTGTGCTCCCACCTACTCAGCTACTCAGGAGGCTTAGATGGGAGGATCACTTGAGCCCGGGAGGCTGAGGCTACAGTGAGCTCTGATTATGCCACAGCACTCCAGCAGAGACCCTGTCTAAAAAAGAAAAAAAATCACATGCAATTACAGTTTGGCCTGAAAAGGATGAGGTCCTGCTCTGGGTGGTTACCATCATATTTCTATAGCATATGGCATGGGTTGAAAGAACAAGCTGAGACCACGTTCTCCTTCCTGGATCCCTATAACACTCCGGTCAGAACAAAGCACCATAAGGAAGATGAAGTTCAGAGTCGAGAAGCCTTCCCAGGATCACAAAGCAAGCTAGAAACAATTCCCCACCCAGGCTGGACCCCATCTCCTGACCTCCAGTTGTGAGATCCTTTAGTCCCAGAAAATCAAAACCATGTTCTCCCAACCCCCAGAAGGAGAAATATCAGGCACGACTCCTCCATCCAAAGACAACTACCCAAGAAGTACTCCAAGTTCAGCAGAATCTAATTTTGCCCTGGAGGTGACCAGAGCATGGGGTTACCTCTACACTCGCTTAGAGAAGGCCTGGGTTTGAACAGCGAGAAGGGGCCGTGCCCTCTCTGAACGTCTTAGCTACAGACGTGTCTCCACCGGGCCTGGGATGTCCAGAGAAACATGCGTCCTCCGGCACAGGCATTTGAGAGTCTCCTGGTAGTTACAGGTGTGTATGAAGGCGGCCGAAGAGACTGGCTCACCTGCCTGACGGAAATACGTCTCAGGAACACTGGGCCCTTCAAGTTGATTTGACAAGCTCCCTTCTGGAATCTCTGGGGTCCTCACTGCTAAGAGAAATTCCTGACAGAACCCCATACTCACCTGGACCTTGGGCCGCTGGGGGAAGCCCGCAGAGGGTTTGACAGGCGCACACAGCGCAACGTCAAGGCTGCTGCAGAGGGCTGCAGAAGACAGGCCGAGACTGCCAGAGGATCACGGTCCATCCCGGCACTCAGCAAGGCCAGCACCCTCTTGGAGCCTCTACTTCCTCACCTGTAATAGGGAGCAGCTGAAATCCTATCCCTAGAGTCACTGTGAAAAGTCACATTTTGGGTTTTTTAATTTATTTTTTTTAGAGACAGAGTCTTGCCCTGTTACCCAGGCTAGAGCACAATGGTGCAATCACAGCTCACTGCAGCCTCAACCTGCCAGGCTCAAGCGATCCTCCCATCTCGGCCTCTCAAGTAGCCAGACTACAGCCACATGCCACCAAGCCCAGCTAATTTAAAAAAAAATTTTTTGCAGAGATGAGGTCTCATTATATTGCCCAGGCTGGTCTGAAATTCCTGGGCTCAAGCAGTCCTCCCACTTCGGACTTCAAGTCATGATTTTTTGTTTGTTCATTTGTCTGTTTTATGGAAGCAAAACTCACAGGATGTAAAATTGACCATTTAAAGTGAACAATTCAACCGGGCACGGTGGCTTTTGCCTGTAATCCCAGCACTTTGGGAGGCAGAGGTGGGCAGATCATTTGAGGTCATGAATTCGAGACTAGCCTGGCCAACATGGTGAAACCCCATCTCTACTAAATACAAAAAAATTAGCCAAGTGTGGTGGCACATGCCTGTAATCTCAGCTACTTAGGAGCTTGAGGGAGGAGAATCGCTTGGACACAGAAGGCAGAGGTTGCAGGGAGCTGAGATCGCACCATTGCACTCCAGCCTGGATGACAGAGGCTTTGTCTCAAAAAATAAATAAATGAAAATAAACTAAATAAATCTAAATAAAATTAAATGCTAAATAAAAGTGAATAATTCAGCAGCAATTAGTGCATTCACAATGTTGTACAACCACCACTTCTATCTAGTTCCAAACATTTTAATCACCTCAAAAGGAAATGCTACACCCATTAAGCAGTCACTCCCCATTCACCCTTCCCCCAGCCCCTGGCAACCAGCAATCCACTTTCTGTCTCTATGGAGTTGCCTATTCTAGACACTTCATATAAATGGAACCATATAACTATGTGGCCTTTTGTGGCTGGCTGCTTTCACTTAGCAGAATGTTTCCAAGTTCCATCCATGTTGCAGCATGTCTCAGTATTTCATTCCTTTTTAGGGCTGAATAATACTCCATTGTATGGATATACCACATTCTGTTTATCCACATCAATGGACATTTGGGTAATTTCTACCTTTTTTTTTTTTTTTTTTTTTTTGAGACAGAGTCTCACTCTGTTGTCCAGGCTGGAGTGCAGTGGCGCAATCTTGGCTCACTGCAAGCTCTGCCTCCTGGGTTCACGTCACTCTCCTGCCTCAGCCTCCTGAGTAGCTGGGACTACAGGTGCCCACCACCTCACCCGGCTAATTTTTTGTATTTTTAGTAGAGATGGGGTTTCACCGTGTTAGTCAGGATGGTCTTGAACCACCTTTTGCCTATTGTGAGTAATGCTGCTGTGGACCTGCGTGTAAATATCTTTTTTTTTTTTTTTGGAGTACCTACTATGTGCCTGGCATGGCCCTGGGCACTGAGAAAACAACAGAAAAAAAGCTAGAAAGCTAGAAAAAAAGCTCATCCTTCTGAGCCCTGGGTCTGTGTGACACAGCATGCGTGAGGCTGGTGGATTACACAGTGTGCTACCTGCTGGACAGCTTTTCTATCAGTTCTCCTACTCACCTCAACTAATACTGGCTGAATTAATGAGTGAATGAATGAATGAATGAATGAACCAATGTCTCCACTTTATTCATTACTGGATCCCCAGTGCCTGCAGAGGTGTGACACGTGATAGATACTCAACATACGTTTGCAGAATAATTGGACCTAAAATGCAGTGCCTGGTCCCACAAAGGAGCACAGGGCCTACATTCAGATCCAAATTCAAATCCTAGCAGTGCCACTCACCTGCTGGGTGACCTTGACTCAGTCCATCCCCTGCTGCCTGCTCCACATCTGGAAATTGAGGATAGTGCTAGTGCCCCCTCCCCAGGCTACTGTGATGAGATCACCAAGGCTGGGAAATATCAGGGAAGGGGGGTTGCCAGCCTTGGAGCCTGCACAGTTAAGCCTTCCTCCCCTACCCCCACCACCCCATGTCACGTGGCTGCTGGTCATTCCCTCCAGGACAAAAGGCCCGATTTAATCCAGCCCACCATCACCACTGTCGCCACTGGGACACAATGCAGCAGGTTTGTGGCCAACGTCTGCTGATCAGGTTTCGTGTAACATCCCTGCCAGGCTGCCCGGGCCGGCAGACAAAGGCCTCTTTGTTGCAAATATGTTTTTTAAATCCCTGAAGATATTAGCAGTGCGGGGAAACTCACACTGTGAAACAGTTCAGAAATTGTTTAAGGAACATGTTTCAAACTGGGGGGTGATCATTTAAATGGAATCTGCTCTCGTGCTTTCTTATCGAGAGCAAGATTCCTCAGAGCCAGATTGGGCCCCGGACCTGGGCAGGGAAGTTTCCAAGGCCAAATAACCTTAACACTCCTCATAACAACAATGCCAGCAGCCATTTACGGAGTCCACAAGGCCAGTCGCCAGCCCGCCTATGCCTTTGTGCACGTGACCGCCAAACCTCGGCACTTAGAGAGATTCAGATGGGCAGTCCCATTCGACAGATGGAAAATCTGAGGTTTAGGGAAGTGTTGGCCCAAGTCACAGCTGGCCTTGAACCAGGTTTTTTGGATCCTCCACACAGCCCCTGTGCCCTCTTCATTCTGTTGATGGCCACAGGCATGGAACACGTCCCAACCTGTGAACTCTGTCCCATCAGGCATCCAGGAGGGCATCTGACGGGCACCCAGTCCCCTCACACCCTGTTCCTTCAAGTTCACACAAGAGTGCCTCCTCCAACACATCTCTCCACCTACTTCTCTGTCACCTGGGCTGAGTGCAGTGGTCACGATCATGGCTCACTGCAGCCTCAATGTCCCAGGCTTAACCGATCCTTCCACCTCAGCCTCTCGAGTAGCTGGAACTATAGGCACACACCAACACACCCAGATAATTTTTGTATTTTTTAAATTTATTATTTTATTTATTTATTTATTTATTTAGAGATGGAGTCTCTCTTTGTCACCCAGGCTGGAGTGCAGTGGCGCAATCTTGGCTCATTGCAACCTCCGCCTCCCAGGTTCAAGTGATTCTCCTGCCTCAGCCTCCTGAATAGCTGGGATTACAGGTGCCCACCACCACACCTGGCTCATTTTTTTTTTTTGTATTTTTTTTTAATTTTTTTTTTTTTTTTTTTTAGATGGAGTCTCAATCTGTCACCCAGGCTGGACTGCAATGGGGTGGCCTCGGCTCACTGCAACCTCTGCCTCCCGGGTTTAAGTGATTCTCCTGCCTCAGCCTCCCATGCACCTGGGACTACAGGCGCGTGCTGCCACACCCGGCTCATTTTTGTATTTTCAGTAGAGACAGGGTTTCACTATGTTGGCCAGGCTGGTCTCAATCTCCTGACTTCGCGATCCGCCCACCTCGGCCTCCCAAAATGCTGGGATTAGAGGCATGAGCCACTGCACCTGGCCTTTTTTTGTAATTTTTAGTAGGGTTGGGGTTTCACCATGTTGGCCAGGCTGGTCACGAACTCCTGACCTCAGGTGATCCACTCGCCTCCACCTCCCAGAGTGCTGAGATTACAGGCGTGAGTCACTGAGCCCAGCCCTAATTTTTGTATTTTTGTAGAGACAGTTTCACTATGTTGCAGAGGCTGGTCTACCTACTATTCTCACCCTCTCTGAGCAACTCCATTAGTCCCAGACTGTGCCATAAACTTCAGTTTTTAATAAGTAACAGTGACGACTCTTCAGAGCTGTGTGGGGGCCTAACCTGGGCAGGCACTTCCGTACCCCTCAGAACCAGGAAAGCACCGTGGCAATGAACTCAGGCTCAAGTCAGCAACGTCAGCTCTGTCTTAATTTTCACAAACTGTGACCAAGGGCAAGTTAAAAGTTAATTCAGGTTTATCAATAAGTTAAACTTAGAATTACCCACAGGTCCCAGCAATTCCACTCCTAGGTATAAACCCAAGAGAATTGAAAACAGGTCTTCAAACAAAACTTGAGCACACCTGTTTATAGCCACATTATTTGTAATAGCCAAAAGGTGGACACCATCTAAATTGTCCATCAGCTGATGAATGAATGAAAAAAATGTGGTAAATGTATCTATGCAACAGAATATTATTCAGCCATGAAAAGGAATGAAGTCTTGATGCATGCTACGTCATGGATGAACCTTGACAACATTATGCTAAGTGAAAGGAGCCAGGCACAAAAAGTCACTGGTTATATGATGCTATTTATAAGAAATGTCCAGATTAGGCACATCCAGAAACACAGAAAGTAAATGAGTGGTTGTCAGTGCCTGGGGTGGGTTGGGCAGGGGAATAGGTACTGACCGCTTAATGGATATGGAGGGTTTTTCTGGTGTGAAGATGTCCTGGAACTATTTAGAAGTCGTGTTTACATAACACTGTGAATGTACTTAATGTCACTGAATTGTACCATTTAAAATTGTTAAAATGACAGGGCACAGTGGCTCATGCCTGTAATCCTAGAACTTTGGGAGGCTGAGGAGGGCATATCACTTGAGGTCAGAAGTTTGAGACCAGCCTGGCCAACACGATAAAACCCCATCTTTGCTTAAAAATACAAAAATTAGCCAGGCGTGGTGGTGCACATGCCTGTAGTCTCAGCTACTCTGGAGGCTAAGGCAGGAGGATTGCTTGAACCTGGGAGGCGGAGGTTGCAGTGAGCCGAGATTGTGCCACTGCACTCCAGCCTGGGTGGCAAAGCAAGACTCTGTCTAAAAAAATACATAAAATAAAATAGTTAAAATGATAATTTTATGTTATGTACAATTTTTAAAAACTGCATGTCACTCACCTCTCAAGAGGTGGTGTGGGAGCAAGAAAGAAGCCATCAGAAGACACAGGTCCCCCAGCTGATCTCTGCACACCATGCTGGGCACCCTGGGGCAGATCAGCGCACCTCTCTGAACACTATTGTCCTCTGTGTCCTGGGACTATTGCCTTTGGCCCCGCAGACCTCACAGGCTCAGGGCAGGCTCATGTGGGAGACTACAGGGCATGCCATAAAGTGCTACAATGAGGTTAGAATCATATAAAGGAATAGTACCACCATAAGAGAGCATACAGGAATAGAGCATGATGTAGTTTCGGATATTTGTCCCCACTCGAATCTGATGTCGAATTGTAATCCTCAGTGTTGGAGGTGGGGCCTGGTGGGAGGTGTTTGGGTCATAGTGGAGGATCCCTCATGGCTTGGTGCTGTGCTCGCGATAGTGAGTGAGTTCTCTTGAAATCTGGATGCTGTAAAGCGTGGCACCTCCCCATCCCCTCTTTCTTGCTCCTGTTCTCATCGTGTGATGGAGGTACAAGCTCCTGCTTGGCCTTCTGCCATGATTGGAAGCTTCCAGAGACCTCCCCAGAAGCAGATGCTGGAGCTATCTATGCTTCCTATATAGCCTATATAACTGTGAGACAATTAAACCTATTTTCTTGTAAATTACCTAGTCTTAGGGATTTCTTTTTTTCTTTTTTTTTCTTTTTCAGATGAGGCTTCACTCTTTCACCCAGGCTGAAATGCAGTAGCATCATCTCAGCCCACTGCAACCTCCATCTCCCAGGCTCAGGTGATCCTCCCACCTCAGCCTCCTGAGTAGCTGGGACTGCAGGTGTGCACCACCACACCAGCTAATTTTCTGTATTTCTTTGTAGAGACAGGGGTTTGCCATGTTTCCCAGGCTGGTCTCAAACTCCTGGCCTCAAGTGATCTGCCAACCTTGGCCTCCCAAAGTGTTGGGATTACAGGTGTGAGCCTCTCCACCCAGCCAGGTATTTCTTTACAACAATGCAAGAACGGCCTAACTCAGAACCCTTGGGCTCCATTCTGATAGCTAAACATCTCTTCCACTGGTCAAGCTTTCCTCCCTTTTCCAAAGGGCCCTACCCCGTGTTGTCTCATAAAATCCCTGGAAAGAAGGCAGGCCAGAGATGAGCAGGGGTTCTTCTCCCAGTGTGACCTGCCAATGTGTCTTCCCTGGCTGGCTTTCTAGAGGACGACCCCTGGGTGTGCACATGGAGGGGCACAGGGAGCCTTCAGATATCTACTGATGTTGGTGAACCTGGACCTATCTCATTGCCAATGTGTCTTGGTGAAAGAGCAGGAAGCAGCAGCAGGCACACCAGCCTTGGCGCCCCCTGCTGGCACTCTGCTGCACAGGCCATGTTCTTACCTCTGGGCCTTTGCACATGCTGTTCCCTCTGCCTGGAACTGTCTTCCACTATATTAGTTTCCTATTGCTGCTGTAACAAATTACCACAAACTTTTAAGGCTTAAAACAACACCAATTTATGACTTGACAGTTCCGGAGGTCAGAAGGCAGCCATGGGTCAGACTAGGTTAAAATCGAGGTGCTGAGGCTGCACTCCTTTCCAGAGACTCTAGAGGAGCTTCTGTCCTCTTGCCTCTTCCAGATCCTGGAGGTTACTGCATTCCTTGGCTCCTGGCTTTCTCCTTCCATCTTCAAAGCCAAGCAGCGTTGCCTCTCTCCAGCCGTTCTTCCATAGTCACACCTCCCTCTCAGCACGGTCAGGAAAAGCCCTCTGCTTTTAAGGACCTAGATGGTTAGATTGGGCCCACCCAATCTAGGATAATCTCCCCATCTCCAGACTCCTTAACCCTAATCTCATCTGCAGAGTCTCTTTTGCCTTGTAAGGTAACATAGTCACAGGTCCTGGGGACGAGGAGGTGGATGTCTGTGGGGGCTATTTTTTTGTTTACCACAACAACTTCCTCTTACGTTGCCTACTTGTTCAGTGATTCAATGCATGCATTTTGGGTGCCTACAATGTTTCAATGCTGGGCAACCATGGTGACCTGTTTAAATGCAGCCTCTGCCATCATGAACCTTCTAGGCTGGTAGTTCTTGGTGTAATCATCACCTCCAAGAGGCCTTCCCTCACTGCTCCCTTGGATCCCCAAGCTGCTCCATTCCAGCACTGTCACTTTGCAAGGTCTCTGGCCTATCTCCCCAGCCAGAGGCCTTAAGGACCAGGAGTGCATCTCATTCACCTCCACATTGTCAGAGGCCTCACCTAGCAGCATAAGCATTTGGGACACATTGATTGAATCAGGTGAATGTGGGTTCCACCTCCGCTCCACCGTCTCCAAGCTGTGTGACCTTGGGCAATCCCATTCCCTCTCAGAGCCCAGGTTCGCCGGCTCTACAGTGGGGATACATGGCAGCACCTGGCATCAGAGGTTTTTGTAAGGATTAAATCAGACAAGGTCCCTCATGCATATCGTAGGTGTTCAGCCAAATGGCAGCTCCTTTCTCTCTTTGAACTGCTTCATGGACACAGGCTCTGAGTTAGTATTTGCAATTCTTGATCTGGGGCCAACACTGAAATTATCCCAGGCCTCAGATTTCTCCATCAGAGAACCAGGTTATAGCAGCATTCATCACAGGCCCATTGGTAAACACAGTGTGGCTGCAGGTGCCAGCCTCTCGAACTCTCCCCACCCCAAAAGCACCAAATACTGGCTGGGTGCAGTGGCTCACACCTGTAATCCCAGCACTTTGGGAGGCCGAGGCAGGTGGATCATGAGGTCAGGAGATCGAGACCAGCCTGGCCAACATGGTGAAACCTCATCTCTACTAAAAATACAAAAATTAGCCAGGCATGGTGGCGGATGCCTGTAGGCGTGGTGGCGGGTATGGTGGGTGCCTGTAGTCCCAGCTACTCGAGAGGCTGAGGCAGAAGAATTTCTTGAACCCGGGAGGCGGAGGTTGCAGTGAGCCAAGATCGTGCCACTACACTCCAGCCTGGGCGACAGAGCGAGACTCCTTAAAAAAAAAAAAAAAAAAAAAAACACACACACACACAAAATGCCACCTTTTGGAGGACTGGCTAGAAGTATGGAAGCTGGCCAGGTGCTGTGGTTCATGCCTGTAATCCTACTTTGGAAGGTGGGTGGATGGCTTGAGCCCAGGATTTCAAGACCAGCATGGACAACATGATGAAACTCCATCTCTACCAAAAAAAAAAAAAAGCCAGGCACGGTGGCACGTGCCTGTAGTCCCAATTACTGAGGAAGCTGAAGTGGGAGGATTGCTTGAACCCAGGAGGTCGAGACTGCAGTGAACCATGATTTCACCACTGCATTCCAGCCTGGGTGACTGAGGGAGACTGAATCTCAAGAAATAAAAAATGTAAAAGAAGTATGGAAGCTGAGTCTTGGCTAGATATTCGGCAAGAAAACCCCATGAAAGCTGAACATGCATCTATCTGCACACAGTAGGTACTTCATCTGACATCATGCAGTGGTGAAAGTCTATATTTTGGAATCAGGCTGACCTGGATTCAAATCGCTATTCTCCAGTAATCAGTACACTGACCTTGAGCAAGGGTCTTCCATTTCTCTGTACTTGATTTTTCTCCTCTGCAAAATGGGGACAAGAAGAGGACCCGTTTGTGAGGAATAAGTAAGATAAAGGAGACAAGTGTCTCACCTGGCATCTGGCACGTAGTAAGGACAAGATCACGGTGAGCTGTAATGATCACAGGAAAAAGCCCACCGCCGTTGAGGAAGCAGCCAGGAGACCAGGCCCCTGGAAGTTACACCAGGTCAGCCTCCAATTTCCCGTAATTCGGCGACTCCTACTCGCCTGGTAACTTTGGAAAATATTATCTTAGTGTTTGCAATTCTTGATCTGGGCCCAACACTGAAATTATTGCAGACTTTCTTCTCCTTTTTCTTCTTCTTCTTCTTCTCTTTTTTGACAGCTTGAGCAAAAGGAGTTGTTTTTGAACTTCAGGAGGGGAAAAACACACGCGCTCACGCACACGCCCCAAACAGCATCATTTTGCAGGACAGAATGTCCCCTGTGCTCCGGAGCGGGCAGCCCCAGCCCCACTTCAGCAAGCCTCACAAACACTTAGTGTCACTGCGGGTTATGTAAGCGTGGTTTGGGCCTGTGAGGTTGGACGTGGCCTTGGGTTTTGAAAGGAGGCAGAGGAGTTTGGGTGAGGAGCCGTTTGGCTCAAAATAAATCCAGGAACTCAGTGCAGAAAAAAAATAAATAAATAAAATCTCCTAGACTCTACTGAAAGGAATATTTAGATGTATAGTCTGGAGTGTCCAGAACTCAGAAAACACAAGCCAGACTGTGGCCAACATGGCCTTCTTGGCCCCATCACACACATAGGTGGGGCTGAGAGGTGGTGGAGTGTCACAATGTGACCCCGGCCGTGGGACAAGGGCAATATACAGACCATATCACTGCTGGAAGGAAAACGCCAATCCTTAGTATTTTCAAAACTGGTTTGTCCTTTTGTTCCTGGAGCTCCCTGCCTTTCCGTTGTGTTACCGGATTTAGTGATTCCTAACGGACAGTGGCGTCAGGGCAGGCAAGCAAGATCTTTGTTCCAGGGAAAAGAAAGAAGGAGATGCAGCGTAACCACCTCATCCTGATTTGCCCGAGACCTTTCCCAGTTTCAAAACTGAAAGTCTCACGTTCAAGGAAACCCCTCTGTCCTGGGCAAATGGGAACAATGAGTTGCCCTGCAAGACAGCATAACCCTAATGACCATCATAATCATGCTGGAGCCCTGAGTGTCCCTCCACAGGCTTATATGCATTGTCGCACTTCATTCCCCCAGCTGCCTTTCCAGGTAGGTTTCTCATACCCATTTTACAGACAAATGAGGCTCAGAGGAGGAAAACATATGGGGTAGCGGGGGAGAGAGGAAGATGCTCAGGGCTCTTATTAAAATCAGAGATTTGGCCGGGCATGGTGGCTCATACCTGTAATCCCAGCACTTTGGGAGGCCGAGGCGAGTGGATAACCTGAGGTCAGGAGTTCAAGACCAGCCTGGCCAACATGGTGAAACCCTGTCTCTGGTAAAACTACAAAAATTAGCCAGGTGTGGTGTGAGCACCTATAATCCCAGCTACTTGAGAGGCTGAGATGGGAGAATTGCTTGAACCCAGGAGGCGGAAGTTGCAGTGAGCCAAGATCATGCCACTGCACTCCAGCCTGGGCAAGAGAGTAAGACTCTGTCAAAAAAAAAAAAAAAAAAAGAAAGAGAGAGAGAAAGAAAGAAAGAAAGAGAAAGAAAGAAAGAAAGAAAGAAAGAAAGAAAGAAAGAAAGAAAGAAAGAAAGAAAGAAAGAGAGAAAGAAAGAAAGAAAGAGAAAGAAAGAAAGAAAATCTGAGATTCCTGGCCCCCACCCCAAAGAATCCAACCCAGTAGTTGGGGGAAATTGCATTTATAACACACACTGCTGGTAGTTATATGAGCAAGTAATTTCAATGTGCAAAACCCAACCCACCTCCATTGGAAATTACCCTGGAACTGAGCATGGAAGGTGAAGTTCAATGGGGACAGGCATTTGAGCTGAGGGAACAGCATGAGGAAGGGCACAAAGGTGTAGTGACAGGGGAGCGTGTATCTGAATATAATGTCCCTGATGGACAAAGTGGGAAAGGAGGCCGCTATCGACAGATCTAGGGCTTGAACACCAGGCTAAGGAGTTCAGGCTTTATCCTGAAGGGACTGGGGAGCCTTGCATGGTTTAAACAGTTGTGACTAGGTCAAATTTGTGTTTTGGAAAGATGATTCCAGCTCTTATGCAGCAGTTATGTTGCACAGGAGTATGAGTGGAGGCAATAGCACAGTCAGGAGCGACAGAAACCCAGCGCAAACTGGCTGACACCAAAATGGAAATTCATTGACTCATATAATTGACTCCAGCTTCAGGTATGGCTGGATTCAAGTGCTCAATTTAGAAACCAGCCTCTCTCCATGTCTTGGCTGTGTTCTGGCTTCTTTCCAGACAGGCCCTCCCTCTGTGATGACAAGATAGTCTCCAGAAGCTCAAGGCTTGCCTCCTGTGGCTTAGCAACCCCACCAGAGAGAAAATCCCTCTTGCCTAGAACTTTCAGCCGAAGTCTTAGAGCTGGGACTTGCTGGCTCTGATGGGCCCATCCCCCAGCTAATCACAGTGGTATCTTGTTGACCAGGTCTGCATCAAGACCCACTCCTAGAGTTAGGGAGTGAGATCAGCCCCATCCCATATCCGCAGTCTGGGATGCGAGAGCGGGTGCGGAGCCCCAAAGGAAAATCTGGATTCTGTCCCCAGGAACCTTGATCATGGACCATGTAGGGGAGACAGCAAAGTGCCCCAGCTTGGCTGGAACCCAGGGATTATGGATTACCATCACCGCCTGCCTGAAGTGGAAAGAGAGTGATGAAGTGAGCGGTAGAAGGACGTACAGCAACCCAAGGGCATCAGGTCTCAAACTTCCTTCAGACAACCACTAAGGCCAGCAGTTCATGATGGGGGCCCCTGCAGGGTAGGATTTCTGCACACTCCCTGGAAACAGACCACAGAAGCTGCTCAGTGATTCTCAGAAACTTAAGAAGTAACTTCCACAGCTGCTATCTCACAAGCCCCATTGCAATCTTTAATAACTGCAATTTTTTTTTTTTTTTTTTTTTTGAGACAAGTCTTGCTCTGTCACCCAGGCTGGAGTGCAGTGGTGCCATCTTGGCTCACTGCAACGTCTGCCTCCCAGGTTCAAGCGATTTTCCTGCCTCAGCCTCCCGAGTAACTCGGACTACAGGTGCCCGCCACCACGCCTGGCTAATTTTTGTATTTTTAGTAGAGACAGGGTTTCACCATGTTGGCCAGGCTGGTCTCGAACTCCTGACCTCTGGTGGCCCACCTGCCTTGGCCTCCCAAAGTGCCGGGATTCTAGGTGTGAGCCACCGTGCCCAGCGTGTATATTTTTAAAATGCATTAATTTATTTGGATTGATTGAATGATTGAATTAGGGTCTCACTCTGTCGCCCAGGCTGGAGTACACTGGTGCAATCATGGCTCACGGCAGCCTCAGACTCCCAAGTTTAAGCAGTCTTCCCGCCTCAGCCTCCAGAGCAGCTGGAACCACAGGCGGGTGTCACCATGCCTGGCTAATTTTTTATTTTTTTGCTATGTTGCCCAGGTTGGTCTTGAACTCCTGGGCTCAAGCAATCCTCCCACCTCAGCCTCCTGAAGTGATGGGATTACAGGTGTGAGCCACTGCCCTGGCCTTTATATTTAATTGACAAACAAAAATTATATGCCTGTATATACACACACAAGGGAATACTATTCAGCATTATAAAAGACAGAAACCCTGTCATTTGCGACCAACATGGATGAACCTAGAGGATATTATGCTAAGTGAATAAGCCAGACACAGAAAGATAAGTACAGCATGATCTCACATGTATGTGGAATCTAAAAAAGTCAAACTCACAGAAGCAGAAAGTAGGAGACTGGTTACCAGGAGCTGGAGGTGGGGCATGGGAGAATGAGGAAATGTCGATCGAAGAGTACCCAGCAATTAGGCAGGAGGAATAAATTCTGCAGGTAAATATTAAAGCGGAGAACCCTCAAATAATCTCTGGTCTAAAGTCAGGATTGAACGGAACGATCATATCTCACGCAATGGCCTCTGAATTGCAAGGTCACCAGGGGAAGACAGAGCCACAGGTTGATGGAGCTGAGGTTCCCTGAAGCATGGGATACCACGGTCCTTGCCCGGGCACGATTCATCCAGACATGCAGAGCCGTGGCTGCCTGGAGTGTGGTCCTCACAGCATAAGCTGGGGAGTCACCAGTCCTGAGCTTCCCCAGCCCCTAACCCTGCCTGGTACACTGTGAGACCCAACAAATAGTTGTCAGATCAATGGATGGCTGCCCCAATTGTCTTGCACACCTCCAGGCATGGGAGGCTCACTGCCACCCAAGGCAGCCTGCCCCTTTGTTGAACAGCCTGATGGAAATGCTGCTCTTGACCCCAAATGGCAAAATTACGGAGCAACATGCAGGGAACTCTGGCTTAGGCATTTATCCTCAGGAGAGAATTCAAAAGCAGTAAAAACAAGTCATCAACAGGAAGGTGTTCATTCTAGTGTCGTCCGTCATGGTAGAAATCTAGCAGTGATCTGAACGCCTCACAGACGGCAAAGATTCTCTGTGTGTGTGTGTGTGTGAGAGAGAGAGAGAGAGAGAGAGAGCGAAAGAGAGAGTGTGTTACTCCAGAGACACCACCACAATGGACAACCTAGCAACCATTAAAAACGTGAACTATGAGAAGCATGTAGAAACATGAGGAATTGCAATCTAACAGAAGGTTAGGAAAAGCAGAATGCACATTGCGCCTGCAGCCACGTAAGCTCAATACTGCACAGACAGGAGGGGTTGGAAATAAGCAGGAAAGGAAATAGCTGTGTGGTCAGAGTGGCTGCACCTTAGGCTGTTTTAAAAAGCTTCTTTACAGTTTGTATCTCTTCATTTTCTATGTACTATGATTCCCATTTTAGAGATGAGGAAATCAATGCCCAGAGAACTGAAGCCATTTGCACATAGTGGCTGCTGGAACAAACCTGGCGGTTGACTCTGAGCCCTTTTATGATCCTGTTTGCCATCCCCCACCTGGGCCTGCAAGTTCTGCAGCCCTTCTGAGAGCTGAAGGCAAAACCCTTGCCCCGAGAGCCTCATCTTCTCGATGACTGTTCCCGTGCCCTCATTGTCCCCACTTGGAGACTTGGTCTCAATTCTCCCCATCACAGACCAAGAAGGAGCCATGGCCAGAGATGCCTCCCTGATAGACGAGAACTGCCTGGAAACATCCATGCTGCCACAGCCTGACCTTTGCGTGAATCTTGGGAACAAAGACCCCTTGCGCCCACCGGGGCGGCCCTGCCAAGCAAGCCAACAGAGTGATGTGTGGAGCCACCTGGCGTGGCCATCTGCTCTCCAGGATGCTATTAAATCTGACCTGGCAATTATAACTTCGCAATAGGTGATGGCCTCACAACCACAATACATCCCTGAGCTCCAGGCTCTGGGCTCTGTGGAGAATTCTAGAGCATCACAGGCCAGGTAAAGAGCCCCTTCTTTGAAGGAAAGTGGAAGACATAACCTATCTGCAGATAGAGCTGGCTTTGCTGAGCCATGTATTAGGTGGTGCAAAAGTAATTACGGTTGTTGCCATTACTGTCAATGACAAAAACTGCGGTTACTTTTTTTTTTTTCTTTTTTGAGACAGAGGCTCACTCTTGTTGCCCAGGCTGGAGTGCAATGGCACAATCTTGGCTCACCAAAACCGCTTCCCGGGTTCAAGCAATTCGATTCTCCGGCCTCAGCCTCCTGAGTAGCTGGGATTACAGGCATGTGCCACCACACCCAGCTAATTTTGTATTTTCAGTAGAGACAGGGTTTCTCCATGTTTATCAGGCTGGTCTCGAACTCCTGACCTCAAGTGATCTGCCCGCCTTGGCCTCCCAAACTGCTGGGATTATAGACATGAGCCACCGTGCCCGGCTGTGATTACTTTTGTACCAATCAAACCACAATTACTTTTGCACCAACTAATACTTATCTTCTCTTCCTGACAGCTCGCTAAGATGCATGTTATTCTCCCTGTTTTACAGATGAGGAGCCTGAGGCTCCATAGGTGGGCAGCATCACTGAGCTTGCAAAAGCCATAGCTGGGCTCTGAACACAGGCTCATCAGGCCCCACAAACATGCCCCTTTCCTCCAGCCTGGACTAAACGGCTGAAACAAACACAACCCTCTTCCCTCACCCACCCCATTCCACAATTCTTTGCATTTGAGCCATATGTTCAGGAGTTTCCTGAAGACACAAGCCTCCTATTCAGACATTCACTCAACAAGCATTCATTGGGCGTTGATTGTATGCTAGAATCTGCACGCAGAGGTAGGGAAGCTTTCACAAACCAAAAAGCCATGGCCCCTGCCCTCTTGGGGCTCAGGCTAAAGGGAGAGGCAGCCTCCAATAAGCACGTGAAGCTGTACAGTTGGAACAATGGGAAGGAAGGTTATGAGATGCCATTAGGATGTCAGGGTTGTGGAGGGCTTCTAGGCAGCAGAAATAGCATGTGCAAAGGCCCTGTGGTGGGAACAAAATAGGCCAGTGTGGCAGGAGTATAGTGAGTGAGTGTTGGGGATAAAACACATTTTGATTAACTCCTCATACCAGTGGTTCCAACATTGCCACGTGTCCACTGCACACTGCCTCTGAGCCTCTTGTACATAACCTCTAAATCCTTACAGTACTTTCCCGGTGAGGATATTTGCCCCCACTTCCTATTTTACAGTTGAAAGACAATGGAAACTCAGACAGACACTGAAAGTTCCTGAACCCGGCAACTGACTCGGAGCCTGCACATTCGGCCTCCGTGGTGAAGGTTTACCATGTGTCCTGCTCTGTGTGAAGCACTTACACATCTTACTGCAACGAGTCCTTTCAGCAACCTGTGATGTGGAGACTGTTGCACAGACAAGAAAAGTGAGGCTCAGAAGGAGATACGACCCACAGAGCCTGGAAACTGCAGGGCTGGAATCTAAACCCAGGTAGGTCTGACTCCAAGCAAACCAGCGCTGTTTCCCCAGGACCACAAATGCAGCAGCTTTGAGGTGTCTAATGGGGCCTCGCAGAAGCCAGTCCCATTCTGTGCACAGACATGAGTGATCAATTCACCCGCGGTTCCTTGTCTGGCCACTGACCTGTAGCCTCGGCAGATCCCCAGGCTTAACAACCTCCAGCCACAGAACTAATAACTGTCCTGGTGACTGGGGGCATCTTTCTGTGAGTCATCTGAGGGCCTGGCCCCCTCTTCATCCTGTAGGTCCCCTTTATCATCAGCCGATCCTTTGACACCTGCCACTACCTTGGCTGGCGCCATCAGTTGAACTCCAGTTCACCACTGCCTCAATCTGGGTTCCCCCAAAAGAAGACCCTCAGGCAAGGAACTCGGGGTGAGCCCTTTGTCAGGTAATTCCAGGAGTAGGGTCAGGAGTGGGGAAGTGAGAGAGGAGGAAACCATCGAAGGATGCATTAGGGAGTGGCTGACCACTGCAGGAAGCGGGTGCAGTCCTTCTGGGGACCTCTGGGAGACTGGGCACACTACGATACAGCTGCCCCAGCAGAGGGATGAGGGAGCTGGGGTATTTACCCACCAGTGACCATCCCTCTCTGGCTGAGGGCTGCTCCTGGGGTGGGGTTGGGGGTGTTAACTCTCCAGCCCTTCTAGCCAGCCTGTCCAGTCACCTGGCCAAGAGCACAGGGACTATCTCTCTGCAGATGACCTGCAGGGAGCCAAGACATGTGAGTGGGGCATTGATTAGGGTACGTCCATCCGTCCTTCCAGTCTTCCAGGCAGCAAATATTTCTACAGCTTCCACCCTGTGCCTGGCAGTGCTACCATCTGAAAAGAGGCAGCCTGGAAGGGCACAATAATCAAATGCCTACCATGCATGAGGCACCATGCTGAGTACTTAAACATGCAATCTTTTCAAACTACACATACATGTATAAGTGTCAACACCACCTCACAGGGCCATGTGCGGTGGCTCACGCCTGTAATATCAACACTTTGGAGGCTGAGGTGGGAGGATCACTTGAGCCCAGGAATTTGAGACCAGCCTTGGCAACACAATAAGACTACAAACAATAAACAAAACTACCTGAACATGGTGGTGTGTGCCTGTGGTCCCAGCTACTCGGGAGGCTGAGGTGGGAGGATCACTTGACCCCACGAGGTTGAGGTTACCGTGAGCTGTGATCACACCACTACACTCCAGCCTGAGCCAGACCCTGTCTCAAAAAGACAAAAACAAAAGCAAACACTTCAGCATATTTTGCGTTCCCTACATACTGACTGTGACCAGTAGGAGCATGTGAATCAACCTTGGAACCCTGGTTTTGCCATCCATAATATGAAGCCCCGTCTCCTAGGGTTGATGAGAGGATTACGTTGTAAAGTTCACAGACACAGTGCCTGACACGGAGTAAGCACTCCATAATTGGTAGCGATTCTTCTCTTTTTCTCTTCTTATCATCATAGTTCACCAAATCGAAGACACCATCAGTTGTAAACCGCATCACAGTTTCAGAGATGTTACAATGAGGGAAGAGATGCACTCTTAGAATTAATGGGATATGGTCTTGTCCCCATTTTCCAGATTAAGGCATTATTGAGGCTTGGTGCAGAAATAGCACTGGCCTGTTTTCCCACCCCTGGGACAGGACCCTCACTAGGTCACCCTGGTGTCAGGTTCAGGCAGATTTTGCTGTTCATGTTAAGCTACAGCAGGAGAATCAACACTTTTCAAGTGGTGGATTAATTTCTTTCAGTGCTGTGTCAAAGAGAACCAGAAGTCTGGAGCAATTATGCTGATGGAGCCCACACCCACCCAACACCCACGTCTCGGCCTCCACCAAGATGACTCAGCCCAAATTATCCCCCTAATTGTCTCAACCTGTGTGGACTCCAGCTGGGGCCCTCCTTCCCCCAAACCCGCATGACTGGATCCTTGAGGGCTGCAGACAGGCACAGCGCTCCCCTCTCTGTGAAATGGAATGTTGCTTTCCAGGCCCTTCCACCATTGCTCATCAACTCAGTTTCCACTTCCCTCCCGCTTCGGCCCACACTCCTCTGCACACAGGCCTGGTTGTTGATGGTCTTTATGAAAGCTTCTGGGCCAGGCATGCACTTTGGGAGGCCAAGGTGAGAGATTGCTTGAGTCTGGGAGTTTGGAGACCAGCCTGGGCAACATAGTGAGGCCCCGTGTCCTTAAAATAATAATAATACATTATTTATTATTACAATTTTTTTTTTTTTTTTTTTTTGAGACAGAGTCTCGTTCTGTTGCCAGGCTGGAGTGCTGTGGTGCGATCTTGGCTCACTGCAACTTCCGACTCCCTGGTTCAAGCGATTCTCCTGCCTCAGACTCCTGAGTAGCTGGGATTACAGGCATGTGCCACCATGCCTGGCTAATTTTTGTATTTTTAGTAGAAACGGAGTTTCACCATGTTGGCCAGAATGGTCTCTGTCTCCTGACCTCGGCCTCCCAAAGTGCTGGGATTATAGGAGTGAGCCACTGCGCCTGGCCAATAAATTAATTTTAAATTTTAAATTAATTTTAAAAAAATTTAAAAGTAGCCGGCATGGTTGTATATGCCTGTGGTCCCAGGCACTTGGGAGGCTGACATGGGAGGATTGCTTGAGCCCATGAGGTTGAGGCTGCAGTGAGCCATGACTGCACTGCTGCACTCATCCTGGGTTACAGAGTGAGACCCTGTCTCAAAAAAAAAAAAGAAAGAAGGAGAGAGAGAGAGACAGAGAGAGAGGAGAGAGAGAGAGAGAGAGAAAAGAAAGAAAGAAAGCAAAAAAAGAAAGAAAAAGAAAGGAAGGAAGGAAGGAGGGAAGGAAGAAAGAAAGAAAGAAAGAGAAAGAAAAGAGAAAGAAAGAAAGAAAGAAAGAAAGAAAGAAAGAAAGAAAGAAAGAAAGAAAGAAAGAAAGAAAGAAAGAAAGAAGGAGAAAGGAAAGAAGGAGGGAGGGAGGGATGCAGGGAGGGAAAGAAAGAGGAAGAAAGGAAGGAAGGAAGGGAGGGAGGGAGGGAGGGAGGAAGGGAAAGAAAGAGAGAAAGAGAAGAAAGAAAAGAAAGAAAGTTTCTTCTCTGAATAGACCTCCCTTTGGAGATCCCTGTTCCTTCACGGCTGACGCTGCCTTACCCTGTTGCTAGGCCTGGGGGACGGGGGTACTGAATTTTAAGTCCCTTGACGGGAGGGACTATCTTGCACTGCCATCTAGATCCCACCCAGCAGAGGTCATGGCACAGAGATGATGTTCAAGGTAAGTGGGGTTGGATGGAGAGAAGGAAAAAAAAAAAAGAACCAAAGAAGTTTGATCATGGAAGAACAAAGGAGGCCTCTGAGGAAGGAGCAGATGTGCTAAGACTGAATCAGCCTCCCTTAGCAAGAACAAGAAGATATAACAGCCAAAACAAGCAGACACGGTGATGTTCCACATAAACCAAAGAACACACAGGATCTCCAGGCAGACGGGAGAATGCACTCGGGAGTAGACTTTTATATTCAAGATTCAGAAGAGAATTTTTTGTGGGCTAAGAAAGCTCTCCTAGGATATTGATTTTATGAATGCAGAAGTCCCACGAATTGGACAGAGGCAGATTGGGAGTCATGGGCCCCTGGCCCAGGCTGTGTTCATTGCAGACTGGGAGACACTGGGAAACTTACTCACTTATTTTAATTGGCAGGCACACAGGAATGAATTGATTCCCTCAAGGACACTTGTCTGTGAGAGGCTCAATATCATCATTGGTCTAGACAGTCGCTCAAACTGAGTCAATTCCCCTCCTCACAGCCACAGACACGGGCCATCCTGTATTTAACATAGTTTTGTTCTTCCAGGCTATCTGCCACCTGTTTATGTACACGCATGTATATATCCAAGAACAACAAAGAGCACTGCCGTGGGTAAATGGTTTTTAAAATGAACATAAATGATATTACCAACTGTGGCTCCTCTGCAACTTTTTTTTCTTGGTCAATATTAATTTTTAAGATTCATCCTTACTGGTAAATGTGGTGATAACTCACTCCTTTTCATTGCTATATAATAATCCATTTTACAAATATCCCTTTTAAAAAAAAGTTTAAGAGATAGGTTCTCGCTTTGTTGCCCAGGCTGGAGTGTAGTGGCACGATCATAGCTCACTATAACCTCGAACTCCTGGGCTCAAGTGATCCTCCCACTTCAGCCTCCCAAGTAGGGGGGACTACAGATGCACTACCATACCTGGCGAATTTGTTTTTTTAGTTTTTGTAGAGACAGGGGCCTCACTCTGTTGCCGAGGCTGGTCTCAAACTCCTGGCCTCAAGCGATCCTCCTGCCTTGGCCTCCCAAAGTGCTGAGATTACAGACGTGAGCCCCTGTGCCCACCCAGTATCCCTTATTATATCTATCCATTTCCCCACAGATGAACATCTAAGTTGCTTCCAACCCTGACCCACTAGACACTTCACTTCCTCCTTTCATGGTCTCATCTATAAAAATGAGATGCCACAGATGACTTCCAAGTTGCCACAGGCTGGCTGCTTCAAATGCAGACTTTACCCCCAGGAAGTTCACAGTTCAGTCGGGGAGCCACGGTTTGTACCGTGAAAGAAATCTCACTCCATGACTGAATTGGGTGGTAACTGGCATCTTCATCCTCATCTCTGTTGTTGGCCTCTAAACCCTTGCTACCCTGAGAAGGCTTTGCACAGTGCCTGGCACTCCTGGAAGACTGAGTGAGGCCAGTGGGTGGTGTGGCATGGGTGAGAGAGGGAGGAGTGGGGTGCAGCTCTGTCAACTGCATCGATTGCATCGGGGGGGCCCTGCCTGGTGCATCCATAGCAGTCCAGCCTGGGTAGCTTCCTGTTCCAGCCCGGCAGGTTGCACCTCATGTCACACAGCGGGAATCCTCTTGCTGTTATTTACATTGCCTGCAAAATCCAGGAAATCATCCCTGAATATGTGACCCAGTGTCTTCAGATTAAATCCTTTCAGCAGGATTCTCTTTCCCCAGTATTCTCCTGTGATCCAGACCACAGAGCCCACCTGACGGTGGATCCGGACTTGACGTTACTGGGAACAAGAAAGAAACCGTGTTGCGAAAGCTCGGAATCAGATCTCCGGCCCGGTGGAAACACTGCCATATGCTTAATTGTGCTCCAATTACACAGAATGCTTCAGAATCACTGCTCTGGGGTGGAGAGACGCTAATGGCCATCATTATATTTGGACAACCCTGTTCAGCTTTATGTGATCTTTGCAACTACTGTGTGGTTCCCTGAGAGTTGCTGGCCTATTTTAACATGGGAGAGACGGTGGAGTTCCTCATTTGCAGAAGCTGACTGAGCATCTAGGATGGACCAAGCCTGGTTCCAGGTACTGAGGACAGTGTAAACTAGGCTCTCATGGAACTTCTAGTCCAGTGGGGAAACAAGCAACACACACACAGCCTGTAGAGATAAGTGCCGTGAATAATTAAGAGTTATGAGAAATGGGAGCAGGGCCTAAACAGTGGTCCAGGAAGGCTCCCCGTAGAGGAGACATTTGGGAACCTACGTGAGGTAAGGGAGGGAGCTGTGCGGAGGAGATCTGGTGGAAGAGCATTCCAGACAGCAGGAACAGCCAGTGCAAAGGCTAAGGGGACCTGCTTGGTGTGTTGGGCAGCCAGTGTGGCTGGAGTGGGGAGAGGGACTGGAAGATGGGGAGAGGATGACACTGTAAAGGCCACAGTAAGGAACCTGCACTTCACTATGAGTTGCATGGGACAGCTTTGAGCAGAGGAGGATGTGACCTGTTTGATACTTAGAAAAATCTCCCCCACTTTTATTTGAGACAAGGTCTTACTCTGTTGCCCAGGCTGAAGTGCAGTGGTGTAATGATAGCTCACTACAGCCTCAAACTCCTGGGCTCAAGGAATCCTCCCACCTCAGCCTCCCAAGTAGCTGGAACCACAGGCACATGCGACTGTGCCTGGCTAATTTTTAAATTTTTTGTAGAGATGGGGTCTCACTTTGTTGCCCAGGCTGGTCTTGAGCTCCTGGGCTCAAGCAATCCTCCCACCTCGGCCTCCCAATGTGCTGGGATCACAGGCATGAGCCACCACGCCTGGCTAGAAGAATCTCTGTGGTTCCTCTGTGGGAGGGGAGGGGGCCAGTTAGAAAGCTCTTGAGCAACAATCCAGGGAGGGAGGATGGCAGCCAGACAGGGTCAGGCTGGAAGCAACAGAAGCGATGAGAAGAGAAGAGTCAGACCCTGCGCAGATTCTGAAGTCAGAGCCAACAGGATCCACTCATGCATCCAGTGTGGGCACGAGAGGTGCATCTGACCCAGTTAGAAAGCAGGAAGTTGAGCCAGGTCTCCAGCTCACCGGTGCCCAGGGCTCTCTGCCAAGCCTGTCACTGGACCTTTAGTGCATGCATTTGAACAAGTATGATGACTGCCATTAAATCCAGTGGGTTCGATCCCTTGTTAAGGGGTCACTTGGCTTCTTTTCCATTTGCAGGCTCTATTCCTCGCCTCCATTCTCTCTTGCCAACGAAAGGATCTTGGGCAGGGTGTGGGTCTAGGCCCCTGGGTCAACTGCAGTGTTTCATGGATAAAGCCCATTCAAATACTCCTGTATGTTTGCACCCACTTTGAAGCCTCACCTCAAGAGGAGGGTCTTTTCATCTTCGCTGCACAGACTGGAACAGAGGTAGCAAAATCTGCTGCTCAAGGCAACAGGGCAACTTGGAGTGATGGGGAGATAGTGAGGACCTGGGTGAGCCCTGCGTTAAGTTGAGGAGTGAAGGATCATGGTACTGGGATCCTGCTGGACCCAGACACTGTTTCCCACTCCCTCCCCATGGCTTGGCCTATTTCCCAGTTCCCACTGCCCGGCCTGGAGACCTCACACCTGAGTCCACCTTCATGCACAGCTGTACTGGAGGAGCTTCAAACTCTAAACATTCGAAAGCACTCAGGGATGCTGAACTTCATGAATCAGGTATAAGGGGTCCAGCTTCTTATTTGTTCTGCCAACAGAAGCTCCCATGATGATTACGGAAGAGAGAGCAATTCCATCTCAGAACATTCACGTTCTAGTCCTTTCTGTCTTCAAATCTTAGATCTAATTCCGTAACTGTTCCATCTTGAAACTTTCAAGGTTTTCGGTCCTTTGAAAAAATAGCCTAGATCAGATGCCCACCCTACTAGAATTTCTGTGATCTCATTTCTAATGGAGTCCGCCCCAGAACTTTGGAAAAGTGTGTGGCAAAGAGTTGTGTGTCCTGTTCTCTACCATGTATATCTGCTTGTATCCAATTATTCCTCCAGTCATTCTTTTCCGAGTGGCGACTGCAAGCCAGGCACAGGGCTGGGAACTAAGAACAGAAAAGGGACCTGGGCAAGGGAGACAAACGCTGTAAGCACATGATGATGCGGCTGTGCACTAAAATCATAAGAATGTCCGCTAGGCCCACTGTGTACCAGGCACTGGAGGGAGACAGCATGGATCCTGCAGGCACCTGTGGCTGACGGCTTTTAGAATCACCATCAGAATTACACGTGAAAACACATTAAAATGCAGGTCTCTAGGCCTGAGTCCTCAGAAGTTCTTGTTCTACTGGTCTGGATCAGTAGGTGGGCCCAGCTAGGGTGACCCCTTGTCCCAGTCTGCCCCCAATCTAAGGGGTTCTACAGGAGGTGGGGCTTTCAGTGCTAAGACCAGGACAGTCCTGGGCAAAGCGTTGTGGTTGGTGCCCCCTAGACCCAAGAATCTCTATTTTTAACACACTCCCCAGTTGATTCAGACACACGGAATCCACAGGGCCAGGTCAGGACAGAGAGGAAGTCCTGAGTCCTCATCTTCCCTGGGACAGACTCTGAAATCCAGAGGAGTTTCTGCAGGCAAGGTTGGCTGGCAAAGGATGGGTAATCCAGGCAGAGAGGGCAGCCAAGGCTCCCCGGAGTAAAAGTGCTGGTGAGGTTTAAGACCCCAGATCTGCTCACCTAGATCTGCTTCAGAGCATTCCCAGCACAGCAGGCCAGTGCAAGGAGAAGTAAAAATTAAAAAGGATTTGATTAGCTTGAGTGGAGAGGTCCGAGCTTGCCTATATGGCCAGGCCAAATTTCCCTGCAGCCCCCAGCTGGGCACAGCTGAGCTATGGCTCCCGTGAGCTGCAGGATATTTGGAATAAAGGCTCAACCTTGGAAAACTGTTAATGAAAATGTCACAGGCACTAAAGTCAAAGCAGATGTGAAGCTAGCTACGCGGGCAGACATAACTGATAAGAAACAGCCCAGGAGAGGACAAAACCTCTTGAGATTAGGTCAAGGGCAGACCAAAAAAATGACATCTGGGGGTCCCCCATGGCAACTCGGAGGAACACTGTCGCTCCTGTGGAACAAGCTGACATTTTTGTGCTGCTGTGTTATATATTGACATCCCAACAGGGCAGCATTCAGAGGCCTCCACACCAGCAAATAAATATTACGTCTCCATCTTCAGCTAAGCAGAGCTGTGGTGCATTCCTATTACTTCATGTGGATTAACCATCTGGAAGTTGAATCAAGCCACAGAGTAAAGAATGAGATCCAATTTTGCATTCACCAAAATAAGCCGTACTAGTCTCAATTTATGGCAGATGGTTATGCAGTCTCAGCGGGTCAAAAAATCTCTCTGCAAAAGAATAAAGTTTATGCCAATTACTGTAATAGGAACCAGCACAACAACTGTGTGGGGTTGACTAAGATCGCAGATATTGCTGTACAGCTCATAAACTCCGGGGGGCCAGAGGAACGATGGGGACCCAGTTAATTCATTAAGATAATGCGAGAGAAATGAGTAGCAGAGTTCGTCATAAAACAGAAATATTTCCCCGCAAAGGATGGGAGGGAATCGAGGTAGAGTGACTCCGATCGGGCCTGGGTCATGCTGCAGGCAGGGCCAGGGAAATGGTTAATGGTCACAGGGAGGCTGCCTGGTGATCAGTGGGAAAGGTATAGGAAGAGAGCCGTTAAATTCTGGGCTTCTCCACTCCATTCATTCAAAACAGGTCTGTTGAGCATGGGCTAGTCTGTGGCAGGCAATGGGCAGGCCTCGAGCCTACCGTGGCCAGTGCCCTGCACTCCCGGGGTCTGTCCTTACAGAGCTCCCAGCTTGGCGGTGCCCAGGAGGGAGGCTGGTCCAGTCGGGAGGTCCAAGGAGGCTTCTTGGAGGACATGGCCCTGGGGCTGAGGATGAAGCATGAAGAGGAGGGAAAAGGACTCTGGGCCTACAGGACACACTGTGGGCTTTGGTCTCAGAGAACCTGGAAGGCTATCATGGTTGCAGTCTGGTGGTGAGCAGCAACAGCTAGGCAAAGACGGAGACAGTGGCTGGGCCTCTTGGTTCCAGAGAGGTTTGTCTGTGTTCTGAAATCAAAGATAGAATGATGTGCTCTCTCTTCCTTTTGGAAAGGGATCTTTGGTTACAGAAGCTCTTGACTCTTTTCAGCTGAGAGCAGCTTTTAAATTTTTTTTAAACACTTTTATTTTGAAACAGGGGGTCTGTTGCCCAGGCTGGAGCACAGGGGTATAATCTTGGCTCATTGCAGCCTCAACCTCCCAGGCTCAAGCTATCCTCCCACCTCAGCCTCCTGAGTAACTGGGACTACAGGTGTGTGCCACCACACCCGGCTAATGTTTTATTTTTTTTGTAGAGACGGGGTCTTGCTATGCTGCCTAGGCTGGTCTCGAACTCCCAGGCTCAAGTGATCCTCCCTTCTCAGCCTCTCAGTGTTGATATTACAGGCATGGGCCCGGCCTGAGAGCAGCTTCTTGACCTATGTGTGCTCAAGGAGATGGGAGGGTGGTAACTCCTCACTCCTCAGGGTGCTGCTATGAAGGAATGAGGCACTATAGCACAGAGGAGGAATTCACTGTTCCTCCATCATCCTGCCTGAGGAAAGCGCTGCGGGGACCTCCTGGCCAGCACCTCCTCACATAACGCATAATGGCTTCCATGTAACCTGTTCCCCACCTCCACCCTGGGAACTTTCGTGCCCTGCTAGGACTCAAGTAGGCAGTTGGTCTGGGACACATGGGGTTCCAAAACAAGGTTGCCTGTTTCCTATACAATGTTGGTTCAGCCCTAGTATTTGCTTTTAAATGAATACTGACATTTGGGGTTCACAATAGGGTGACCAACTCTTCCAGTTCCCCCAGAAATGTACTGGTTTTAGCACCAAAGTCCAGCCTTCCAGGAAACCCTGTATCCTGGGCAAACCAGAATGGCTGGTCACCCTCGCTGAATAACAGACCAACCAAGAGGCAAACCCAGTGTTGCAGAGATTTCCATGCATCACTGTGGCCATTCCTGTTGCACAGCCACATTCTGTGTTGGTATAATGACCTCGAGTTCCACCAGCAGGACACGGAGGCTCAGGGGGGCTGCGACCACTTGCGGGTCCATTGCTTGGTACGTGGAGACAGTGGGCTTGGAATGCAGGTGTTGGATGCTAAAGCCCCAGCAGCAACGTCAGTCACGACCACCGAGCTGCACATTCTCGAGATAGGTTGACAAGTAACGGAACAAAACTCTTCCCAATCAACAGCAATCTCACTGTTCCTTGCTCGGCCAGAGGTCTCTTCCCTGTTCCCATGAAGGCCCAAGCAGACAGAGGCCATCTCCTCTTGGTGGCCCGGAGCCAGGCTGGCCTGGCTGCCTAGTTCCCCTCCCACCCACCACCCCCATCCCCAAGGATACTGGTGCCCTGCGGCACAACCTGCGGGGACAGAGGACCAACGTGGAGAGTGAATCGCAGGGCAAGTGGAAGAAGCCCCCGCCTGAGGCAGGGAGCTTGCCGGCAGGAATGCAGGCGCTGACCTCAATCGCACAAGTGGAAAATCTGAGCCTGTCGGGTTGGAAGAGGCCAGGAGGAATCCTGAAATACACCCCCCACTCCTACATGGGCTTTCTGGCACGCACCATGCCGAGGAAGGGGAGTGAGCTCATGGGCCATGAGATGCCAAACTGAAAAAATCTGATCCCCAGTGGTAGAAGGCACCCCTGGGCAGTCACATATGGAAAGGGTTCTTGAGACCTTGTGCCTTACAAAAAGTTTTAGTAAGATTCTCTTGTCAAGTAAAACACTGAAGACAGTTCTGGGGGTAAGGGAGGCGTCTACCCACGATCCCCCCACGCTAACAAAACCACAGCGCTCCCTTCTGGATGCTGGCAGGCCTGGAGACTTCCTGCCTGGCTGTGGCAGGAGAGGGAGGGCAGGTATTCTGATTTCTCACCCTGCTGCAGCACAGTTCCTGTCTCCGCATTTCATTATCATTAAACCTTGCCCTCTAAGTACTCCGAGGCGGCTTACAATAGGAGGCATGGATACAGGAGACCCTGAAACCCTCAAGCCTCCCAGCACCATTGCAAAAACCAAGGATGAGGGGTGGGAAGGGGGAATGAGGAGTTATGGCAGGAAGCCTTCCCTGAGGATGGTGCCTTGGTTGGATGTAAAATGCAACATGGGGATTCCTGACACCAAGACTGAGGGGATGCGCAACACTGTCTAGGAAGAAACGTTTTCTTGGCTCTGGGAAGAATCAGCCATGGAAGTTTACTCCTAAGGGGTGTTTGGGAGCCTAGGGTGTCCATAACAGAATTTTTGTCATTAGGGTCGCCCCTTGCTGAATGCCACAAGCATGGAGCTTTGCAGTTCTCAAAGACAGGGCAGTAGGATGAGCAACTCTGGAGAGGCCCCTGGATGACAGTCCTGGCTCCACCACTTTTACTAATAAAACGTGGGGCAAATATGTATTAATCCGGGCCTCAGCTTCCTCAAGCATACAAGGATAGTGACAGCACCCACTTCATAGGGTGATTGTGAAGATTAGAGGCCAATGATGTGCTGTACCTGACTTACAGTAGGTGCTATTAAGTGCTGGTTGGTACTGTTATTATTGTTTGCAATCTGATATGTTAAGAGGAGTAACTATGAAAAGAATCTTAAACCAGGGATTTGGGAAAATTGTGGCCCCTGGGCCAATCTGGCCTGCTGCCTGTTTGTGTGAAGTTCTGTTGAAACAGCCGTGCCCATTTAGGTAATGTCTATGGTTATTTTCGCACCACAAAGGCAGCGTTGAGTAGTTTAGGCAGCGCTGAGCAACAGAGACTGTATGGCCCACGAAGCCAAAAAATATGTACTATCCAGCCCTTTATAGAACTCTGATTTAAGGGAATGAATGGACTGAGTGATGTCTATGCATGGCTGTTCGGGGCCTGATCCCGAGCCTCCCTCCAGCCTCACTTGGGAGAAGTCTCTTGTCCTACACAGCACCTCTCTTAGAATGACACTGGGAGAGAAGGCTATAGGACACACTGGGTGCGGAGCACTCGCAGCACCTCTTGGTAGGCTGAAAAGTTGTTCCAGGGACTCCCCAGGCCATGGGAAAGTGGAGGCGGCTCTGACACCGTGGCATCAGTATTCTGGGCTGCAGAGAGCCAGCATGCAATGGGATGCCCAGAGGCGAAGCTTTTGTTTAGCACATATATTAACAAACACAGGAGGCCACTCCTTCGTTCCACTTCATGAACCTCCCTCAGTCTGGAGTGCAAGGCAATTCTGCTATCGACTGATGAGCAGGTGGTGTCAGAATATATAAAGGATCAACAAGGCGGAAGCATGTCACGGCGCTTTACTGCTTCCTAGAAATCCAAGAAGTAAACAGATTCAACCCAAGGTGGAGTGTCACTGACTCGCAGAAACTCTGGGCTCATTTTCTAGGCAAAGGCCTGGCACAGGCACAGCACATCCCATCAAAAGCCATGACCCCAAGCCCAGGTTAAGGCGTTAGCAATGGCATCTAGGGAGTCGTATTTCAATTGTGGAAAAAGTACAGGATGTCTATGAGCCTTTTTATGAGTGTAGGATTTAGTTTAACAGCCACAGATAGCATTTTCTGGACAACAGATGTAGAGAGAAATTATGTCAGTTGAGAAGAGTTTAATCAGAATTATCTTCTTTTCTTTTTTTGAGACAGAGTCTTGCTGCTCTGTCGCCCAGGCTGGATTGCAGTGGCGCCATCTCAGCTCACTGCAACCTCCTCCTCCCCCGGGGTTCACATCATTCTCCTGCCTCAGTCTCCTGAGTAGCTGGGATTATAGGTACATGCCACCACGCCTGGCTACTTTTTGTATTTTTAGTAGAGATGTGGTTTCATCATGTTGGCGAGGCTGGTCTCCAACTCCCTCCTGACCTTGTGATCTGCCTGCCTAGACCTCCCAGAGTGTTGGGATTACAGCTGTGAGCCACCGCACCTGGCCTATCTTCATCCTATTCCATATATCAACTGCTTTTGTTAACCCATCATAGCTCTGCCCTTCAGCTTTCAGTGCATATTGGTGGGGGAACAGGTGCTTAGAGCTATTTCTGTGGTCAATGTGCATGTTTAGGGCAGCAGAGAAATCAGCTTGATTCCTTCCACCTGTGACTGACCCTGTATAGGCAGTGAGACTGATAAGCCTCATTGGCTTCACTTTAAGAATGGCAGGACACTGGCTTTGGCTGCAGTAGTCTTTTGGGCCTCAGGAAGTCATGCAGATGTTCCAGAAGGGGCACAGCACCAAAGCTAACTCGGGCAGAGCCTGATTATCCACACAATGCCCTACATCTAGGCTTGGCAAACAAGGCATGGCCTCTCCAGTCAAATCCAGCCTGCCATTTCTTTGTGTAAATAAAGTTTTATTAGAATAGGCACAGTGTTCATTTATGTGTCTTCTATGGATGTTTTTGCATTGTGAGGGCAGAGCTGAGTAACTTGTGATAGACCATATGGCCCACAAAGCCTAAAATCTTTTACAGGAAGTTTGCAGACCCCACCCTAGATGAGAGGATGGTGCATCAGAGCATAGTCTGCACTGGACCAGGACACACAAAAGGGGCAGGATTTCAGTCATTTGGGGGCGTTTTTTAGACTTAGGGGCCAGTTAGGATTTCTGGCTTGGGCAGCACAGCCAGTGATACAGTTAACTGATAGTAAATGCAGACAGTACATTTTTGGGAAGGAGGAAGGCCTAAAAAGAGTTTTGCTTTAGATTCGTTTAGTTTGCAGTCTCTGAAACCTCTGGTTTAGGTGCCTGGAAAGCAAGGAGGGAAATGCAGACTTGGAGCTCCCTCCTCTGTTCTCATCGAATTTTGTACAATCAGCCACCAAAACTACTACTTCCCACTGCTAGTTGGTAGGCTTCAATTCTGAGGGCAGAAGTTACATCTTACTGACTTTTTGGTTATTATTCCCTCTGCTTGAACCCCAGGACTCAAAAGGGGCCTTGGCACAGGGCAGGCAGATATCTGTTATAGGTAAAAAGGAGCGATTTTCAGAGTCAGTTTCCATCAGGGAAAGTTACTTGGGGGCACAGCTGTGGCTCCTACCTCTAAGGAGCTCCCAAACTCTTTGGGACACAAAACATACAGAGATCTAAAGATGACATCTATTAACCAAGGCATAGTATATATGAGTCACATGAGGGGTGTGGACTGCTGCAGAGGGAGTCATTCCAAGTTAAGGCCTCCTACAGGAAGTGCCACTTGACGCCAAAGCTTTGAAGAATGGGAAGGGGAGAGAAGGCTGTCATCTCAATGATCTTCCCGGAAGAGAGAATGGGAATTCTCTTAGCAATTTACCCTGTCCTTTGAACAGAGAGCACAGCAAACCCAAGCCACAGAAAGACAACTGGTAGATAAGTGATATTTTCTTTCTTCTTTTTTTTTTAGACAGTCTTGCTCTGTTGCCCAGGCTGAAGTGCAGTGGCGCAATCTTGGCTCACTGCAACCTCTGCCTCCCGGGTTCAAGCGATTCTCCTGCCTCAGCCTCCCAAGCAGGTGGGACTTCAGGTGTCCGCCACCATGCCTGGCTGTTTTTTTGTATTTTTAGTAGAGATGGGGTTTCACTATATTGGGGAGGCTGGTCTTGAACTCCTGACCTCATGGTCCGCCAGCCTCATCCTCCCAAAGTGCTGGGATTACAGGCGTGAGCCACCACACCCAGCTGATAAGTGATATTTTCAAAGGCTCCCCACATGGGTTCCCCCACAGGGTGGAGGGCACAGGTTTACACGAGCTCAATTTTTTCAAATCATTCTTTCTAGCATAACAGAACTGACAAGAGATGAGAGTCCTGAAGACACAGTCTGGGTACAATGAGAAGAGCCTAGAATGGAGGAAGCATTCTTCTTTCCTCCAGGGACAAATTTTAGTTCATGATTTAAGTCAACAGAAGAGAAAAATGTAAATGCCTGAGGAAGTCATGAAGCAGTGATTCCTCCTAAGAGGCTGTAACCCTCACTGGGGAGCGTACGTGATCTTGAGGGAGTGGGGGAAGTAAAAATGAGTCCTAAAATATTTTTAAAACAATAGATGCTTTCCAGTGGAGGCCCTTTTGGATGGAAGAAAGGGATGGTCACCAAAGCATCAGATGTCCCAGCTGCTGAGTACTGCATTCAATATTCAGCCTGGCCTTGAAACTTCTGTGAGAGGCAGTTTTAGAAGAGCTGCAATCTCTACTTTCCCAGGGCAATCCGGCTGAAGAACCAGTTCTGGAGAGACCTGCTGCTGCTGAACGCTTCCAAATCAGAAAACATAACCCCAAGTGACACTGGCAGGGCTCCTGGGAAGCACTCCAGGTTGGCAGGAGATGCTCCAAGCTCAGCAGGACAACTTTTAACCTATTCTCCAGCACTCCCTCTCCCTCCCAATCATGCAAAGTCCCAAATCCTAACATTGGCAGTGAGTCTAACTTGAAAACATTCCTTCTGTATCCACAGAACTCCACCTCGCAACATTCTATGGCTCTCACATGAGAGCTGAGGGTCTAAGAACAAAGAACATTCTCCTTCCAAATGAGCAAGAACAGGAAATCCCACACACTGCCCTTGTCAACTAAGCTGCTGAGAGGAAAGGTACAAAACAAATGTTAACAAATGTCTCTTATTTCCTGAGAAGATCTGTGAGGTTGGGCTGCAACACTTTTCAATTTAGCAAGTTGAAGAGGGGACAGAAAGTTAAACTTTAAAAGCCAAGTGTTAGGTCCACAAGGACAAAAGATCCAAGTGATTTTAGATCAATTAGGAGGCCGTTTGGTAGATGAATGAAACAGGAGGGAAGAACCACCCCACTGTGCTACAGGACACAGTGTCTCAAGTGACCCTGACCACCTTACAGCTGGGCATCATGGCCTCCATTGAGAGGTAAGAAGTCCAAGACTCAGCCAGGAACCAGGAGGGCCCTGGGTATGCCTGACCCCACATTGCCCAAGGACTGGCACCCTAGGCTTCTTGGGTCCCAGCTGCCAGGCTGCCTTGGCGACTTCTGCTTTCTCATCTATACAATGAGGATGGTGTCTAAGATCTCTCTCAACCAACTCTCTACTCTTAATCACACTGCCTTGTAATTTACCTGTCCACATGTCTGTCTCACACGCTGGAATGTACACTGCTTTTATTCATCTTGGCAGAGAGAACCGAGGGCTCACTGTATCCATGCTCGGATGGCCAAGTGCATGAATGATAGCGTCACCGTAAACGCAAACACAATGTCTGAAACACAACACTAAGAAACTTACCTCAGAAAACAAACCAGTAAGATATCCCAACATATGACACTATATATTAAATCCAACCATAGAGCCGAGCTGGCTACCTCTCCTTGTGTTCAGCGGTTCTACAATGTGAGCCAGAACCACAAGAATATGGTTGTGACACGCACAAAAAAGTAGACTGGAAAGGACTAAATCCTAAAAGGAGAGGTAAAAGGTGACCCCGCACCAAAAAGACCTAATCTTCAAACAATCAGAATCAAATGGCAAAATCCTTACTAAGTGCTTTAAAAATACGATGGGTTTTCCCTGTTTTCCCCTTTAAAAATAATTTCTGAAAACCGCTGAGACTAATAACATGTAATCCTTTAGTTTACTGCTTAGCTTTTAAAGACAGAAAATTACTTAAGAAACCAAACGTAACCACTTAGTGTGGCACAGGTACATTTCAAGAATAAGAATTTGCAATTAAAACAAAACAATTTTCCCAGAGTGGCAGTGCTGCCAGTGACAGAGTTCTCGAAAAACAGAGTAGTGGTCTGAGGTGTTCCGAACCAGTGGCTCAGGGAAACAACCACTCAAGCACACAAGTGGCATTTTGTGATCAAATTTATTTTTTGTTTAAATTTCATTTACTTTGTTTTACTGTAATTTACACAAGAGACTGCCAAGTAAACTAGGTATTTTACATTCACCACACATTCCCTCAAATCTCCACAGTTGTTAGAAAAACATTAAAATCCATGCGCCGGGCTCTCATTTCCATGTGTGCCTAAGCTCCCAATGATACTACAGATGCCAGCGAGAGTTAAGTTCATTAAAAGGAGAGGGCTAGACTCTTTATTTCACAAAATTAGCAATGATCTTCCTCGCACCAAACACTTTGCAGACAATGATTATGCTCTGACAAAACCTATCTTACAACAGTGCCCAGAGAGTAAACATCGGTCTTTATCCTGAGTACACAAAGGATGTATGAAATGTGGGTTTTGTTGCTGAGGATGACAGGGTATTGCAATGCAGTAGTGATCCTAAACATCCTTCCTTGTCTGATTCACTGAAATCACTCCAGTGGGGGAGGGATGCAGGACATGTGGGAAAACAAGGAGCAGGCAGGACAGGACTGTCAGCAAATCAGATTACTAATGTGATTTGACTGCAGGGGTTGGCGTGTTTTAGGAGGGACAGGAGGTTAAAAAAGACAGTTTGTGACCTGAAGGCTTCAACAATATAATTCTATTCAAGCTTCCAGGACTGACAGGGGAAAAACTGGATTCAGACAGAGAAAGCTGATAAAAATCTAACCTAGCTATTGTTCCTTCCTTTAAAAAAAAAAAAAAAGTGGCAGCCCGTTCTGACCAGCATTCTCATGATGCCTATTCAGGATCTGTTCTGATGACATCCTACTTGAGAGCACATCCCACAGTCGGAGGTCCCCCAGCCTCCTGGCGGGGCCTCCTCACCGCGCAGGCCAGACTCACACTGCATCTTAAACTGTTCCTATCTCAACGTCACCATCTCCCCCTTGAAGTGTGTGTTTCCACAAGAAGAGCAAAATGTCATCACTAACTATATCCTATCATGTGAGCTCTGAGGAATCTAGACCATTTGCATAGTTTCCAAGCTGTAGTTACAGACCGTCACCTTCAAAACAAGACTCCGTGAAGTGCTATACTTTTAGCTTTTCTACACAGCCTACAATCCTATTAAGACTAATTTCTCCATCAATGTGTTTGCCTAACAGGAGGCTGAAAATTGTCTAGTGTTTATTATAAATCAGAAACCGTCATCTCCATTTTTGCTAGGTTTGATGTAGAAAAATATTTGAAATTTAAAATATAAAAATCCAATAAAAACCACAATTTTTTTCTAAGGATTTTTCCCTCAGGGCAAACAAGTAAAAACTGGCCTGTAACTTTGCTCCTTACCTGATATTGTCAGATTTGGCTACAAGATAATGACCATCCAGAAATAAATAGTTATAAATATATTCAGAGTTTACACCCCAGATTCCCTGGAATACCAAAAAATTTTGAAGAAATTTTCTGTGGGAGTCTACTGCTTATGGGACTAAAATAAAAATTTATAAGAAACTGACTTAAAAGAAGAGAAAAATAATAAAAGGCTATATATGTTGGTCCACAACTTGACATTTATGAAACATACCAGCTAGTATTACATTGCAGTCAATTTGTCCATTAATGGTATTACTCTGATAATTATTAAAATCTGTTCCAGGTATATATATTGAAAATATTTTCTTTTGCATTCTTGCTGAAGATAGGTACAGTACTTTGGAGAAATTGTACTAATCCCTTCAGTATGTCTGTATGTACATATATACACAAATGTGTGTATTTGGATCTGTAGCTCTACATGCGCTTTATATACAGCTACAGACATATGCACACATACATATATACACACGTGGTGGAGAACCTGTGCTTGTGTGTGTATCATCACAAGCACACATCTGGGAAACGTCAACACTGCAAGATACTGGTCAGATTCTTCTTCACTCATCACTGGCTGCGCTTGTTCCCCTCACTTGACCTTGATTACGTAACTGTAAGAAAAGTGAAAGACAGTGCAAAATGTGTTAAAATAGAGACAGAAAATGTTAGACAGCAGCTTGTCACACACACTTTCCAAAAAAAAAAAAAAATTTCTCAATGTATCAAAACTTTTGGCAGAAAATGTACCCCAACTACTGCATCTTACAATTTTCATCTGTTTAAAAAGATTTTGGTCTTACTACTAATGCCACAATATATTCTCATCAGAGGGGAAAATAAAGTCGAGGCAGAAATAAATCACAAAAACTTAGGAGAGTTTAACAAAAGTAACAATAACTTATTATTATTATTTTTTTTAATGAACATGGAATTTAAAAGTGTTTTGGGGGAATCTTGGAAGAGTTACTTCATTCTTATTTGGCACAACTAGCTTTTCTCACAATTGAACACTTCATTCATCCCAATGTTCAAAAATTAAAAGAGCGGGTAGCTCATGTGGGGCAGCAAAGAACCACAGTGGAGGGAGGAGAGTGTTACATCTCATTCTTTTTCTAATAAACATCATAGTTCAATATAAACAAATGATACAGCATACTGTCGATTTTTGTTTACTCACACTGGTTTCAATTTGTGAGGGAGATTTTGATTTTCTGTTTTTCTGCATCTCTGGGAAAATTTGTTATATGGGCATATAATGTTTTAAATAAATAAGACCACAGAAATGTTTTACACCATAAATTAAAACTAAAGTGCATTTACGCAGAGTACAGCTAACTATAATAACTGAAGATGAAATATCAAGGAAGACTTTCTGGTGCACAGAAAATATTACAGCCAAAACAAATTATTGAGGTTGGCTCGTATGGTATGGGATAGAGAATCTTTATGTGATCTCAAGTGATTTTACATATTTCCTTACTAACCACAAATGGTTCTACAAAGAACCGGGTCAATTAACTCGGTATCGAAAAATCAGCTAGCTTCTAGGACAATGTGCTACGTGATGAGTAAGAGCATCTGGCGGCTGGGTTCTAACCCATAACACTAAAAACTAACCCAGGATTACTAAATTCAACCTGGTCCACAGGTAAAATTTTTAAAGACTATATAATAAGTGTTCACTATTAATTTCTAAATATTTATCTTTTAAATTCTAAAAATAAAACCACATTTAACACTTAGAGCTTCTGCTCAGCAAGTTAACTGCCCATCACCAAAAGGTACAGGTTTTGAAACATCTTTTTACCCAGGTCTTCACTTACACAGTTTGATATTGTCTCTGACCCTACAGGGGACTCATCTAGACATCAGCAGCCGACGTGCCTCGAACGGAACCCCTCTTACGCATCTAAACGTAAAATAAAATTGTGAGCTGCTGAAATCAGACTCTAAATAGGGGTTAGTAAGCAAGGGGAGAAAAAAGATCTAGAAGAAATTATGAAGTGATGGCTGACTGTTTATAACCATATCCACGTTAAGAATGAAGTTCTGAGGCCCCTCAAATAACCTTGGCTTAAAGACATTCTTGCAAAAGGCTTTTCTTAGCACAAAAAAAGGTTTATCCATCCTTAAATGTAAAAAACAAAAGCCTGCAGACTGATAAAAAATTATGAAAAACAGCCAATGGGTAAATAAATTGTTTGCCAATATGTGAGAAAACGTCCCAAAGGTCTGGTCCACATTTGTATAGTCCCTAGGCCAGACAAGGAAGCCATGAGGGTGTGGGCCACACCTCTCTGCTGCTTCTGAGAACAGGGTCTCTCAGGGGAGTCCTTTAAAGGAAGTTTACTGAAAGGAGGGAGAATGAAAGGAAGAAAAGGCAAGCACAGAAACAATGTATGGCAAACCATGAAGGGCACACAGATGTATTAGAAAGGACAGGCATTCATAACAATAGCCTCCAGACAAGCGACACAACTCAATGAGAAAACAAAAAACCAAATGAACAGAAAACAAACAAATGCAATAAATGCATTAAAACTCAACACATCCTCACCCCCACCCCTGTACCAGAAGTGCCAGTTAAGAACAAACAGGTAAAACGTTAACCTAAAGTCCTCCTTCAGCCGCTGAGCCTCAACCCCAGGGCAGTTCCCTGCAGATCATAGGCAGGGGCATTCCTCGTGTGCCTAACCTCTCAAGATACTAATTCTCTCCAGGGCCAAAACCCATTTGAAAGAAATCCAATTCTTAAAATATTTGCGAATTAAGAGCATTATAACATCATTAAAATCTATCATCAGGTGTCAGGGGTCAGGACCTCAAGGAAAAAGCATGGTAAAGAGGACTCTAAAATGGGATGCCTCTTCAAGAGGCAGGTGCTTTCCGGGTAGGCATTCTTGGCCTGCAGGCTTGATGCTGCCCAGATTCTGAGGATGCTTTCACAAAGCCACTGTTAGGACTCAAAGCAGCAGCATCTTGATTCTGTGATGTGGAATCAAGCACTCCCCAATGACCTACAGCAAAATAACTTAAATGGGATTCAACGTTAAGATGCAGCACTTAATGGTGAAATTTGTCTTAAAATGTTTTTGAGATAGTTGACAAAGCAATTGCTATGTACCCTCACTGTGAAGCAATGATAGATTTTCTACTAGCTTTATGAGGGGGTTAATCAGTTTCAGCAATGTGGGTATAAGAATGGTGACACTGTCTAAGGAATTGGCCTTTTACTTCTCTATCTTACACCTTCTTCAGGAGTGCAATTTCCAGCTCACAAATAACTGATCTGCATGGAGCAGCAGCTGCACCTGCAGGCCCACTGCCATAGTTGAGAGCAAGAGTCACCAGCTCCACAGCGGAGGGTCACAGCGTGTTGATGCTGGGACCATTCTGTGTTCAGGTATCGTGCGGCTGAGAACTTGTTAGGGAAGCAAGAGTACTTCCCTGGGGGAAGAAATTTCAGTCAAGTTCTGTCCAAGGGGTCCAGAGATAGGTAGGGGTCAGAGTCCAAACCAGATAGGGCTATATTTATCACCTGGTCAATGGTAACTACTCTTCCCTATGTGACACACAGTTCTTCAGTATAAAAATTAAAAACTGAGAGAAGGGCTCTCTCCCAAGGGTTTGAGCTGTTGGTAAATCCTTGTTGAAAATGCCAGTGCTACATCATGGGCTTAGTGTGGATGGCTGTCTCTTGCTGCTTCTGTTTCATGTTCAGTGGACACCCACCAGCAGCTTGGAAGGGCTGAAGGCAGAGCTGGCAGGTATTCCTGGAGACTTGGGCACTTGGAGGGAGTGAAACCAGACAAGGTAAATGGACTAAAACTGGATAGGGTATCGAGGGCCAGGGGGGTGCTTGTTATAGAGTCAGAGAAAGACATCTGACTCTTGAAAAAGGGAACACAGAAGTGGGAGAGAGGTCTGGAAAGAAAGGTAGGAAGTGCCCATGACCTGCTGTTGCCTATTTAAATGTTTTGCCTGTGGCTAGAATAAAAATAAGGAAGTGATGGGGGTATCTTCCGCTCTTGCCATTTCATCACCCTATTCCCTATATCCAGAACTCACAGCCCTAATATTAGTATGAGAAATTGGAGTCAAAGAGGCTTCCGCTGGCTAGTCTAGAAACCAAACCCTAATTTATAAAATATGTTCCAAATTTCAAACAATCAAAATTTTTTGGAACAAAATCCATTCATAAGTTGGAGTCTGCCTATAGTTTACTTTATGTATAAGATAAGGTTAAAATATTTTATTGCCTTATAAAGAAAATATGTCCTAGTCCTCTCAGAAGGTTTATATAAAACTAATTAGAAGCAGATCTGCTGTAATCACCAAAAGTAAGCAACTTTAAACAGATTCTTTACGATGCTATGTGCCAGAAAAATAGGTTTCCTTTTGTGCCAAAGAATCTGATTTGCTGCCATTCTCCTGTGATTAAATGGAGTTTCTGCCTCACACGCAGGCGTCTGTCAAATGCTCACACCTGCAGGGCTTCCAAAACTGGGCCTGTTGGCAGGACTCGAGATGACCACATGGAAACCACTAGCAGGCCCTGGACATTCCTTGGGTCCGTTTCACCCATGGGGCCTTACTGCCAACTGAAGACAAACATGGCCCAGGGCAAAAACAAAACCAGACACATGCAAGAGGAAGCCAGGGAAGCATCCATCCCAAAGAGAGAGGAGACGCCCACTGGCTGCCGGCCCTGCCCACTAGTGGTGGTGAGCAGCTGGGATGGGCTGTAACACTGAACTGTGGCATGCTGACCTCTTGCCCAAGGATCACCTGAATCTGCCTAAAGCTTAGGAAGAAATAAAGATTCATTGCTAGTTGGGAGAAGCAGAGGAGGCATTTCCAGAATTAGTAACAATACCACTAGCCTTACCTTTTCTACAAAAAAAGCGAACTAGGACTTATCGTGTTAACATTTGTAAACTTGCTGTGATACAAACTGAGCCAAAAGCAACTTAGTCTGGCAAAGTGTCTAAAAGGACTGTGAACCAGGAACCAACATAGAGAACTAGAGTTTGTGTGTAAGAAAGAATACAGAAGCATTAGATATTTAACAGGTAACAAATTCTAGACTGAGAAAACTCTAGTCTACCTTCACGCAATCTGCTCAACAAAAGAGAGATCAGAATATGTGAAGGAATAGCAGTGTCTAAGAAACTCCATTTTGATGAGAATAAGTAGAATACAGAATGGCTTTTAATAACACTCTTCCTAATTCTAGCTCTGTATTTACAAGCATGTATACAGTTTTAGAAAAGGGAAAATTAGAGAATTGCCATAGAACAGCCAGTCTTACTGTTTCTAGTTCTTTCTGAGTCTCGTCTTCCATTCTCCTAATGTCTTCCATTGTGAGATCGATCCACTTGTCAATCCAACAAAACAGCTGGCGATGGAAGTTTGTAAATATCCGTTTTTCTTGCTTTTAAAGCAAAGAAAAAAAGTAGCATAAGATGACAAAAACTCAAGATTAATGACACATTAACTTTACATGTTCCAATTAACCCATGAAATTTACACATTTGGTTCAAAAAGACTACTCTGTAGATTTGTGGAAATCATAATTCCATTTTATTATCATTGTGTACAGCAAAATTAAAAAAAAAAAAAGAACCTTTCCCTGTGAAATGGAAAACAATCTCCCAGGCAAAGGTGTCATGATCTAGTAGAAATTAAAAAAATGTGGTGTGTATGACCTAATCCAACACATTCCTGCTGGGCCTGATTTATTTTTACCTTTTTCTAAATGTCAATGAGCAAAGGTCAACTAGATTTCTTCTGCTATAAAACTATATATTGTCATTCTTAACATGCACTATGAAGTGGAATACAATAATGCATTGAAAGAAAAGAGTCCTGGGTTCTTTTATTAAATTAAGAATCATTACAAACTCTCCCTTAATTTTTCTACACAACACGTTGCTGCCACTATTATAAATATATTTAAAAACCATGTATATAATGTGGTTTCAATTGCAGGATTATTTAAGTTTTATTCAACTTTCCCAAAAAGAGAGAAAACTGCATGGAACAATAAGTATTTCTGGACAAGCTTCAACTTAAAAATATTTTTCCATGAATAGAAAGGATTTTATCAATTACATGTGTGACTTCCATTTTTTCAGAACTGGACTGTTAATCTATGATTATGATCCAAGAGGAAGGAAGAATACCAATATTTACAGAATGCCTACTGTGGGCCAACTGCAAGCAGGCCCATGAATAATCAAAGTTTCCAGCACTTTGAGATCCTTGTCTTATAAAGTATTACAGCAGCTATAGTTTAAAAATAGAAAAGTTATTATGAAACAGACACTACTAATTGTGGAGATCTGAGATATAATGAGGGTTTCTTTATAATAATAACAGAATAAATATTCACCCTACAGGAAAAGTAAATACCAAGGAAATGTTTCAACATTCCTAGGTAGTAACAACCGTGTGCATTTATAAAATTCCAATTCTCCCCTCCTCCTAGATCTAACTGCCCATGTTACTTTCACTTTAATAAAGAAGACATAAAAAAGAAACAAGTAGAATTTGGATCATCAGATTGTGTACCTTAGTTCAGAGTGTGCCTATTTTCACTAAGGACCTCTAAAGAAGTCATCCCTCCCCTGTGACAGCACAAGGCACACATATATATTCTGAGAGATATGGAGGGTAGGGGGAAGGGTCCAGCTGAGCTGGGGCAGAGGAGCCCTTCAGCAAGCTGGGCTCGCTCTCTCCCTCCAGCCAGGATCAGAACACCAGGTCCTCTTGGGGATGTGCTGTGTGGGGAAAAGGGTCCTCTACAGAAGTGCTGGGCAAATCATAAGGTAAGCACTTTGAATGAAAAGCTGTTGTGCTTGTCCCCAAAAAGTCCCTTAAAACCTCTGCTGCCATCTGTCTTTGCTGCTTCAAGGTATAAAGAAGGGCTGAAATGAATTATGTAGGGACAATAATTTTCATATCATAAAGGAGGGAAAAAAAGTAACAATAGAGAAGATATCCCATTAATAATAGCTAGCTCCGATCTTACCCTAAATCTAAGTCACCACGTTTTCAACAGATTTTTACCTTCTGAATGAAGTTTTCTACTTTGCTTTGCAGTCCCCACCACTTGAATTTGATGGTCACCAGCTTATAGGCACACATCTGGGGACAGTCAGGGCTGTTTGCCAGCTCCTTCTAGATGAGAAAAATTGAAAAGGAGAAATTGTGACTTAAATATTTATGTTTTCATTAAAATTGACTGTTGTGTAACGACATCACAGACATACATGAAGAAAATTACAATCTCATGTGTTTAATTCAGATATTTGAAAATTTGAAATCATTTTAGCAAAAGCCACAGTATTCCCCTGCTGTAAACCCTCCTTCCACAGACCAAGTTACTTCCTAGCTCTAAAGTTTAATAGGTATGTTGCTCTGCCTCAAATTACACTATTCAGATTTCATATTAAATACCAAATTCTATTCACATCAAATCAATAGTGAGCCTTTAATACATAAGGGTTCTCATAACACCATCACCACACTCCCTTGATGTGGTGAGGCACAATAAAAAATGACAAGGAAATTCAGCTTTCTCCTGTATCTTCAGATATTCGCAAGTGGACCTGTACTGTTTATTAACTGAGGTATTTTCAATAGAAGGGAGATACGAAAAGTGATGCAACAGCAAAAATGATCTGTAATTACCAAATATTTGGAGGTAAATCCTATACATACAGACTTCAATTTCCACAAATGACTACACCTCACAGTTTAAATGGTGTAGTCAGGAATCAAATCAAGACTTGTTCTGGTAACAAGGGAAAATAAACTATTTTTTTAAAGAGCCAAGAGAGGTGGGGCAGAGTGGTTCATGCCTATAATCTCAGAGCTTTGGGAGGCCGAGGTGGGAGGATCACCTGAGGCCAGGAGTTGGAGACCAGCCTGGGTAAGATAGCAAGATCTTATTTCTAAAAAAAAAATAAACAGGCCGGGCACAGTGGCTCACACCTGTAATCCCAGCACTTTGGGAGGCAAAGGTGGGCAGATCACTTGAGGTCAGGAGTTCGAGACCAGCCTGGCCAACATGGTGAAACCCCATCTCTACTGAAAAATACAAAAATTTGCTGGGCATGGTGGTGGGAGCCTGTAATCCCAGCTACTAGAGAGGCAGAGACAGGAGAATCACTTGAACCCAGGAGGAAGAGGTTGCAGTGAGCTGAGGTCACATCATTGCCCTCCAGCCTGGGCGACAGAGCAAGACTCTGTCTCAAAAAATAATAATAAAAATAAAGAAATAAATAAACTGGGATGAGAGGTGGGGGCACTGCAACCCATGTTATTATTGATGATTTCTGTGAGTCTTACTGAGGCTTTGCCTTACTTAGTGAGTTCAATATACTAGCATGTTTATTTTCAGGAGTGAGTGAGTGGGGGTGGACCAGGAGCTTGCAGCATACATCAGTGATTTAAATACACAGGTCCACTTCCAAGGTGATGTGTGCAGAAGACCAAAATACTCCTGAGCTGACCCAGAAAAGCCTGGAACAGGTGCATAGCAGTGAGCCCTCAGGGCTCAGTCTACTGCAGAAGGCACATACCAAAGCACCACAGAGAGCAGAGGCAGACTGCAAGTATGGTCTGGGGAAAAGAGCCTTTCTGTAAACCTGAAGCCCCAGTGTTGGTATGCTTACAAGATGATTAAAAAAAAAAAAAAAGGCGACATCATCTTAGGACTGTTGTGTGGTTGTGGGGACTGAGCAAGGCAGTTTATGTTCCATGCTTAGTAGGTGAGACTGAAGGGCTTAATACATGTTAGTTCTCTCTTTCTATTGTTCTTTAATAAGTGCTGTATTGACCACTTTTGAATCTGCAAGACAGTTTTAACCAAGTTGCCTCCTAAGAGAAGAAAGTCAGTGCAACACGACGGGGACCCCTTTTATAAAAACTAAATTACTGAGTCAAAGGCCAAAGCAGCCTCTCCCATGGGCTCTTCCCTCTTCACCGCTGTCCTTGTCTTCACACGGTGGTGCCCAGACATCACTGGATCAGTCCCACTGGGTGCCACCACCATTGCTTGTCAGCTTCAACTTACCAGCTTCAACTCATCCCACTTTCAAAAAGCTGCGTGTGAGCAAAGATTCTTTCTCAAATCGGCCACATACATTCAAAAAATGATTAATTTCTAGGTCTTATTCTAAACCTCAAGATTATTTTTCCTTTATGTGATTGAAGCACCAGATCACATTTTTTCCCCCAAATTATATACCATGGCGCAGTTTTAAGTTAATTCTAGGGATATGCTATATAAAAAATTCTATCCTGGTATTACTAAGCGACTGAATGTTCTATAGAGTCCTTCATGATTGATCAACTTTTCTCAAGACATTTGTTCTGTAGTAACATTTCATCTTCTGAAGAATAACCTGATACATGGGCTAAATCAATGAGGTAGCACCAGTAAGCAATTAAATAAAAATATTATAGCAAACTGTCCTCTTGCAGGTGAGCTCTGTTAACAAAATATCTTGGCTAGCTTAGCTCTATTTTTCCATGACTTTTCCCCCATAAAACAGTACCAATGTGAAAATTCAGGATGTATGTGTATGTGTATACTTTAGTAATATAATATAATTCAGCAAGTATTACATGGCACCATTTACCCTTTACTCTGTGCTACGTGCTGTCAGGGGACATAGATGTAGCTGGTAGAGAAGAGGATAATTATGTAAATAATGCTGCCCTTGGTGTCAATATTCTCTCCCAGGAAACACCCTCCTGTTGTGGATGCTGGCTTGGGCTAAAATCAAATATTTACATACTCCTCCCTTTGCTCTGCAGGCCCCTGGCACTTAAGCTGGGCTCCTGAAGAAGGGTCAACAAGCCTTCCATAAGACACAGCTAGCTTCTAAGTGCCCAGCTTTATTGAAATGACAACAAAGTTGGTCTTCCACAGATCATTTGACCAATAAGCAACGAGCCAATGCTGAAGTACTTTCTAATCCAATGAATGTCACTGAAAATCCTCATATGCAATACAATTTGGGTTATGCAGAATATGGCACTTAATTGTGAGATACAGCTGCCAAACAGTAGCACTAGACTAGGAGTAAGGGGACTTGGATTGCAAGGTAACTTCCTGTTTAACACAGGGCAGGATCACTAACCTCTCTCTGGGCCTCGTTTCTCCATCTGTAACAGGAAAACTAGACTCTATCAGAGCTTTTCATTCTCCACTGAGGAAAAACTAAAAGCAGGGGTGAGTGAACTAAGGTTCTTGAGGGCCAGGATTGGTCTAGGGCTGTACGTGGTAAACATTACACATCTTTGACATCCAATGGCTTGTCCTAAAACTTCCTGTAATTTTGTGTTTTATTCTACAATATGCCTGGGCTTCAGAAAATATTCCCCAGCCTGCCACCCACCCACAGTGAATTTCCTCTATGACTGAGTACCCCACCAAACCACTGATGAACTCTAAGATACTTTCCAGATTGAACATTAGAAGGTCCTATTAATTATGAGCTGCTGAAAGCTTTCTTCTACAACTTCAAATCATTGGACACCTTGTACTAAATGAAAAATCTTGGGTGTACCTAGAACACTGACGCTTCAGAATTCTCCAGCAATTTTATAAAAACAGTGGGATGAAGCACGGTTCTAATTAAAGGAGTAAGCTAACTGTAATATACATATGCCTACACTAAACTTGAGCTCCAAGAACAGAGTACACATACGTGACTTCAACAATTAACCAAGTTTATTTCTCACATTCTTTCTAGTGACTCTGGCAAGCTGCACAAATCAATTAATACTGGTAATTCATAAAGTAACATTGATCTATAAAATTCATTTTAGAAACTATAAGCCATGGGACAAAAAGGAACCAGTTCCCTAAGCTATCTTTTCAAATCTAAAATGTATATTCAGTCCCAATCTGATTTTTGCTTTCCATCCAATTTACAAGTAATTATTTTTTAAAAAACCCTTCAGAGAAGAACACGCACCCAACTAAAAAACAACAGCTTGTTGCCTAAAAACATAAATATTACCAGAAGAAAGTTGAGAGCACACAAGCTACACACATTTTTTTTCAATCATTATTATTAATGTATACAAGATATCTAAAAGTTCTCATACAATTCTCAAAATGATTTGCGGGAGTCATCTGTTAAATGTGAGCTACGGTTTTTAAAAGTACTGATTAAGAACATGGCTTTGAAAGTCTCCATACTTATGATGACACAGAAAATAGTGAAAATGTCCGAATGTCGTACAATAACCTAAAAGAATCCTTTTGGTATCATCTCCCTGGAGTGAAATCTGACACTAGGTAATAAAAAGTCTTAAAAGTGGTTCATATCCTACCCTGTACCCTTTAACCTGGTAATTCCACTTTCAGAAATATATCCTATTAATTAAGTAAAGAAATAATACCACAGATTTATCCGGTAACAGCAAAAATCTGGACTTATTAATTATTAACTTAAATACCCACTACAGGAGAGGGGTGAAATAGTTCACAGGTCTTCCATATAATGGGCTATTATGCATACAGCCATTAAAAAACATTTTTTTCCAGCGTTGCGGTGGTTCACATCTGTAATCCCAGCACTTCGCGAGGCCGAGGCAGGTGGATCATCTGAGGTCAGGAGTTCGAAATCAGCCTGGCCAACATGGTGAAACCCCGTCTCTACTAAAAATACAAAAATTAGCTGGCTGTGGTGGCGGGTGCCTATAATCCCAGTTACTTGGGAGGCTGAGGCAGGAGAATCATTTGCACCCAGGAGGTGGAGGTTGCAGTGAGCTGAGTTCGTGCCATTGCACTCCAGCCTGGGCAACAACAGCAAAACTCCATCTCAAAAAATAGAGAGAGAGAAAAAGAAAAAGAAAAAAATTCAAATAACAGTCAACAATGTGGGAGGGAAAAAAAGGAGAATTAATACAAATAGGTATCTATGTATAGTATAAACATTCCTAACAAAATAAACTACAGGAATCAGAAAATATACCAAATAATAGTAATTAAATTAGACAACTAATTTTTATTTTCTTTTGTGTACAATTATTTTCAAAATTATCATTTAAAATTTAAAAAAAAACAAATACGCAGAAAAACAAATTGATGCTAAAAAAGTTTTTTTTTGCCCTCAGCAGAGTATTTTAGGACAAAGACTGACTTTACCCTAAATTATCTGGGTACTATTTCAAGTCTTCATTCTTCTTTCACTATAAACAATCTGGCTTTTGGCTTCTTTCTTCTGATGTTTAGTAAATTAAATCTAAACAAAGCTAAACAAAATCAAGTTAAAAGCCGAATTAAGATCTTTAATACGTAAGTTTAGTCCATCCCATATTTAATTCTTCTTTAAAGCAATTACAAGGTATATATGCAAAATAAAATGATCAACACTTCTAGGGCATCAGCAACATTCTAGTGAAGAAATGTGTAATCTTCAAAATGTGAAAAATCTCAAAGGGGCAAATATTTGGGACCCCACACTCAGAGCAATGTTCTAGAATCCACAAGACCCAAAGAAGTTCCAGAAGTCTCTGCCCAGCTCTCAAGAGGTTCACAGCCTGGGGCAAGACAAAGCTTCCTCTCTGACTTTAAAAAATACAAATGTTGTGGGGAGGGTGAAAGGAGAGAGAGGAACAAAAAAGATAACTATTGGGTACCAGCGGGGGTGAGAAATACTATGTACAACAAATCCCCGTGATATGTGTTTACCTACATAACTAACCTTCACATGTACCCCCTAAACCTAAAATAAAAGTTTTAAATAAAGTTTTCTGATTCTTTCTTCTTCAGTGGCTAAAAAACAACCCCAAAGCAAATAAAACCAAAATCTGAATTAAGATCTTTAACACACAACTCCAATCCAGCCCAAACCTAACATTTCCTCCTCTAAGGCAAAACAGTTAACTCTTTCCTAATCTGAAAGTAGATAAAATGATTTTGCTGAGTTTTACATAAAGCATGAAAATTTAAAAGGACAACTTAAAAGGGTAAAGAATGGTTGACTACAAAGAGAACAATCAAAAGTTCTACAAGATGAACGTCATGGGCTAACAAGAACCTCAAATTATGACTCATCGCTATGTAATTTAAATTTCATCTGTAATATAGTAAGCACTAGTTGTGAAATGTTTCCAAAATTGTATTTAAATAGTTTGTATATTCACTGAATTCCTTACATTTCATGTTTCTAATTGTAAATGAAACTCCCAAGCCCGAGTCATGTTTTTAATTTAACAACACATATTAGGTTACTCTAAGGTATGTGGATGAGGTCTTAGGGGGAGTAATGTATACTAGAGGCACACAATGTAACTAAACAAAACACAGTGTGTTTAACTGGAAGAGTGAGCAATCAGTACATGTTATCCACAAGAACTAGTTTCTCAAATCTGTGACAAACAAATATAAACAAACATAAAAGAGATTTAACATTTTTTAAAAAGAATCCAAAGGCATTCTGGAAATGTATTTTCTAAAAATACAGTCCCCTCAGTTTCGTGAGATTTGTCAACTTTACACATACTTTTTCCTATTTAAAACTGTGTTGGGATGAAGATGGAATAGGTATATGCTACACTGAACCAGAATTAACACTTTGCAAAGACACAGCAGTTTCTATAAGGCTCATAACTGTCTTCATATTTTCATTTTTCAATTTAAGGGAATGTGAATGCTTAATTTCAGCTGCTGATTTTGTGATGTTAAGTTTCCAACCCAGATTTCACCAAGAAAGTTAAAAATAAATGCACTGCTGGGAGTGCTGCCAGTGTGTGTGCATCAGTAAATATCAACACAAGATTACGAAATGTATCTGACGTCTATGTACTGAAATTTCAAGCAGATCCCCATTCGCCAACTCAGCTATTCTCTCTATTTAGGTAACCTAAACTTTATTTAGGTAACCATTTATTTTAGTAGCCATTTTGACAGACTTACATTGGACATTATATTTCTGTAAATACATGGGAAGTCCAACATTTACTTGATTTTTATTTGGTTTAAGGTAGTTAACTTGAATCTAGCAAATACTTACAAGCCCCTACTATGAGCAAACCTCCCTGCTTGGCACTGACCTGTATCAAGGTAAGTCAGACACAAAGCCTATCGTTTAAAATTCAGTGTGAACAACAGGAGATGGAGGAAGTGGGGGGAAGGAAGACAGAGGGAATACATAAACCACCGCCCTAACCCAAGACACACCGGGAGCCATGAGAAGGTCATCGGCAAGACTCTAGTGGCATTCAAAGGTGGAGGAGTCCCATCTGGTGGGGCAAATGGAAAATATTAAATGGAAGAAGTAAACGTGAGGCTAAATGTGAGTTAAAAAAGACTGAACTAATTGTAGGTTAATCTAATTTCACAAAAATAGGCGAAATAAGATCCAGACAGGAAAACTTACTGCCTGTGAGAGGATAATCAGTCACATTTTCTATGTTCCTCCAAACCTAATTTTTTGTGTGGCTCACACCCATTTCATTAAAGAGGACTATGTTATATGCTTCATGCTTGTGTCTGATAACTCCAGGAGTGACACTATTTTCAAGCAAAACCCCAAGTTCACCTTCAAATGAAACTCATGAAGAAAACTGTTTCTGGAAGTGTCTGGAAGAATCTCTGCAAGAAGCTCACACTGCCAAATCACTTCTTGAACTTGAATAAGACATTCATTCATCTGTGCCTGAATCTAACTCTGCCTGAGAACAGAGACATTCCATAGCCAAGATAAGGTTAGAATTAATCAGTTTTGCTCTTAGAGCACTTAGCTTCTTAAAGACATGGAAAAGCTTTTTTTTTTTTTTTTTGGTATCCTCTATAGGAGTTAACATAATTAGTACATACTATGTGCTATATATTTATTTTAAAAATCAAATTAAAAATGTAGTCATCAAACTAGATATTAAAAAAGACTCAGCCATGCTTGAAGGTCTGCTTTATTATACATAATCCAAAATGTGGTCTAACCAGAAACTAATTACTAAGCCTCTTTATGCCACCCACTATGGGGTTTCAAATGTGAGATTACAGGGAGGGAACATGTTTTCAAATGCTTTGTATCCTCCCTGGATCTCACAGACATGTTGAGGCTAAGAAACAAGAGAGCACCTCCCAGTCTTTCCACTAGGGCGGCTACCAAGTAACAAACACTGCTCATAAGCCACCTGAGTCTCTGGGTGGCTTTCCTGCCACTCTCTATCTCAAAAGAGATTTCCACACCTGAATTTCAACTTTTCCCTCATCACTCACTTCTACTCCTCCTATCCCTGGCCAAAAAAATTTTGCAGTTTCCTTATCTTAGGTCACGGACACCAAGTGTACCACCATCTTTTCAGACATGGGGTAGAAAAAGAAAGAAATCTTGGTAGCATGGCATGAAACAAATTAACATCTCTATCATGCACAAATATGGTTTCCCTCCACTGGCGTGAAGGATCCAGAATGGCCTCTACAGCTGTTCTAGAATGAGTCTAAAGCTGACTGAGCAGCTAAACAGTATGAAAATCTGAACAGCCAAGCTCTGCGGAGCATTAGCTCAGGCTAGAGTTAACACAAAAGACAAATGGGGCATGCCTTTATGATGAGAGAAAACATGTACATAAAGATAATTTAAAAACCACCATAATTTCTGGATCAACTTATTTATTTGACCAGATCCCCTTATATATTCCGAAGTTCAGAGCTCTGGCTGAGACTTCCGAGACACATCAAGCCCTATAAGGCAGAGACGCTTTGACAAAGCCTCCTACAAAGACCTTTAGAGGCCTAATTATTAACTATCATGTATTTGTAGACACAGAAGCTTAAATCTTCAAGAGATGTCTGGCTTAAATGAAGGAAGAAATGAGGCCTTGCCATGGGATAAAAATGAAACCACAATCTTCAAAGGTAGTGTTTCAATCTGTTAAAATGACAATTCCTCACTCAAATCAGAGAAGGGAAACTGAAAAGCTAAAAACAAATGGAAACAGGTACACACACACACACACACACACACGCACGCACACAGTGCTATAGAGAAGCAAGACATTTACATCCATCAGAAATGTACAATTCTGCCTTGAAGCAAAATTCTTAATCAGGTTATAAATCGCTTTCCTATTACTATGCACACAGTCACTTCATCAAGTGCTGAATCCTAAGTAACAAAAATATAATTCACGCACTCAGATTTTAAAAATTCTTTCTTCAGAGGGAAAATAAATATACAACTGAGGCCTGCATCTCTGGGTTTGTAGTTTTTTAAAAATAAAAGATATGTATCACATCATAGGCTAAAAAAATTGTCTGTACTCTTAACAAACGTGGAAAATATGAAAATATATTCCTTAGCAACCTCATCATCCCCTGCTAGTGAATCCTCTCTAAACCGTGTGGCTCTCTACTTTATGGATAACCAAATAAAATCACTCATTAAACATATATAACCATGAGGGGTAAAGACACGTGAACCCGGATGTGTTTAACAATCCCTAGATACCAGAATGAGGGGAACACATTCTAGAATGAGGGGAACTCTCTGGATACTAGACAGATAAGAATTACGTGTCATAAATACAGGGTCACATTTATAGATCTCAGCAACCCCAAGAGACGAAAGACAAAAGCATGATGACAATGATAACGGTTAACACTGATTATGCACTTCTTCTGTGCTGAGAACTTAACATTATTTCACCCAGTCTTTACAACTACCTTCTGGTAGTTACTAAAATCATTTCCATTTTGGAGATGTGGAAATCAAGGCTCAGAGTGAGCGTTAAGTTGCAACTTGTGTAGATTCCCAATGGCTTTTTAATGGATCTCCCTTAGTGCCTCTGACACTTACAGATTCCCTGACCATTGAAAACGTACCACTAGTGTAACAGAAATTATCAAATTCTGGCAAATACCATGAATAGGGAGTCACACAATTGCCAATGATGCAGCAGGGCATAAAAGGTACAGAATGGTGATCTAGGAGTCACTGGATTAAGAGTTAAAACCTGCTACATCTCCATACCTTACACACTGCTATAACTAGCACTGAATCAGGTGTTCCAGAAATGGCAGACGTTGTGCTGTTTCTCCTACAACTATTACGTGTGTTTCTCTGCCCAAGTTTCTCAACTATATAAAATAAAGCAGCTGAACTTACACCACATGAAGGTTGTAAAGATTAAATGTAACCTTGTACAGAACCTGGTACCAAGGAAAAGTTTATTTTCCCCTAGTCAGTCTGGTGCAGACAGGAAGTAAATACTGCAATAATTCAGAGGGAAAATATCACCATCAGACAAATAAGGAAAAGTTTCAAAGACATCATGGGATTTGCATTTAGCTTCAAATAGACTTTGGAATTCGTACTGGTAAGGCAGGTTTCTGCTGAAGGGTAAGTGTGGGAATGGCTCACGGAGGCCTTTTGAGAGAGAGACCGTGGAACTACCAGGCAGCTCTTCTATAAGAACATTCTTCCACACAACCCTGGGTAAGTGGGTCCACAATAAGATTTCTTCTTCCTTTAAGCCATAATTATTATATGTTTGTTCCCTATTACTTCCTTGCATTTCAGAAGTATAAAAATTTCCAACTATTATCGTTCCCTAGTGCTACCCTCAGTGCCTCCACCAGGACAGTAATTGGCAAAGAGGGCCTGCTAAACATGTTTACAGAAGACACTGGTAAGATCAAGTCCAAAGGTTCCTAATTTCCTGTATGCCATATTATTAGCTATCTTCTTACTCTTTATTTCCCTCCACAGCAGCGAGTGGATGGCTTAATTATTATTAGTTTTTCTTGACTGCACTAGTTATTTCTGAGATCACAGTAATTCACATAAATTCAGTCAGGCAGCAGCTCAATTTATAAGAGTAGCTGGATCCACCATCATCTGGATAAAATGAACAATCAACAGGCAAATGGGCAGAAACGACCAGCACCCTACCAGCCTAATAAGTTACTGTTTAACACAGGGGTGAAAATGGAAACAAACTGCAGTTCTGCAACCTGCAGAAATATAAAATTCACATTATTTCTAAGAATTAAACCTATTCTAGAATTTCAATCATTAGTCAATAATAAAAGACAAAGCCGTATCAGTTAAAAATCAGGCCAGACATGGTATATATTCCAAGTTCCTAAAAAGTTAGAAATCGGCACAACTCATAGTATCAAACTACTTTTGCTGCCTGTTATAAAATCAGGAGTTCCTACAGGAAGGATTTGAGCCCAAACATAAAGCCCACCACATAATGTAGCATTGTCTTCTAATGTTTATTTCAAGAAAATACAATATTTAATTCACCTCTGGGTCTCAACCTCATACCCCTTTACTCCCTGTAAAAGTATTGTCAGCTAGAGCTACTATGCATTGGAATAAGACGTACTTTTTTAGAAGTTACAGCGCCAGTGGAGGTAGCCACCATCTGGGCTGCTCTTTGGCATGGTGTCCTTGTTTAGAAGACCAGTGTGAAATCTCACAGGGCTTCCCCTCCAACTAAGATTGAGTTCTAAAGTCTGAAGCTAGAAATCTGGAAAAGGGTAGGGACATTTTCTAAATCCATTAAAGCAAATTTACATCAAGCAGGCTGAATTTGTTAATTTATAAGTGGTATACATCACTTTCTGGGTAGTATAGATTGGAAATTTGTCCCTGCGCAAATATCATGCTGAAATGCAATCCCCAATGTTGAAATGCAAATCCCTAATGTTAGAGGTAAAGCCTCTAACAGGTGTTTGGATCATAAGTGCAGATCCTTCATGAATGGCTTCAGCCATCCCCTTGGTGATAAGTGAGCTCTCATTCTGAGTTCACATGAGATCTGGTTGTATAAAAGTGCCTGGCACACTTCCCTGCCCCACTTCCACCATGTGAGACGTCTGCTCCTCCTTTGCCTACCATGAATGTAAGCTTTCTGAAGGCTCCCCAAAAGCAGATACCAGCACTATGCTTCCTGTACAGTGTGCAGAACTGTAAGCCAATTAAACCTCTTTTTTTTTTTTTTTTGAGAGGGAGTCTCGCTCTGTCGCCCAGGCTGGAGTGCAATGTTGCAATCTCGGCTCACTGCAAGCTCTGCCTCCCCGGTTCAAGTGATTCTCCTGCCTCAGCCTCCTGAGTAGCTGGGATTACACGCAAGCACCACCGCGCCCAGCTAATTTTTGTATTTTTAGTAGAGATGGGGTTTCACCATGTTGCCCAGGTTGGTCTTGAACTCCTGACCTCAGGTGATCCACCCCGGGGCCTCAGCCTCCCAAAGTACTGGGATTATAGGCGTGAGCCATCATGCCTGGCCCAAGTCTCTTTTCTTTATATATTACCCAATCTCAGGTTCTTTATAGTAATGCAAGATTGGCCTGACATGCTAAGTATTAAAACTGGGAGAATTTTGAATTACACTCTACCCAGAGAACAAATGTGAAAATCAGATAGTTATGAATCATTTCTTATAAACCAAAGTTAAACTCTTTTTTCCTTATAGTTGATGCACAAGACGGTCCACAAAACAGTCTAACACCCATGAAGAACCACTCAATGAGCTCTCTGTGGGGCTGTAACAGTAATCCTCTATCTGCATGCAACAACTAGTATCTAGACATCATTTATCGATGACCTGTGACTGGCTTCAGCACAGAAAGGTTGGTTACCAAGTAAGACCCTGTGAGTAGAAAATCTGCTGTGGGCATGTTTAAGTTTTTATGCTCTTCTTCTGTCAAATTAGCTATAATAACTTGCCAATAACACATTAAAACTTCTTTAAGGATCTGTCATTTAGTTTAGCAGATGTCTTTAAAATGCATTATATTTCTATAGCAATTTAAATTATTACCTTGACATTACCTTACTTCCATGAATAAAGTAAAGGGGTGCACTTTATTTAAAAACAACTACTGGCTGGGCGCGGTGGTTCACGCCTGTAATCCCAGCACTTTGGGAGGCCGAGCTGGGTGAATCACTTGAAGTCGGTAGTTTGAAACCAGCCTGACCAACATAGGGAAACCCCGTCTCTATTAAAAATACAAAATTAGCCAGGCATGGTGGCACATGCCTGTAATCCCAGTTACCTGGGAGGCTGAGGCAGGAGAATCACTTGAACCCAGGAGGCAGAGGCTGCAGTGAGCCCAGACTGTGCCACTGCACCCCAGCCTGGGCAACAAGAGCAAAACTCCATCTCAAAAAAACAAAAACAAAAACTACTTGCCACAAAAATTGCTCGCTCGTGTCCTGCTTTCCAAAAATGTAACTATTAAAAGTCCAGGAATATGAGCTTGGGTGAAGGGAACTTGTTCAGTTTTTACTAAGACTAAACTTAAACTAGAGACCTTCATTTAACATGGATTTTTATACTGCTTCAGGTCTCAAAAGAGAACATTACAATCCCCAAAGACTAAACCACTTGTCTCTTTTAAGAGTTATTGGAGCAGCATTATGCTAAAAGTGACAGTCTGGCTCTGTTCAGTTGTTAATGCAGCACAGATTTGCTGGCCAACTGCAACTGGCTGTAAGTCCTTATCGCAAATAAAACTATTTTTGTGCCATTTCTATTTTTCACTTAAACGTCACCAGCTCCTCAAGACTCAGGACCTGTCAAGTGTTCTGTTGCCAAGACTATGCCTGTCAGAAAGGTCAGCATCCGGTACCTTCCAGTTGGGTCCCAAAGGGCCTCTCTTGGTCTTGACTGACTGGAATAATGCTGGGTCTTCATCAGCTTTGTAGTCCTGCAAAGCAAAACAAAGTCAGAGGCAGAGAAGAAAACCAGAGAATATTCTTTAACCTTGCCACAACAGCTCTTTGCAGCTACCGAAACACAAGACAGAAATCAATCAGACTCATTGTGCTTTTGTGTAAAAGTAGAAAAATGCTCAGGACCTGTCCATTGTTTTCAGTTTGGTTTCCTTTGCACTAAACTTTTACCTTGGGCTAAATAACTACATAATAAGAAATAATAAAAGTCTTGGACTAGTAATCCACTCTGGTTACTGGACAGCTGTCTCCAAGAACAAACCTTCCAACAGTTTTTTAATAATTTAAGTATTTTGATAAATGGATAATCACATTCAAAGAATAAAACATACCCATCCCAGTTTTGACACTACAGGGAGATGATAACACTGGACTGTTAATGCTGGCCAGAGCAACTACTGTGGCTGGGAACAAAATCAGAACTATGGATTCTGCAGCATCCCCCAACCTCTTCCTACAGTTGGGTCTGTGGTGGACATCTCAATTTCGTGACTGGCTTCTCTAAACCCTTGTTCAGAGAGCCCTGGGGTACACACGGCTTGGCTTCCTCACAAAAGGAGTGCACTCATGTCAGCCCCCCACTGTCAAAGGAGGCAAGGGAGGGGTGTCACGGGACTGCCTCAGTTATATACCACAGGGGAACGGCTCTAAAATAAAGGTTTTATTCAGGGTTCTAGTGTGTGTAAATTGTTTCCCTTAGTATATCCTTTTCCTGACAGAATGGAGGAAATGAAAAAAGAAAATCTTTTAAAATCTACCTGCTTTACAAAACTTCTCTTGTCGTTATACATACACACACACACATACTCTCTCTCTCTCTCCAGAAAAAAAGATAAAATTACTTTTGAAGAGCTAGAGCCCAGATTAATAACAATAATAAGAGAGACTTACAACAGTAACTTGACCATGGTCAGTTGGTCAGTTTAAAACATTGCAAAGAAAGAGAGGTGGGGAGAGTCCCTTGCTTCTTGAGCAGACTTTCTGACTCTGGGGTCCTTTACGGAATTTGTGAAGAGACCTCATACTTAGTGAAAAATGTTCAGATATGTCAGATATGAAACCTTAACTAAAATCACTGTTCTAGAGATAAGGGCAGTACAAGCAAAAGCAAGAACTGAACATGCTCTACAGTATAATATGAACTTTCCGCAAATCAAAAACAAACAAACAAACAAACACGTTGAGAAGCAGCCACTCAAAACTTAACAGTTACTCAGTAAGTGCATATGCCATGTTAATAATTCCTAAAGAGAAAGTTACAAACAAATTATGTGAGGAAAGAAAAATGTTCAGTTCAGAGAGAAAACAAAACTTTAAAGAAAGATAACTGTAAATATGTGACCCAGAACTTGAAGCCTCTCTAAAGGTTGTCTACAAAAAGGACCAACAATAACCTAAAATTATTAAACAAGCAAATAGGTCTCACTATACTGAGACTTAATGGTTTAAAACATGCAATGTGGCACAGCCACAGGCATCAACATTACCCAGGAATGACAAACTGGGATGGATAGTCTGCAAGGAGCTGGACAACTGGACTTACTTCCTATGTCTGGGCAGAGCAGCAGAAAGGTCAGTTACTGTCAGCAAGTATGAGTTCTTAAACTTCAATTTTTAACTTCATCCTAAAAATGAGTAACTCCACTTCTGATTGACAAAAGAATCAACTGTGTGTACAGGTGGTTTCAAGACCTGGATTTACAATGAGAAATAAGCTACTCTATTAACATAAATGAACCTGCAACACCATAAAACATTTTCTTCTAGGTCAGAGGCTTGGAATTAAAACCTAAAAGCAAGCTCATTTTTTTTCAAAACTTGAAAGTATTTAACATTGTATCAAATAATCACTTTCAGCATCATTTCCCTCAATCAAAATCTAGTTATTGAACAGCCATCATATAGAAGGTAGCACACCAGATGTTATTAATAAGAGGTAATTCAAGGAAACAGATGAAGTAAAGGAGAACCAACACAGTTCTGGCTCCTAAAGAATCAGTCTAGTTAGGATAAAGAAAGAGGCAAACAAAGAACAGGTAACTCAAACACCAGGAAGTACCTGTTAACTGCCAACAGAGAATGGAGACAACTACTGTCAGAATCAAAACCAAACAAAACCAGCAAAGGAAATGCACTTTTAAAATGGATTGTAAAATCATGTTTAAGAGGAGAAAAATCTGAACTATGGATTCACAGAATCATAGAAGTGAAATGAACCGTAAAGACCACCCAAGCTCCATCATTTGAAAGATGCTAAAACCACAGTCTGATAAGGACGTGGTAGCGCTCAACTACCCCAGCACTTCAACTCAAGCCTCCTTAGCCTTGGTCCTGGGCACATTCTGGTACACCACACAGGATGATGGCAAAAGGTGTCAACAAATGCCAGATAATCAAACCAAGTTTCAAAAATACCAAGAAGCTGCAGCACTAGAGATATCAAAGTGGATTTTCCTATGAAGCACAACTGCATGTAAAATATCATACACATATACACATGTATATATGAAATGAAGTCTTCCCCTCTCTGCTTTTTCTCCTCTTGAATACAAAGCAGAAAAATATTAAAGACATTATACTGAAAACATAACAAAACCCAATTATTAACAATAGCACTTTAACCTTGAAAGATGAGAATAATGAATCTTGTCAAAACCTAGAAATTTCTGTTTTACATTAGTTTGAATATGAAGAATATGTAAATGTTTAATCAGCTGAATTAAGTGGTAAGATATTAAGAAGCAGGAAGTAGCTTTTTAACAACCTCAGTTTTGTATTTCCACAACAAACACCTAATTTTTTGAACAATATCTTCTTTGCTACATTTCCACTGTTGGGTATCTAGTTTGGTCTTGCTATATCTGAAAACTGAACGATTTATGTCCGTGTCACAATGAACAAATATATTCCTTCATGTATGACAGTTTCAGCATACAGAATGCAACCTCAGCTACCAATTATAGCTGCAAATGAGCAATAGTGTGGAATGAGACAGCCTGCTGGCTTTGTTAGTATTCTGTCTCCTTTGGGATCCCATGGGGAAAGGGGAGGCTCTGATGAAGAGAAGCCCTTGGCTCATGGTTTATTGTGCTTGCCACCAGCTGCAGACTTCTCATCTCATTAGTTCTTTTAGAATACTGTGGGTGAAGACAGCTGTAGCCTACTTGAGTCTTCAGCTCCTGGGTATTCTGAAGGCTGAATTTGCTATGCACTTTCTGTAATCCTTGGGAAAAAAAGAGAGCAAATTCACCAGGCTAAGGAAATGCATTTTTTAAAATGGGTTTTAAAATCATGTTTAAAAGTAGAAAAATCTTATTGCTAAGGTGCATTGTGTTTAAAATTTTTTATGATTCAATTTTAATTATCTGTATAATGCCCAGAGGCCTGGCCAGGATAAGGGCTTAGTAAAACCATCATTATCAAGTTAGGTGTATATCCCTAGACACTACTTGCTCCACCAATAATAGTGCCTGAACAACGAAAAAATACAGTGGTATCAGCATAAGGTATATTCGGATTAGTGTTAATACAACTCTATTTAATTGAAAACTCTTATTTAAGGAAAACAGGCAGGATACCCTTTGGAGAACAAAATAAAATATAATATGGTAAATAAATGGATTACTGAGGCTCCACACTGGAGCCACAGAATACACTCATTAATTTCTTATAAATAACTGTTTTCTGTCACTGGAATACAAAAGTTGTGCTACCTCTTGGGTGTACATCTGTTGCTCACTACAGATCTCAACAGAAACTCTCAATAGAAACCAGATTCATTTCGAATACAAAGAATATTAGTTTCATGAATCTTTGAGCATAGTGGCTGCCCCCAAAAATGAAAGTACAAAATCTGTCTGTGCTGAGCCAAACTAAATGTCCCTGAGCCCAGATTTAACTCCTAATTATGAATGGGGAAGTGAGTAGGAGGTGGGGGGCAGGCTGGTAGAGTTTCTTGACAGCTTGTGGAAAAATTGAGATGAGCTCCAGACACCAGAAACTGCTTAAATAACCAAGCATGGGTTACCAGAGGTGAGGCTAAGTGTAAACTAAGGAAAAAGAGTACCCAAACCACAAGCATTAGCAACTCCTTGGCACCTGCTTATAAAAGATCAACCCCTATTTTCCACCCTGTGGAGAGGGGGTGTTTTACTGGGTAAACACAAAAGCTTGAGAGAGAGATTAGGATCCTGCAGGCTGCTATATAAAATGCTTTCCTTTAGCATAAAATGATTAATTAGGTGTCTATTAAAATAGCTCAAAGATAATCATTAAGTTTAAATTCATGGGTATTGCAGCTCAACTTAGCAAGGTTTATTTCCTCTAATCACATCCTAAAAATAAAGCCCAGGATGGAGGATAAAGCTGAATTAAATATGAAGATAAATAACAATCATCATTTATTAGCACTGCCCTGAATTTTCCAGTATTGGGGCACCTAAATGAGCTCCTGGATCCTATCACTGTTGACCCTAATGCCAAACGAGTAACTCGAGCTGACAAAATTCAAGCGAGACTCCAAAGAGTAAGTAAGCCCATTAAAAAAAAAATGTTTGCATTAAATTTTGCAAAAGCAAATAACAGAGGTGTAAAGAGAAACATTTACTAACTTGTTTAAGAAACTGATTTCAACAGTTATTTTCAAATAAGCAGCTTTCTTTTCTATTTTTAATTACATCTCCCTAGTGACTCCTCAACCTTTCAGGTTCCCACAGAGTACCATTAATATAGTATAAGTAAATCTCATTAATTCAGGTCCTACCACCTTGGAATACATAATCATTCGGACAGGGGCTGGGCTGAAGTTTATCTTTGCATGATCTATGAAAAAAAGATTTGCTACACAAATTAATAGAGTAACAAGATCTCAGGAGGGCTGTTTAAACAGTTCAGAAGTGTTTTAGAGCAATTCAGAAGCATTCATTTGCATATAATTATTATGCTAATTACAAATCATTCTTATCTATTCATTAAAGCAGATTCCCAAAGGACCACTAATTGTCAATAACTTGTTGGCCTAGTTTCTGTTACTGAATGTACCTCAGAGGGACAAAACTGCATTAAAAAATATTCTATAATTCAGCCCTCTCATTAAACCTTACTGGCTTGCCACCAATGAATCCTAAAAGCTGAATTTTAAACAACTGTATTGAGAACTGAGAAATGCAGTCAAATCTATACCCCTGAACAGAACACTTTCACACTTTTTTTTGGTAATCTTTTTGATCTCACAGAGACCCTCCATAGTGTCCTCAGATGGTGGGGGTGAGCCTGGCATGTGGGTGGTGGGGAGGGTAGCAGGGGTTGTCAATAGCTCTATGCTGTGTTGCCACTGTGATCCACATGAAGTGGCTCCGTCTACAGTACTGCTAGGCTACAGCACAACTAATCGCTCACTCCATTCTTTCTGATCTTATCCTTATCACCAACATTGTCATGTTTATGAAGGCAGACCCCTAAAGCCTTTGGAAGGATACAAATTAATAGAGAAAGAAATCAGAATGTCAGCCCTGAAAAAAAGTTACAACCAGATGGCTATGTGACACACTCCATATCCTACAACACAGCAAGGAAACCAAATAGCTGTGCTCCAAGATAAGATGGGAAAGTGAGGCCCAACGGAGCAAGCTCTTGAGATTCCTGTATAGCCCAGAGCTACAGGAGCTAGTGAGCTGCCTTAAGCCGCTGCCCATGGGCTACACCCCAGCACTCTCCTCAGGGGAGATGGGTTACTGCTTTGGGCAGTTCATGCACAAATATACAATAATTTATTATTGTAATATTGTATTTATTACTAGTATACGTTTATATATTATAGCACTTAAAAATGAAGGTATTTCAAACTCTATACACCAATGAAATGAGTTTTAACAAACAAGTTGATTCCATAAAGGTACTTGTTAAACATTACATATTTTAAAATTATACTGCATATACCTGAAATGTAAGTGATACGTTTAGAAAAGTTTTACTTACAAAAATGCATGTTTCCTTAAATGATAGTAAATCACTGACCAAATTGTATCAATTTCCTAAAACTGAAATGGGGGAAAACACCCTATTAGAAATTCAAAGTGAGCCCTCTCTCACTCTAAATGTTAGTTCATGATTTGGCCTTCAGCTTCTAAGTCCCAAGATTCCATTTAATTCATTAGCATTCAGTTAACAAATATTAAATATGAAAAAGTTAAAATACGAAAAAAAGTAAACACTTTTTTACAGTAAGAACAAAATCCAATAAACAAAATCATTTCTGCTACCATTTTGAAGCACACACTTATGTGGCAGGCCCCCACATTCTTCCAGTTAAGGCTCAAAAACTTGAAAAAAAGGTACTGGACTATCACCACCACTAGGGGCAGGGAAGTGAAATTCTTTGCCAGAGTCCACCATGGCTTAGCAGAAGAGCCAGGACTCAGATGCCGCCCTGCCTGACACCAAAGCCAATCATGATCCTTTATTGCAAAAATGTGATTTATACTCTACCATTTGATTAGACGCAAGTACCTGAAGGGATGCTTCCTCCCTCTCAGCCTAGAGAGCCTTCCCTAAAAAAGAGTTTACACTTTTTATAAGAAAAGGGGATTTATAAGAAATGCTGAAAAGGGGCTTTTATAAGAAATGCACTTTAAAAACTTGACTTGGAGCTGTTTATACTTATTTCTTTAAAAATATCTGCCATGAGCTGCTCAAAAACATTTTCTGCCTTTCAAAGAATTTCATCCCCCACCCAAGGAACTAAAGCAAATCCTATTCACACCCCCATCATCTCATTACCCTCCCCGCCCTTTTTACTTTTAAAACATGGAAGAAATTAGGAATAAACCTTAAATTAATAATGAGTTCTAGTGAAAAAGCATTTTGTACAAAACATGCTTGTACATACCGATTTTTTTTTTTTTTTTTTTTTTGAGACAGAGTTTTGCTCTTGTTGTCCAGGCTAGAGTGCAATGACGTGATCTCGGCTCACTGCAACTTCAGCCTCCCTGGTTCAAGCGATTCTCCTGCCTCAGCTTCCCGAGTAGCTAGGATTACAGGAATGTGCCACCACACTCAGCTAATTTTGCATTTTCAGTAGAGACGGGGTTTCTCCATGTTGGTCAGGATGGTCTCAAACTCCCAACTTAGGTCATCTGCCTGCCTCAGCCTCCCAAAGTGCTGGGATTACAGGCGTGAGCCACTGCACCCAGTTAATAAAATTTTAAAATCCTTGCTAATGTTTAAAGCAAGCACCACATAAGCAATATGTTGTTTTCCCACAAGAGGGCACTGCTCTCCAACCATGCCTTCAAATATAGCGGTCATTCTCAAAATCTACTACTGGAAATGATCTGAAAGTGTGTGACCATGTAAGGCAGTAGAATAATGTAGGAAACATTTTCACATTTCTTTTTAATAGAAACCATGCCTACATTTATTTATATCTTCTTTGAAGATGGGGGAAAAAATCTCTAACTTACTACAAAAGACCTTGACAACAGTCTGTTTCACAGTGCAGTGAAGGCGAGATGAGACAAGCATTTGACAAACAGAAATTTCTTAAGCATAAGCAAAATCACTGCTACCTCAAAACGCGTATTTGAGGTGCTTTCCCCCTAAGTTCAGGAAAGCTACTATCACATGCATTCATCTCGAGTTAGGAGTTGGGTCACAATTCTCATGTTTTTAGTATGCACACACTTTAATAAAGAGTTTTTGGATCACATACCTTAGTGATAAGTAACACATTTTTAAGACAGAAATGAATGTCTAGGTTCATTTTAACAGCAAAAGGACATGGTACTCTGCCGAGATCAAGTGTGCGTCTGTTCATGCTGAAGAAAACAGCCAAAGCAGCATTTGGCAACCATAGGCCCGCCTAGGACTGCCTGGATCTCAGCCACAGACTTCTAATAAACAAAAGCTCTTTTCAGTCTAAAGAGCTGGGTAGCCACTGCACAGCTCCAAGAAGCAGAAAGCCCTTCTTAGGAAATAAGCAGCAGCAGTTGGAACAAATGTAACATCTAAAACACAGGAGTTTCTTGAAAGCTGTGAGAGAGAACCAAAAGGACTGCTGACCATTTAGGGTATCATCTACCAAAAATTAATTTGGAGTATGTATTAGGTTGACCCATAAGAAAATGTCATTTTTGTAGCTCAAAACCTTACAAATATTAACCACTTCACATGGCTTCTACCAATATTTAACTCTTTCTGGTCATGTTCCATCATTCTTTTTAATTTTGAAAAGAATAAAGTTTTAATATTATAAAGATTATTTAGAGAGTGCAATTACAAAGTTTTTCTAAAGACAGTGCAGTAAAGCACGTGTTACCAAGACTATCTACTCAAATATACAACACCTGGGCACTGTCTCAGAGCCTGAATGATCAAAAGAAAAGATATACCAAATCCTTCTGAGAGCACAAGAAACAAGCACTGCCTAAGGTGTGACCAAAACTTACATGCCCCTAAGATTCAATCCAAATAAATTAAACCCAGTTTCATCAGTTTGCCAACTTTTAGAAAATAATATGTTTAAAAAGAGCAAAATACCTTTTTTTTAAACAATAAAAACAATTAAGAAGTGTCAGGTTGCTCACTAAAAAACTCAAACAATGGAATGGTATGTTCAAAGTAAAAAGAACTAATGTACAGAAAAGCAAATCATTTATGTTCATTCCCAAAGGCAACTGATATTTCAAAAAAACAGGTACTGGCTTAGTATATTCCTGCCCTCAACTAAAACAGGACACTGTTCTTCCTACCAAGACATACTCACCAAATAAAGAACAAGCAAAAAGTACAAACTTTAAAAACCAATTCATTTTCTTTGACATCACAATCCTTAAAAAGATTCACCTGAGACTTCTACAAGCTGCTCAGAAACAGTTTAGATGAGCCCAACAATCCCATTATACTCCTTTGACAAGCAATTAAAATGGCTGTTCATTTAGTAAATTGCAAAACTCCAAAACTCGTGGCTCTGATTAGTCTTTGAACTTTGACTATGGCTGCAGCCTGGTGCCCAGCGCTGGTCTGTATCAGCTCTAAGGAAAAAAAACCCTCTGGTGAAGGAGCACTCACATACTACATAACCAACAGTTGGAACTTGTAAGTCACTTTGACACACTTTAGCATGTCCGCGATAAAGAATCTCACACTCTCTTTAGACAGATACAATTGTTCCTTTAACTGGAGAAAGATTTACCATAGCAACACGGAACAAATAGTAAGTTTCAATAAATGTTTATTAAATGAACAAATGAGAAAACGTATGAGTGGTGTTCCCTGTAAGTACCCACACCAAAACACATCTTTGGGTGTCCAATCCTTTTACTCTATTGCACATATGCGAACTTCAAAATACATCAGAGGTCAGCAGTCGTGGGAGGAGGTGACCAAGACTACTGATAAAAACTGAGGTTTCAGGGGACTAGAGAAGACGGATGGAAGAACAGGTGCTGCCTATTTCCTTCAAGTAAATTAAGAATGCTCTTAACATATTGCAAAGGAAGAAACATCATATAGCAAAAAGTTGTTCTAGAATGACAAAAATAAAATCAGCAGCTCTGCATTAGCGTCCTGGCTCCCCTTCCACTGCTTACATGACTGAAGAGTTACAGCAGTTCCCTGGGCTACAAATTCTTTAACAGTATAAATAAAGGCTGAGGGGAACACTGTCGGACCATGCATGGCCTCCAACTGAGATTCCTTCTGCTTCCAAAATCCTAGAAGAGTGCCTGCGCTACAATCTTCACCATTAATAATGTATACTAGAATGCAGCTTCTCAAAGGTGGGCATGCGCAGGAATTGCCTGGAGGGCCAGAAAAGCCTTGAGCTCTACTCCAAAGATTCTAAACAGGGAGGAGGCAACAAATTTGCATTTCTAATAAGCTGCCTGTGGGCAGACCACACTTGAATGCAAAGGGACTCAGGGTTTTGGCTTGAGTCCTAATAAAGGCTTTGACAGGCAAGCTCTGAAGTCAGCCAAAAATGCTCCCCAGCGATCCTCAGGGGCTCTAAAAAGAACCACCTCTTAACTTCCATGCAATCTTCAGAGAACTGGACTAGTGGACAGACCCAGCCCACAACTCCGACTCATGCACGTACAGACCTGCCTAATGACCGTGGTCTCCAAAGGAGACCAAACTGGGGACAGGACAGGGGAGGTGTGAGTGAGCTGGACTCAGCAGAGGTGTTGCAAAGGAGGCTGAGCTGATTATCAGCAGCCTCATCCTCCCACTTGGGAGTGCCTGCGTCCTCTGGGGTATTAAGGAAAAAAATGTGACTAGTGAGTGGACCCACAGCTTTGCCACAGAAGCTGGTGCTGAAAAAGCTGCTTGCACGAAGTGTTTCTGCTGGAAAGAGATGTTGCAGACTGGTCCAGAGTCTCAACAGCAGCAACAATCCAAGGACCACAGTGTAGGGAGGGAAGGCTGGCTGCCTGGGGCAGGCAGGAGGGCTGCAGAAGGGATGTAGCACCCTTGAAGCCCATAATTGTGTCCCCATTACCCACTAGGAGGGGACATTTGCAAATAAGGAAAGGTACCAGAAAAAAGGATGGAGATTTTGGGTAAATATGACAGTGGAAATTATATTCATGGGCAGGTAAGGAAGAGGCACATGAGAGTAACAACTAGGGTGAAGTTAAAAAGGACAAAAAGATGGACGTGATATGAATGAAATCTGAGCTTTATCTTAAGAACACAACAAACTTACTGTGTAGCCCACAGAACAGGGGCCCCTCCTACACTGCAGGGAAGTTCCCTATCAATGAGAGCATACGCTGCACATTCTGTGACCCAAAACCAATATGGCACACGAGTTTCTAGCTTGTGTCTCTTCCTTTCAGGAACATCGATGCTGAAATGCTATGGTCATGGCACTGTGGTCACACAATGCTAATGCTTGATCTTGAACCATCTCATTTAGGAAAAATTTCACCATGAATTGAAGCATTACACTCAAACATGCTGAAAGATGAGGGGAAAAATTTCATTCTCTCTTTTAAATTTGCTTCATTTTAATATTAAATAGATCCAGATTTTTAAACTACAACTCCCAAACAATTTAATGCTTTTATATCATTAATATTTCCTTATTTTTAACACGTAAAAAACACTCAGATGTTAAGATGCATCACTTTTAGGTATGTAAGCCTTAAAATTTTGAATTAAACACTGTTTCTACTTAAAAAGTACCTTGAAAATTATACAAACAAACTCACATAGTATGTACTACAGAGGAAGGCTGATACAATCCTTTCTTGTTACACATAAATATCTAAAAATGTGGTTCCAATTTCTTTTTTTTCCTAAACCATGCTCATTTTCTTTCAAATTACTTCCAAAAACGAAGGTCTCTCTGATGTTAATCATGTGTATACTTCGGCTTACACTTTAAAGAGTCTTCCTCTCCCGGGAAGTGACTTTCGTATACAAATCATGGAAAGCTACTTAGACAAAGTGCTGGAGATGATTAAAAAGAGCCAGATTCAAATTTATACCTTAAAAAAAAAAGCAGAAGCAGATGTCAACTGACTCATTTGTGTATATTTTGGAAATGTGCTGAAGATATGCATGTGCATTTCATCAGGACATTTAAGGAATCCTAAACTTTTTACAGTGGTTGTGTATCAGAGACAACTTTAGAAATTAAAAAACTTTAAAACTTATACTGCGGTGTTTTATGCTGGATACTCCTGGCTCTTACTACAATTTGATCTAACCAAAACACTTTTCAATCTGACCAAAATGGTATTTGCTCATTTAGAAACAATATTCAGAAATTTTATTTTCTTGAGACAGTCTGTCGCTCAGGCTGGAGTACAGTGGCATGATCATAGCTCACTGCAGCCTCGAACTCCTGAACTCAAGCAATCCTCCTGCCTCAGCCTCTCAAAATGCTGGAATTGCAGGCGTGAGCCACTGTGTCTGGCCAAAATTTTTAGAATTTAAGGCACATAATATATATCTTATCTAGAATTACTAAAGAAAGAATTAAAGTAGCATTTTATTTTTTCATTTACTATTTGAACAATAAAAACTTCAACTCCTCCAAAAAGCCTTTTCTTCTTTTTTTTTTTAATACTAGAGAGAAAAAACATCTGATCTACCAAACCTTTATGGAAGAGCTTACTCCACGCCATGCATCCTGCATCTTGCTAGGTCCTGGAAACAGAAATGATGAGTATAGTACAATCCTGACCACCAAAAGGCATCTAGCTTACTGAGGAAGACTTTTAGAAGTGATGCCTGGGTTTAAAACAAGGGGGTCTGAGGATGGAGAGAGTGTGAGGTGTGTCCTGCTGGAGCATGGTGTACTCTGTGACCGCTGGGATGACAGGCAGAAGGACTCTTCCTTTTTAAAGGATATAACACCTTAATAACACTTCGCTACAATGCCACTTTCTCTTGAAACAGGAAATCCGTTTCCTATGGTAGGTAGATACATTCTAAAGGAAAAAAAGATATTAAGTGAGGATATTATGCAGAAATTCCAGACTACTTGGCTTGTTTCATCAGGAAGTGATGAAGCTTCTAGAAAATTACAGAGAACAGTGGCTAAAGCAATAGTCATATACAGACTTCCCACAAGCCATCAACAAAAAGCCCTAATGGCCCATACATTTAAATACATATGATTTCTGTAGCAAACGACTCTGTGACCCTGGGTCACACTGACAGATTTTAAAACAAACCCTTGTTCCTAGAGTTACTGTGACAATGTCACCCTCCAATTATGTAAACATGTCAAAGCATCCACCCAAGTATTCAGTTACGCCACGAGTCAAATCACATCTCTTCTCTGCATGGGGAAGTATAGTTCATAAACATTACCAAAGACAGCAAATCTATAAGAGTGGTATACAAGTCACCTGACAATCTAGCTGAGAAAGTTAAATCTTAAGAGAAATCAACAATCACTCTGAATTAAAATATTTGGGGCTGCATTTGTATTAAATTCACCTGCAGTGACAGAAAGCCCCCACCAGGTGGAGTTTCAAATTCTTGGTTTCTACAACACAGCAAGGAAACCAAACAGCTGTGCTCCAAGATGAAAACATGAAACTATTTCATGTTTGTCCTGACTCTGAGGACTTGCCTACTGATTCACTCAAATTTAATAATGCTGCTGTTTTCTTTCTTTTTAAAAGCAAGTAATATGAAAGAAACTCAACCATTTAACTTGGTTTTTTTTCTAAATTAGCTCACTCAAGAAAAACCAGAGGTCATTAAGTACAGAATGAAAAATCACTGATTAAATCAGACTAAGACAAAAACTTCCAGGAGTCAAGGTGCCACAGTACAAACTTTGAGGATGACTATACTTTCAGAAGGTCTTCCTAATTTTCTTTTTCCAAATCACCACCAACACATTCACTTAAGGAGAAAAGGTCAAATCATGAACTTTTAAATTGGGTAAGACTATAGACAGTGATTCACTTAACTTCTGGATATTCACAACTGCATAGGTAACCAGATTCTGCATGTGAGGTGTTACCACTAAACACAGGTGCACTAGAGGAACATGCATTCCCAGTAGTCACACGATCTCCCATTCAGAAGGTGCTGCCCTTGGGTCATAAAAATAGTGTTGAGAAAAATGTAGGTTCTAGCCACAGTCTCCTACCGTAGGCCCAGACATGATGGTGGTCTCGTGAAAGGGGATCATTCCCTGTTTACAAAGCAACAGAGTCAGGCTCCCAGCTGAGGTGCAGGATAAGAGCTGGGGCTGACTGAAGGGGTAGGATCTGGATCTGGCCATTAACCATTCCCCACAACCTGAGCCTCCACAAGCTGTCCTCTGATCCCTGGAACAAGGCACACTCAGCAAATCTAGGAAGGAGATTCTGCCCCAATATCCCCACCCACCTCACCTCCCCAGGTCTAACAGGCAACCCAATCCATGGGGTGCAGCTCCACCCCCACCCTATCCCACACCCACTTGCTGGCCTATTCACAGTTACTAAGTTCTCAATTCTAGTGTCACTCCAATCCTTAAGGAGCAAGTTTTAGGCACTAAACATTGACTGCTGGTATGGCAGATGCATTCTAAAGTGAACCCCTCCCTGACATAAGTCACCCTCCCATTAAGTGCAAGCAGAACCTCTAACTTGCTTCTAAGTCACAGACTGTGGCAAAGGTAATGGTAGGCCATTCCCTTATTAATCAAACTAATCAGGTCACATTACCCAGCCACTAAATATGTAGTGATCTGTTATGCAGCAACAGAAAACATACAGTTGGTGAGAGGAGTTTATCCCCTGATCCACTGCACACATCTCTGTCAGACCTCAACTCTTCCATCCCATTCCTTTCCTAAGGGAAATCACTACTAACAGCATCTTATGCATTCTTCTTGATAATCCATACATAACTAAGCAAACATATTTTTCTCCTTTTTAATATAACAAATGGAAGCATATTATACATACTTCTTTGCCTTTCTCTCTCCAGGTTGTCTTGAAAAGGATTCTCCATCAGTGCAAATAGGGCTCACTCCCTTTTAATGATTGCACTGAACTCCATCATATGAGTGTGCCATAATGTTCTTAATCAGTTCCCGATTGATAAAGCAACACTTAGACTTCTGATCTTAGGTCTATACACCTGTCACTTTACAGAGGGTAGAGTCAATTCCCAGAAGCAGAATTTTCCTGGGTCAACAGGCACGTGTACGTGCACTTGTAATTCTGCTAGGCTAGTACCAGTTCTCCCAATTTATATTCCCACAGGCAATGTATGGGAGTGCCTGCTTCCTCATCCCTTGCCAACCCAGATGTTATCGAAAGGACATCAAATTGATTTTGTATTCCAGTACAAACTCTTGGCTCATAGTGTTTAGTTTCCTCATTATTCTCAAGCTCATCAGGTTCATCTGACCGATATTTATGAAGGGACTACTCTGTAAAAAGAGAACAGGTTGCTAAACAAAGAGAACAAAACACACCAATGAAATGAGCAAAAGCTTCTGAAATTCAGCAGACAGGAAGACTGATTCCAACTTGAGAGAAATCTCCCTGGAGCAGGCAAGCTCCGACCTACCTACATCCTGAAGGACATGTCAACGTTGGACAGAGAGAAAGGAGTCCCAGAAAGGAGACGAGAACAAGCAGTGCATTGGAATAGGAAAGCACAGGGTATGGTCCGTGGCAGAGCAGTGTGAGGAGAGGAAGAGAATGCTCAAGCGGCAGCTCGAAGAGTGACTGCCCCGGCAAGGCCTGAGCTAGGGAAGAATCAGTCAGCTGATCTGAGAATCGGGATTTCCACTTTTGGCATTAGCTAAGTGATCATGAGAAATACTAGCTTATCTGGGCTTCAGGAGGTTAGCCCTGAAATCAAACTTTCTGTAGCTGCAGAACTGTGTTCAAAGTAAATCTTACAGTCAAGACTAATGACAAGCAAGCACAACTGCGCTGGCAGAGGAGAACACGAAGGAACTCAACCCCTTATTCTAGTTGCTCCATCCTGATAACCTGAGGGAGCAGGGGGGCAAGAAACTCTTAGGATTATGTGAAGCACAGTCTAAATGCAAGGAGGCCTAGGTAGCTAAGGTTCCCTTCAGCTCGAAAAACTACTCCAATTCAATGTCAGATGGTGCACCTGCACCTTCATTTCTATTCTGCTTGCCTATGAATTCATTTATTAACAGGAATTCACTGAGTACCTACTGTATTTCAGACAGCGTTATAGGATCTGGGGAGACATGGGCTAAGGTTACAAAGACTCTTCACTCTGAGGTTTAATTTCTACTTGGAAGGGAGAGAGAAAAATGAAATAAACGTATAATGTGTCAGAGCAACGAGAGTAAGAGGAAAAAGTGTAATGATTGTTCCACTCATCAAAACTCTACACATCCTCATGTCAGGAGTCTTCCCTTCAGCCTTTTCAGCTTTGCGTTCTTACAGATCGTCTGTTCTCTTTTCTGAAATCCTATAGCACTTTAGACCATGCTATAAGCCTCTGCCACTTGTTAACTACTTTATTGTACTGGGCTTTTCTTGCTAAGACTGTACGTCTCTTGTGGGTGCTATACAAATCCTCGACAGTTACCACAGTGTTGTATGCACAGCACTGGTACACACAGCACAGGCATTCAGTACTATTGATTGCTATGACAACATTACCATTTTAGAACTGTAAATGTGTTCTGCCTTTTCTCTACACTGTAGACTAGAATATTCAAGTGACAAAATTACCTAACAGGGCAGAATGAAATGAACAAATTAACTCAACAGAAAACCAAATTGGATCTGGTAAGAAGTAATGACCTCCAGGTGGTCCAGGTGTTTGGGATAAAAGCTAACCCTAAAACTCTAACTAGTCAAGGCCAAAACAATGGAGTGGAACTTAAAGGGATAAGAGTGTAGGGGCAGCTGTCAATGCCTGGGAAAGTGGACAGACAAGGATGTGCAGAAGAAAAGAGCAGACCCAGGGTCCCTGCACCACTAGATTTCACAATCACCTCCTCCCTGAAATGGGGTTCTGGTCCTAGCTCTCCTGCCACCACCCATACTGGCCTTCAACACTGCCCCACCCCCACCTCATTCCAACCCTGGAAGCTCAATGCTCTGCTCTATGCTTAAAAACTGTCAAGGGCACCTTTGCACCAAAAAGCTCCTTTCCCTTTCTTTTTGTAACAGAGAAATGTGCATACTGGAATTATTTTTTTTTCCACATCAAAAGGTCTGATAATCCTTACATATCAGTTCTTTAATTGTCCCCAACTAAGAGAGCACATTAGACAAAAAGCTCCTGTGACACAAAGGTTTACAGTAGCACTAGTCACAACAGCCAAGAGGTAGAAAAAACCCAAATGTCCATCAACAGATGAATGCATGAGGCCAGGCGCAGTGGCTCACGCCTGTAATCCCAGCACTTTGGGAGGCCGAGGCAGGAGGATCACGAGGTCAGAGATCGAGACCATCCTGGCTAACATGGTGAAACTCCATCTCTACTAAAAATACAAAAAGTTATCTGGGCTTGGTGGCGGGCGCCTGTAGTCCCAGCTACTCGGGAGGATGAGGCAGGAGAATGGCATGAACCCCGGAGGCGGAGCACGCAGTGAGCCAAGATCGTGCCATTGCACTCCAGCCTGGGCGACAGAGCAAGACTCCGTCTCAAAACAACAATAACAAAAAAAACCCAGATGAATGCATGAACAAAATGTGGTCTATCCATACACTGGAATATTATTTAGCCACAGAAAGGAATGAAGTACTGACACATATTATAAAGATGAATCTTGTAAATAAATGCAAAGCACAAGAAAGAAGCCAGCCACCGGAGGCCATGCGTTGCATGATTCTATTTATATGCAATATCCAGAATAGGCAAATCCCAAGAGACAGAAAACAGGTTAGCAGTTGCCAAAGGTTAGGGGGAAGGAGAATCAGGGAATGACTGTTCATGAGTACAGGGTGTCCTTCTGGGGTGATGAAAACATTTTGCAGCTAGACAGTGGTAATGGTTGCAGGACATTGTTAATGTACTAAATGCCACTGAACTGCACATTTAAAAATGGTTAAAAGGGTAAATTTTAGGTTATGTGTATTTTATCCCAATAAAAAATAGTTCCTGCAAATTCAATAAACTTTAAAATAAACTTATATCTTACTAATCTCTAAAACATAATGGGAAATAGGAGCTATGAACACCAAAAAACCACATATATGCAGGTTGTGGTTAGTCCCCAAACAATGCTTGGTGTGAACACAGACTCTCGGAACTCTTGTACAACTGGAGCTAATAATAATGACAATTACGGCTAGCATTTACTGAACTACGCACTGGCTCTATGATATGATTTGGCTCTGTGTTACCACCCAAATATCATCTCAAATTGTAATTACCATATGTCAATGGAGGGACCTGTAATCCCCATGTGTCAAGGAAGGGAGGTGATTGGATCATCGGGGGCAGTTTCTCCCATCCTGTTCTGGTGACAGTGAGTGAGTTCTCACAAGATCTGTTTAGGAGTCCCTCCTTCCTCCTCCTCTCTCTCCTGCTGCCATGTAAAACGTGCCTGATTCCCCTTCCACCATGATTGTAAGTTTCCCAAGGCCTTCCCAGTCATGCAGAACTGTGAGTGAATTAAACCTCTTTCCATTATAAATTACCCAGCCTTGGGTAGTATCTGCACAGCAGTGTGAAAACAGACTAATATACTCTAAGTGATCATATTTAATCCTATAAGATAATTACTCTCATTTTACACAAGATAATACAGGCAAAGAGAGGCTAACCAACCTGTCCAAGATTAAATAGCCAGCAGGTGGCAGAGTCTCAGAATGGAAATCTGAAGCCCACCTAGTTTCAGAATGTATGTTCTTAGTCAAAGCTCCATGCCTCGCAACACAGATCCTCCTCATTTGGGCTCAATCCAGTCTTTTTCACTAGCTATCCACCCCAAACATCACCATTTTCACACATAGAACTACCTACTCAGCCTTTGCATGTGCGGTGCCTTCCACCTGGAGCACCTATCTCAAGTGCTGCTGTCATGCATCCAGTGCCTCCTCTCCTCTCTGAAGTCTGTGCTGAGGTGGAGGGGATGGGAACCAGCGCCTCCAGGGTTCTTGTGCAATCTGCCCTTACACTGCTCTTTCCACCAGCATTCATGCCTGTAAACACTGCCCATTTTCGCCTGAGGACAGGAACAAAGAATTTTTATGCCTCCAGCAAAACCAAAGGTATCTTGTACTCTGCTGGTGAACAACATAGACTGCAAACCTATGGACCATAAGTCTGAGTCAGTCCAGCCATTTTGTTTGGTCATTATAGCATTTTCAAACACCAACAACATAATGGGAATGCCTTCCCCAGGGCACCTGATCCTGGTGTGGCATACTGCTGCTTGGTATTTTAGTGATGGGCAGCTCCAGGCTTGTAAGCTGTTCTGACCTAGTCATTAACTGACTCACTCATTACTGCCAATTACTTCTCTTCCCATCATTCTTTCACATATAGTAAATCTTAGCTATAAACAATACCAAGAGAAATAAAAGGGCATAACAGGTATCATTTCATTTCTACAGATTAAAAAACTCTCTAACAATGTCAAAGGTGAAAAGATCCCTAAAATTGAAACAACTTCAAATCACAGCAAAACTAAAATTTAAGAACTTCTAGAACAAAAGACCCTTATCAGTGCTCACACTTCTAAGCAGGAAGGGGGCCCTAGCAGAGTTGGCCCAGCCTGGTACTGGGTCACTGCTGGCAGTCTCAACCCCAGTGACTTCTGAGAAAAGGTCAGGGACCTTTGTTTAGGCAAGTTTACCTTCAAATTTCAACAGCAAAACCAGACATTTAGTGTTTTGACTTATTTCTGTTTAGCTTACAACACTGCTCCAGTTCAGGGAATAAGCACCAAAAACAGAAATGGAAGGGGATACCTGCTGAACACACTGTGCTTTACCATGACAAAACAAAGGGTGCCACTCTTATTCCAAAGCTTTAGTTCTCTAGATTAGAGGAAGAGGACCAGTGCTTGTATTTACATGTGCTGTGTAAAACCAGATCAGCATTTATAAAAAAAGAACCACATTAAATATCCACAAACTTTGGCAAGATAAGACAGGGGTCTTTTTTTTTTTTTTTTTTTTTTTTT